>NW_026652284.1:85740994-86073494 GCF_009828535.3 Hylobates moloch
GGGGTTTCACCGTGGTCTCGATCTCCTGACCTCGTTATCCGCCCGCCTCAGCCTCCCAAAGTGCTGGGATTACATGCTGTATAGAATGTAATTCAGATGTTTCATATTCTGGGAGAGCTGAGTAGGTATAATGTATCGAACAAAAGTTTTAAACCAAAAAGCTCTCTCTTTTAGGATGCATATTATTATGCTATTTTGTAAAAGCCAGTACATCCCAAACTGAAGTGTGCATGAGCGGCTTCGAGTGTGGGCTCTGGCCACAGAATTCCCATTAGCATTAGCTTGGCACAGCTCCTTGTCTCACAGACAGTGAAGAACATGCCTTTTCCACCCTCGAGGCAAGAAAATAAATTAAAGGGTGAGGCATTAAATGAGTTGAATTTTGAGTAGTATTTTTCATGCCTTCAACATTTTAAAATCAGTTTATCCTTATGAAGCAGCATTTGGAATCTTGAAACAAGGGATGCCTGTTTGTGCCAGTATGCAGGCTCCTTTGATTCTCTGGAATCGTGTATGTGTCAAACAGTCTTTTCTGGTCCTTTTCCCATTGTGGCTTCTGGGTAGTGTCTGTGACTAGAACTTTGTAATTTCAGTATAAAAGCACCGTGGAAGGTAAGACATCTTTAGTTTGTTTCTACTGGGTCTGGTCCAGGCTATTACAGTCTCTACGTATCTCCATGACACAGAAGCAAGAGTTTCTGCAAAGAATGTCCCCAGGGCCCTACCAAATCTTTCCTCTACAGAAGCTGCCATAGTTTGTCTATGTTCATTATGTTTATGCTGCCTCCAATTTTGCACTTTCTCTTAGTATTTCCTAAAGAGTCCAGAGAGAATTCTTTTTATCTGAAATGAAAGTTTATTTTTGTTTTCACGGAATAAATGTATATCGTTAGTATTACTGTGTGTCCTCTCTAATTAGAAACCTTTTTCTTATATTCTTGTAAATAAGAAGGGGGTCATTTAATTCTTAGTGCATTAGAACACTAACCCCAGAGATGGTAGGATCCACATTTTATCTAATCCTCTTTAATCACAAAATAATGTGGGTCCTCACACACCACCTGAATCTGAAGGCTCTGGAACTCTAGAGGGAGTTTCCTAGCATAGCAACTTCCTCTTTCTAGATGTGTGATGTTTTATTTCAAGGGGTCAAAATAAGCACACTTCTCCCATGTTGATCTGTCCCCTATTTCCCCCCATACAATGGTTTTATATAATTATTAATAAAGGTATTTCAAACATAATACATTGACATATTTTGAATACTTAAAGTATATCAGGCACCATGCTACATTTGTAACATAATTGGACACATGTAATTTATAACTTCTATGAGATAGTATCTTAGTTTTGCAGATGAGAAATGGAAACTCCGAATTTCTGAGACTTGCTCACAGTCAGACAGCTTGTCAAGGCTAGAATCAAGGTTTAAATGCAGGAAGGTCCGCCTTCTACTCTATCCTAGTTGTAGGCACGAGCCAGTCATTGTTTTCCAAGTGATACTTCATATTACGACTTCTGAGACTAGTGATTCAAAGGGTCTCTTAATTGCTTTTTGAGCTCCATACCTTCAGGTGTTTAAGCTTGTGATTTTTATTACATTTCCATCATTGCTGTGTCTTTTAATGTTATTTTTCCATTGTTTACAACTACCATATTTCTACATTTTACCATAGCCTCTCTGGTCATGCTCACTCATATCTCTCAGCACCAGTGTGTATCAAGTAAAGCTTGCCCATGATAGGAAACAAAGAAGGAACAAAAGACACAGGGGTGTGTGTTGAGGGGGATGGCATTCACACAGCATATTCCTTAGATACATGTGAATATGCAAACATTGACTGTAGGAATGCTTCTCTGGTTATGCCTGTTGAAGAGTTTTTCTAGGTTGCCTGGCAAGAATGTGAGTAGTTTATGTTTGATAGAGTGTGAGTACCCGCCTTTCTCTGGCCTGGTGGGAGTGAACACTGTGTACCTATTCAGTGTGATTCTTTGACATGGGGAAGAGCTGGATTCCTATTTGTAACACATTTCTGCAGTAATATGTTCATGTTGTGTTTGTGGCTGTGGGAATGAAGAACAGGTTAAAGGCTCTTTGAAAGTAATACATGTTCAATATAGAAAAGGCCCTTTTTAGATAAAAGAAGTTAGGAATGAAGATTGGTTCAGACATCAGGAAAAGAGGTTCTTAATCTGCTGATTTGGTTAGAGCATAAATATCTTCCGTTAGTGCATGTTTATCACGCTTTACTTTTTATGTTGCATTTCAAGGACAACGAGGAAGACTCCTGACAACATTCACTTGCGTTAGTATGGCCTTTTAGAGTCTAACAAAATAAAAATATTGCTGATCAAGAAAATAAAGCCAATAAGAACTAATTATTGCGTTTCAGTGGCTGTAAGAACATTGAACTTGTTCATATGATATAAAAAAGTCCTTGTGCTCTGTGTTCAGTAATTTGTAGTATTAATTATGCGACTTTTATATATTGCCAGTAACATTATAACCAGGTAATTTTCCATTGAATTTCTGATTAAATGTAAATGTCGGTGTTAATTACATATTACTCAAGAAATAACACAAATGAAACTTCAAATAATGTATTTTTATCTTGATTTAAGCAACAAAAACACCACTCCTACAAACTCCGACCACCACTTCCAGCATCTACTCTGCTTCTGCCATTTCATTAGTTGTATTTTTCTCACACTGCTCTTCCATCCCCCTCTATCATATCTTATCTCTTTCAGCTCCTCCCTTTTACCAGCATAGCAATCATCAATCTCAAGTATTGATGTCATAATAAAGATATGCATCAAAATAAAAAAGATTACTAATATAAAATGGAACCGCTTTAATATGATTTCATGTACCAGATTTTATAATCACATAACTTAAGTAATATAACCTAATCTATAAATACCTAATAAATATTCTTGGAACCATAAGGATTAAAAAAATAAATTTTATCACCTTACAGCAAAGTAGTTTTGCTGTACTGCTTTTGTTGATCACTGTTTAAATTCATGTTTTTCAATGTATTTGTTCATGATCACTATTAATTTTAATTCTATAGCATAAGATGATGCTATTTGGTACTTCCTTTTTATGGTTGTTTTTTCATGTTTAAAATTGTCTTCAAAATGATAGTGTTTAATAGAGCTACTGAGGAGCTTTTGCTCTTAGAGGTACGATAAATAGCCAACTTTTTGTCCCCTGAAATATTGTTTCATAAGAGTAAAGATGTCTTCTTTGACAACTAAGTTTTATTAAAATTTCCTGTAGTTTGTTGTGCCATATACAAGACTTTTACTGGTGATACACGATATATAAACACAACAAATTGTGTTTGTTTCTCCAGACAGACTTGGTTTCCCCTACCTTTTCCCCTACCATGTAACTCCAACCGATATAACAGGAAAAAAAAAATCAGATATGTGCATATACCATGGAAAAATGAAGTGTAGTGACTACAAAGTACCTTTCAGCCATAATGAGAAGTTTAACCAGCTACATCAGATCCTCATGGGCCACAGATATTATTTGTTAACAGATAAGGAAAACATAAGAGATGATAATCAAAAAATATCCACAGGTCAATTCATGTATTTTTTTAAAATTTATAACAAAAAAGACAAACTCAGCAAAAATATAGGATGTAAAGTCTATGCAAAGGAGCTCATAAACTTTGCTTAGATTGTTCATTCATTCAGAATAATTAAGCTCAGTTCTAGCAAACTTGGTTTTTTGGTTTTATAATCTAAAGCGGATTAGAACTGACTACATAAGGATCATACTGTTAGTTTTTCATTTAATATATGTTGAACACTTCTCTGTGTCATCAGCATTCCTCTGAAACAGATTTTGAAAAAAAGATTGCATAGCACTCAGTGATACGGATTTACAGATTTTGAAATCAACTTCCATTGCCATTTAGATTGTTTCTGATATCTCCCTTTTAGAACAAACATTGTGATGGATTTTGCTAATCGATGATTTTTGTCTTCTCCAATTATTTTTTAGAATGACAGTCCCCAACCTTTTTGGCACAGGGACTGGTTTTGTGGAAGACAATTTTTCCAGGGATGTTGGGGATAGGGGAATGGGTTTCAGAATAAAGCGGGTCTGCCTCACATCATCAGGCATTAGATTCTCATAAGGAGCATGCAGCCTAGATCCCTCACATGCACAGTTCACAGTAGGGTTCATGGTCTTGTGAGAATTTAAGGCTGCCACTGATCTGAGAGCAGGCAGAGCTCAGATAGTAATTACCGCTTCCCTGGCCCTCTTGTTACACCTGTTATATATGTGTATATATATATACATATTGGTACATACGTATATGTATAATTGGTACATTATTCAGCAAATGTGTGGCACCACTTTGTGTAAGATAACCGATTTATTTGGAGCCATCACAATAAAAACTGTGCTGAGATAGAGAGAGAGGATGGACTGGCTGAGGCAGTGACGCCTTCTGTGAGGAGCAGAGAGGACATTTGAGCTCAAACCTGAAGGACGAACTGAGTCAGCAGAAGTGGAGTGTTCCAGGCAGAGGGAAGAGCAAGTGTAGAGACCCTAAATTAGGAAAGAGCTCTGGGGTTGGGAGAATTAAAAGAGGGCTGATGTGCCAAGATCTCAGGGAGGAAGGGAGGAATTTGAGTTTATCTCCAAGAAGTAGGGCCAACAGCCAACTGGTTCTTTTGTAGGAGTTTGTGGGCCATGATATAGATTTTGGACTTCATCCTACGTGTAGACAGAAGACATAAAAGCAGAGGAGTAATAAGATGTAATTTATATCCTGTGACAAGCAATGGATTGTAGGAGTGGTTGGAATGGGTTCCTGCAGATTAGAAAGCTGGTCACTGCATTAGCTCTGGTGAAAGGTAAAGGTGGCTCAAAATAGGGAAACAAGAAGTGGAGATGGTGAGAGGCAGTCAGGTTAGGTTATGTTTCAGAGGTAGAGCTTTTAAGGACATGATGGATTTGATGTGTGCCTGAAAGAAAGTGAAGGATCAATTACGACTCCTCACTTTGGGGCTTGAGAAAAGTGTGCATTTAATGGTTTAGTTGCTGTTGTTCCAACTAGATACAACTTCCATGAGGACAGGGACTTTTTCTCCTTTATTCACTATTCATACCCAGTAGCACAAGGCATGCTAAGCTAGAGAGGAGGTGCCCCAAAATATTTCTGAGTAGTTATTATAAAGCATTAACACATGATTTAAATTATTTGCTGAATACATTTCCCCTTAGGTTGTATTTTTTTATTTTTTGATACTTTAATATTCAGAAGCTCTAACTATATTTAGATTTGTGATACTTTTTTTTTTTTTGAGACGAAGTCTCGCTCTGTGTCCAGGCTGGAGTGCAGTGGCGCGATCTCGGCTCACCTGCGCCTCCCAGGTTCAAGTAATTCTCTTGCCTCAACCTCCCGAATAGCTGGGATTACAGGCATGCACCACTGCACCTGGCTAATTTTTCTTGTATTTTTAGTAGAGATGATGTTTCACCATGTTGGCCAGGCTGGTCTTGAAATCCTGACCTCAGGTAATCCGCCCATCTCGGCCTCCCAAAGTGCTAGGATTACAGGTGTGAGCCACTGCCCCTGGCCTTTGTGATGCATTTTTATTTTGATTTTTATATAAATTTATGTCTATTTATTTATTGCTTCCTGATTCGTTTATTGTGTCTAAAATGTCACTCCCTGCTCAAAAGTTTAATAACTAATTTTGCTTCTTAGAGTTATTATTTTGTGTTTAATTCTTTAAAAAATCTGAAATTTATTTTTTAAATGATACAAAATAAGAACTAAAATTGATTTTTTCTAACTTTATTGTTTATTAAATTCTTACAAATGGTAGTCTATTGCTAAATGTACTTGATGGTGTTTTCATTGTGTGATTTTCTCCAATGCTTGGAATATATGCACTTTTGGTATGTATTTAGGTATATATTTAGGTTGGACTGTAGTATTTATTTGCAACTCATATAACTATTTATTCCTTACATGCTTTAGAGGTGCACTTTAATAGGGTAGCCACTAGTCACATACAGATATTTAAATATAAATTAATTAAAATTAAACATAATTAAAAATTCTGTCTCTCAATCTCATTAGCCCTATTTTCAGTGCTCAACATTGACACTGGGGCTAAGTAGTACCCATATTAGACAATGCAGAATTATAGACTATTTCCATCAGCAAGCAAAGTTCTCTTGGACAGTGCTGCTTTAGGGAGTCTTTTTTTTTTTTTTTAAGTTTCTAAAAATTCTCCAAGGAATTTTAAAATTGAAGACCGTGATATATTTACTTTGGGGATTATTGGTATCTTGATAATATTTGGTTTCTACTTCTAGGAATGTGTTATGCAGGCACATTTGTAAAACAGGCTCTTTATTTTCTCATTAAGTTTTGTGATTTTTTTTTCAATGCCATCTGTATTTTTGGTCAAGATTAATTCTAGGAGTTTTTTACTGTTTGAAATTATTTAATCATTAAATACAGACTTAATTTAATAATCATTTAATGAGTTTTACATTCTTCAGTCATTTTTCAATTTTGGTATTCTACTTAAAATTTTTAAAATTGAACAAGTTTTTAAAAGTAATTTTGTGTTTAATGTATTTTCAAGTTTATTAGTATAACATTCTGCTTGATGTTTAAAAAAAGTTTTATTGCCTTTTGCTCTTTAAATTGCATGTACTTGTCTTTACCATTTTTTGTAATGAATTTTCAAAGTTTAAAAGATTTTTAAGATTTCCCCTACTTTTTCTAGAGAATCTCAGGGCCATCCTGCTCGGAGGCACTCTGAGACTTTAAGATGATTCTGTGTGTTCTTACCATGACCTGCCAGGTGCATTTCATCATTTGCCTTCAGGTCATCTTACTTGTTTTGCTTTGGAGTTTTACCACTTGTTTCGATGTGTCTCCTAGGTACTCTGAAGTTAGAAAACTGGTAATAGGGGAAGCTAGTATTTGAACCCCAAACTATCAAAACCATATCACTTACACTTTTTATGAAAAGGGGTACTTACACTTTTTTAAAAAGTTGTCTTTAAGAAAAATTTGATTTTAAAATTATATTTAATTTCCAATTACACTGCATTGTAATAACATTTGATTTTTAGAAACTATTGAGCTTTGGAATTCCTGTTGTTTCATCAGTGTTTGTAAGTAGTTTATGGAATCTTGTAAAGATTTGTTCCCTGTTTTTAGGAAACAGCATGGTAACACGTAATTTTGTGATGTAGGTGTTAATCATGAATTGTGTTCAAATTGTTTATATCCTTATTTTTTGTTTCCTCAATATGGCATTGTGGTAATAATTTGTTAATATTCACTCAATATAGTATTGCTGTTGGTGTATTTTAACCAAAGTACTATAATTTTCATTTGCTAATTTCTTAAATCTTATGTGATGCCAATATTGTCAGCCTTTCTATATTTTCCTTTTATGTTGACTTGTAAAATCTTGCCCATTGTTTCATTCGGAAGCATCTTTAACATGTTAAGATGTTTATCAAGTAAAAAATTAACGTACTTTTTTATTCTAATCTTCAATTTGTTCAATTAAATGTATTCTGTTCATCCTCTTAACTATTGCATTTTATTTTAGTGTTCCTAATGATTATACTTTAATTTTGTCTTTATTGAATGTATGATTAATTCTTGTTTTAGTGTCTTTAAACTATGGAAGACAGGAATCCTATTCATTGGTATCTGAAAATATTGCCCAATTGGTTTAAAAAATTTATTTTTATCTAATTATCAAAATCAAAATAATTTAACCCGTCTTTAAAGAGGAATAAAAATGGGATCCTTTGGCTTCTTTTCAGCCCCACTTCCCTATTCTCTATTAATCTAATCTGTGTTTACTAACCTTGGTAAAATTTAGTTCCTCTTTTAATATGTATTGTCTAATATTTTATTTTGTTAAATTAGTCCCAACAAGCATGTAGACTCATCAAAATCAAACTTTTATTTGTAATTTGACATTTATAAAAAATTATCCTTTTATCTTTAGCTAGTTTGTGGTCCCTACAAATTACTTTTTAAGCACAGTTTTGCCATTCTTAATGGCTAATTATTTATCACTGTTGAGAGAACATCTTTTAATAAAGTCTGTAGAAATTATACCTTATGATGTAGTTTCTGAGAGCCAGAAGATTGGAGACTGCTTTGGTCAACATTACACATAAATTTCAGAGTTAACTGAATATCGTGTTCTTTCATAACCTTTCCCTTGCAAAGTTATGCTAGCTTTCATTTCTTTTGTTGTTCTTTATTTTTTTCTTTGTAGGTGGTCTATTTTGGTAGAGTGCTAGTTTTGAGGATAGAAAGGTAGACTGGGGAATAGAAAGATGATTCTTTACTCTTGCTATTCAAAAATATAACAAAGATAAACTTAGTGTTGATTTTGTTTTCCTTAATCTCAAATATGGGGACTTTCTTCAGGCCTGGAAATTCATAATTATATGTAAATCCTTAGTGTTATATCTACTGCTAATTCACCATTTTCTATTTACTTAAATGTAAATAGAAATGTAGGATTATGTATTATTAGTGGGTCCAGCGCTATAAATCGTCTTCTCTGGTTTTTCTTTACCACCTCTCATCTTTTTAATCTGTTGTTATTATTTTCTGCATTCTCATGCTGTTTGTCATCATTTGACATCAGCATCACTAATTCAATTTTTCTGCATTATCAAATGTGCTGTATATTGTCTATCATTATACTTTTTATTTGGGCTATTGTGATTTTTATTGTAGTGGTTCTTATGTTTTGTTTATTTGAAAGAAGGGCTCCAAAAATCTTACTGAAAACATGAAGTAGATTTTTAAAAAATCATTTTATAAAGTAATTATTTTAAGGAGAAGAAAGTTGAGACTTATTTTTTTCAGTCATTAGCATGTTGTTTGTTCTATGTTCCACACTTTTCCTCCATCTAGAACTCCCAACTCCTAGGTGCACTTAACATATGCATTTTTAACAGAGATATAGCCTGGCTCTAAAGCAGAGGATTAATGGACTTTAGGATTTTTATCATCTCCTTCAGCTTTGTCTTGGTTGCCGGTTATTTCTCCTCCTTAGAGATGAAATGGTAAAGTTAGGATGATGCAGCATGCAGTGTCTAGCATGATTCCTGGCCAGGCACAGATAGATACTCAGTTCATGCTGTTTTCTCCTTATTGATAGTTCCTGGTAATATTTATGATCTCCCTGACATTGCAAACAGAACAAAATTGCCATACACTTGGAGGGCTAGTCATGCTAAGGGACTTTGATGGTTATTGGTGTTAAAACAACAACAACAACAACAACAACAACAACAACAAAACATAGATTTGGCCCTAGGCCCTAGGTTCTTACTACAGGTAGTCAAAAATGAAACAGTTTAAAGGAGATATCGAAATGATTTCAGAAGCTGAAGGACAAGTTGCTTCTTTCCAGAACGGAGAATATGTGTGCTCTTTCATCTTCTGTGTGCAGTACTTTTTCTTCAGCCTGTTCCAGGAGGATTTTTTAAGAGAGTGGCTTTGCGGCTTCATCCACTGGAACATATTGGAAGTGTACCACTATATATTGTGGAAAATAGAATTTATTATCTAACCTATTTTAGAATTTTTTTCATTGGAACAGATTCATTCCTCTTTTTCCCTCTTTGTTTTAATTTATTTGAGATTTAATGGTTGAGTTAGTGATCTGCCACATTCTATTTGATGTCTTATTACTTGATGATCCTGGATATAAAAGATGTTACTGTAAAGGAGAGGTTGCTTTTTTAAATTTTAACTCAGCACGTATGAATCTGAATTTTTCCTTATTGATTTTTTTTGTCAATCTGTGCAGTGCTTAAGTACTTTTACCAAATTTAAGACAACTCAGTTCACTTTGAGTCATGTTAAATTGTCAAATTAACTCTAACCTCCTCAGTGAAGGAACTTCTTTCCCAATTTTGCAACTTTCCCCAACATACATACACATACACTTTGAACTTTATTCTCCACTTCACATATTGCCTTTCAAAAGTTTGTGAAAGATTCAGTAGCTGTGTGTGGAATCCTGGTAGATTTCTTGAGAATATTTTAGATCCTGAACTCATTAACAGCTCATAAAAACATCAGATGTACCTGCCCTTCCAATGTAACTCCCGATAACAGGCCACTTATTATATAGTAAAAACAAATCCAAAAATACAGGTAATGATTTCCAGAACCTAATTTAGAGCTGCCTCATTTGTGCCACAGTTAACCCTCCAAGAACTCTGGGAAGCATGATGAAATGGAACTCCCCCACAATTTCTTCATGAGCCAAGTCTCCAAATGACACATGAATAATTGGCAAGTGCAATGAGTAAAATAAATAGTCAAATTGATATCATATGTCTGTTCACACGTGGAAACAAGGCTTCATAGGAAATAATGCTATAGAATTAGAGTCAAGTTTTCTATTGGGGGATATTCCAGAACCCCAGGTAGGACAAGGGTGTTCCTGAACAAAGTAGACATAAAATATGGAGGGAATAAAATGACCTCAGGGATTTGCTGATGTGAGATAATGGTCCACTCTTTTTTTAATTTATTTTATTTTATTATTATTATACTTTAAGTTTTAGGGTACATGTGCACAACGTGCAGGTTTGTTACATATGTATACATATGCCATGTTGGTGTGCTGCACCCATTAACTCGTCATTTAGCATTAGGTGTATCTCCTAATGCTATCCCTCCCCCCTCCCCGACTCCACAACAGTCCCCAGTGTGTGATGTTCCCCTTCCTGTGTCCATGTGTTCTCATTGTTCAATTCCCACCTGTGAGTGAGAACATGCAGTGTTTGGGTTTTTGTCCTCGCGATAGTTTGCTGAGAATGATGGTTTCCAGCTTCATCCATGTCCCTACAAAGGACATGAACTCATCACTTTTTATGTCTGCATAGTATTCCATGGTGTATATGTGCCACATTTTCTTAATCCAGTCGTTTGCTATTGTGAATAGTGCTGCAATAAACATACGTGTGCATGTGTCTTTATAGCAGCATGTTTTGTAATCCTTTGGGTATATACCCAGTAATGGGATGGCTGGGTCAAATGGTATTTCTAGTTCTAGATCCCTGAGGAATCGCCACACTGACTTCCACAATGGTTGAACTAGTTTACAGTCCCACCAACAGTGTAAAAGTGTTCCTATTTCTCCACATCCTCTCCAGCACCTGTTGTTTCCTGACTTTTTAATGATTGCCGTTCTGACTGGTGTGAGATGGTATCTCATTGTGGTTTTGATTTGCATTTCTCTGATGGCCAGTGATGATGAGCATTTTTTCATGTGTTTTTTGGCTGCATAAATGTCTTCTTCTGAGAAGTGTCTGTTCGTATCCTTCGCCCACTTTTTGATGGGGTTGTTTGTTTTTTTCTTGTAAATGTGTTTGAGTTCATTGTAGATTCTGGATATTAGCCCTTTGTCAGATAAGTAGGTTACAAACATTTTCTCCCATTCGGTAGGTTGCCTGTTCACTCTGATGGTAGTTTCTTTTGCTGTGCAGGAGCTCTTTAGTTTAATTAGATCCAGTTGTCAATTTTGGCTTTTGTTGCCATTGCTTTTGGTGTTTTAGATATGAAGTCCTTTAAACAAGCAATGGGGAAAGGATCCCCTATTTAATAAATGGCGCTGGGAAAACTGGCTAGCCATATGTAGAAAGCTGAAACTGGATCCCTTCCTTACACCTTTTACAAAAATTATTCAAGATGGATTAAAGACTTACATGTTAGACTTAAAACCATAAATACCCTAGAAGAAAACCTAGGCAATACCATTCTGGATAATGGGCCACTCTTATTGTGACCCTCACACTGTTGAAGGAGGGTCATAACTCAGATCCGCTTCACTTGACCCTTCTCAGGTTTGGAAAACAAATTGGTGTGTCCCAATGTGGGATCTGTCTTAGAATAACCTGGATGGCAGACTGAAAGTGCTGATTCCTGGGTCCTATCCTAGAGCTGCTAAATTTTTGAGAGTGGGGCTTGAAAGGCTACATTTTAATCAAACTTTCGGCGTGAATATATTACACACTATAAAGTTAATGTACATAGGGGAGGCCTAGAAGATACGGCTAGGGATAAAGTAGTGAATGGCAGAGCCAATAGTAGGCACCATAATATTTTTCTAAAAATGCAGATGGAACCTGACTACGTTTTCATAAAACTCTTCTATACATTTTTGAGGCTTGAGCCAAACGTTAGCCTGAGTGCAGGATAGAACAGTGCAATGAGGAAGGTGGTGTGGTGTGGTGTGCTGCTAGGCAACAGGTGAATGAGTATTTCCTTCCTTTTTGCTATCAGAAAGCATAGGGCCACAGCTGGGGGTTGTGGGGTGGGAATCAGATTAAATGCTTTAATTTTTTTTTTGCATTTGCTGATAGGATTTACTTGTTTATATATTTATAAGACAAGAGTAAAATATTTCAAGTGTATCAAAACAGGGGATGGGTGGTGAAAGAATGATTTTCTAAACAGTGGCAGGGAAATAATAACTGAACTGGAAAAAGATTATTCACACATAAAAACCAATATATTTTACTTCATGCTATTTACAGTATGCTGGTTGTAGCTATTAGTGGCTCAATGGCAAATCAGAATTGCAACAAAGAATAGTAGCAGAAACAAACCAAAAGCAAACTAAAGAAAAGATTAATTCATGT
The DNA here is from genome assembly GCF_009828535.3 of Hylobates moloch. Lineage (NCBI taxonomy): Eukaryota > Metazoa > Chordata > Mammalia > Primates > Hylobatidae > Hylobates > Hylobates moloch. The sequence continues at coordinate 85,753,695 of NW_026652284.1, forward strand.
TTAAGGCAACTATTTGAAAATAGGAAAATGTTTCTTCTTAGATCTATTCGAGTTAAATGTATTTGTCTGTCTCTGAGGTCTTAGAAACCATGGATTTAAGAGCAACATGAATTAAATGTCCAGGAAGGTGCGAAATCCCCCATACTTGTTGCCAATGCACTGAAGGTTAAGTAAGTCCTGACAAATGTAATATTCTGGAATTATCTTAAGGAAAGGGATGTGCATTTTTTCGGTTCAAGTAAGAGAGGGCTATTGGTTGAGTAGCTGCTGATGAGAACCTTTCTGGGTCTTCATTAAGTAGAAGCTATTAAATTAACATTGAAATAAGAACTTTACAACTTATCCCCTTCAACAGATTTGGTAAATGCATTTTGACTCTTAAGTTTAAGGGAGAAAATGAAATTCTGTTCAATTGGAAAAGAAGCTACTAAGCCTGGTTTTCTTCCTGCATATGATGCCATATAGATGCTTATATCAGGAGTGCATAGGTGTGTGTCTCAGGGAGGCTGGCACAGAGTTTATGATACAAGTATTGGAGTACTGCCAGAGGAGAGTTCATTTATGTGAGCGCTCCACCTTTTGGCTTACCCTATAACTTCTGCCTGTAAAGATGCTTGCTTTTATTCTATTGTAGGCTTTGTTGTCAAAGGCAAGGGATATTTTCTTTTTAAGATAGCCCTTAGATGCTTCCTCCAGGTTGCGATTGCTTGAGCAGGGTGGGCAAGCTAGTTTTGTTATCACTGACACCCTACCCGCTCTCCTAATTCTCCAGAGAGTAAGTGTTCTTCTTAAAAATATAGCTATATCGAGTGCCTCTGTGTCTTTAGATGCTCTTTTAATGTGCTAGTATGAAGTAAAAGTCTTTTTGAAGATATGTTTTATAGGGAAGTGCTTTTGGGAGCCTCTTGAGATGTTCACTGGTACTGAATCAAGGTAGCTTTATGGTGGTTTAATGACAACATAGAACACTGGTAATAAAGTTCCGTGTTGATATGTGTCCCAGGGCATGTTATAATTAGAGCGGATTGAACATGTTGATTTTGTTTTCCCCTCCGCTCACATGGCCCCCTTCGTCTTGTCAGCGTTTTGCAACTCGAGATCTGTCAGAGGTTTTCTTCATCCCCTAAAGATGAAAGAGATCTGTCACAATGGAAATTTGGAAAATTACACATACACCTGTGAAATTAGCGAATTTGTGTAAAGTTTGTATTCCAACCCATATGCAGGATCTACAACAATGCTTTGTTTTGTGTGAGGATTTTTTTTTTCTGGCTGTGCAAAGAACAAGTGTGCAGGACTGTACAGGTTTAGAGAGAATATTCATCATTATTTACTGTGTCAAACCCACAAGGAGGGCCAAATTGGCAGTGTTCCAGGAGCAGGAGGCCACACCTGTTTGTGAAAAATGGAACAGATTTCTGTCGTTGCCCTCACTTTGACTATTTGGTTCAAGGTGGTGGTGGTGCTAAGACATGTCATTTTGTTAGCCACATATGTGGGTTAACAATGAAGGCTGGCTATGTTGCTGTCCTGTAAAATCCCACAGACTACACTTGGTTTGTGCATGAACCTGATTATAAGAAGGTATTGGAGTGAGAAATGCTGAGCAGTGGAACATGTGTGTGATCTGGCCAGGACCTGTCCCCTCAATCTGATTGTCATTAATTGATTAGCCAGCTTTGCCTGGTGGGACAGAGTACCCTTGCTCATGTCTCAGGAAATGTTAGGCCCTCAAGAGAGGGGATGAAGAGCATGCTTTTGCTGTTGGAAGGTCTTGCTTTTCAAAAGACTCAAACAGCATGCAATAATTTTTAAAAATTGACATACTGTCCCCTAGCTTTGTTTTCATGTCATAGCCACACAGTGGAAGATTCTTTAGTAAAACACATCCTGGTCAATTGTTTGCATTATCCAGGACTCTTGGCAGATATGTATAAGTAACATTTGAGATCAGCCTGAAGTGGCTACAGGTCTATTCTATCCCAGAATCATCTGAAAGAATGTTGTTATTTGAGCATTTGCTGGACTCTCTGACGTTATTTGGAAGAACAATTAACCAGCACTAAATGAGTAAACCTAACCTGCCACTTACCAGGATTTGTCCAGGTGAAAGCCAGGTTGATTACAGATCATCAGTTGCAGTACACAAAGTGTCTCTCCATAATTGAGGAAATGACTCTGTATAAACTGTAAATTATTGTACTCTTTGTATTAAATGACAATAGTGTAATAAATATAATTTATACTATTACAAAGTGACTTTGGGATAGCATTTGTATTCCAGCACATTTGTTCTCAAACTTGAGCATACATCAGAATCACCTACAGGATTTGTTAAAACACAGATTGATGGCCCCACCCCACACAGTTTCTGAAATCCGTAGATCTGGAGTAGGGTCCATTTCTAATTTGCCTTTCTAACAAGTTACCAGGTGATGCTAATGCTGCTGGTCCAGTTACCAAACTTGGAGAACCCTGTGGGCTGATCAACTGCTTGTAATCAGCCAGTGAAGCCAGGCATCATTTTGGAAGCCGTTATTTTATTAAAATTTCTTTTTGGAATGTTTTATCAATAATTAATTGCATAGGAAAAGAATCGCCTTAATAGGGCAGAATCAGAATGGGTATTCTAAAATGGAGGATTATAAAAGAGAAATTGACCTACTTGATGAAATGTGGGCTAGATACAAATTGTATTAATTTAGAAGAAAAAAGTTTACATATGCAATGACTAAAACCCGATGCAAAATTTTTTGTTGATTTTCTTCTCTAATTAAATGTTTCCCCCTCACATCTTTGTAGTGAATGGATTATCTTTTCTTCATTTCCTTCATGTAGCTGTATTGTTACACATGAAACAAAGAAACGTATGCTGAATGTTTTTAAGGACCACTCTTAATTCATCTGTGCCCTATGAAATGATTTAAGAAACTTGTTCGCCAAAGCCCCTTTTTAGTGTTGTTTGGCTACTTCTTCTGTTGTTGTTTTAATTTAACCTGTACATTGTCTGATTTGCTCTAGCAAGAGAAGGAAATATAAATCCATTCTGGAGTTAAAAGACTCCGTGCCCCATTTAAAACATTCTTTTATACCTATTTTTAAAAATAACTTAGAAATCACTTCCCTTTTACTTGTACTAGCTTAACTTTGTTATATAAACATATAGGGTATTATCCACTAATTTTGAATGTAAACATATTTGGTAGTTTTGCAGAATGCAGTTTGTTAGATAAGAATAGTAGCAATATTTTGATGGTGCTTTGAAATTTCTCAAGAAAGTGTATATGTGGTATCTTGTAGAAGTCTATAAAGTTATAGATTTTGATTAATTCATTTATGCCACATAATATTTATAAGGAGTTCTGTGTATAGGTTCAGATCCTTTCCTTTCTTCCTCATAAGTGCTTTAAAAAAAACTAACATCCTACATTCATGCTTTTGATGTTTTTGTTATGGTAGCAGTTCTCACTTTGGGGAAAAAAAAATTGCTGCTTGTCTTATCCCACATCTTCAAGCTGACTTCTGGCAGGCTGAGCGTATATTGAATAACCATGAAAGGACCGTGGATTTCACACTGTCCAGTGGGATAAACTTTCTCCAACGATAGTAAAAATAATAATAATTTGACACTGTGTGTCTATATATTTTTTAATTTGCCCAGTATTCTCTCACTTTGATTTGGTCTCCAACTTTATTACAATTAACTTCAACTGAAAAATCCTTATTTTCATAAATATTGAGTGCCTTGGCTAAACGCAAGATAATGTTCTTGCTGCTTTCAGTTGCAAATGTGGGTAAGATGGAATTATAGCAGAGGAAGTAAGAAAAATGCACAGATAGCTGGTATCTAGGGTATTATATGAGAAGCCTTTCCTGCCCACCCTGCCACCAGTCTCATATCTTGTGAATATAAAGTTTGTCTCCTTAACTGGATTATCCACTCACTGTGGGCTGGGGCCATCTCGTCTTATACATTGTTGTTATCTCAGTGCTTGTCACAGTGCCTACCATGTTTAGCACCCTCAGTAAATATTATTTAAGTGGATAATGAATGAGTTAATGAATAAATAAATACATGAAACTGTCATAAAGAAAAGAGAATAAGCTAATATATAATGCCTTTCATCTTTTGTACTTATTTCCTATTAGGGGCTTTTTATTATTGAAATATATCTCAATCATATAAAAATATATCATTTTGGTAATGAATATGCTTTTGTATTTTCTTCTTGATAGGGTTACCATCTTCAATAGACTGAGATAACTTTATAGGACTCTGGACTGAGACTTGATTACAAAATATTTGAATTTCAATGCCATTTCTGTCACTAACTTCCTGGGTCAATGCACAAGGCATGTACTAATGAACTGAATTTTCTCAATGCCTGAGTTACTTCCTGAGAGTAAATTAGTCATTAGAGATTCTAGTTCAAATTTTCCTGTATTTCTTCCCCTGACTTTATTTTTCCTGTGATATCAGTGTTTAATCTACTATGTAAGATTAGTTGCTGCTTGCAAGGCTTGCACATGTTCTAAGAAAAATAGTTTTCTTGTTAGCATCATTCAGTTAATTTGAAGGTTCTCAAAGCAAGGCATTTCGGGGGGAATAATATTTACATAATTTAAATTGTTTTCAAGTTTATATACAAAAACTGTTAATAACACCATCTATAAAAATGGCCAAAGACTTTGTAGCAAAGAATATTACTCCATTTTTATAAGATTAAAGAGTATATTTTTTCTCCCTAAAGAAACAATTTGAATACGACCTGACCCCTTCCCCTTCATTTTACAATGGTGTGTGGTCAAATTGAATTCTCCATTAAAAATTCTCTAATATCTTTTTTTGCATTAACATTTCAAAACTCAATTTAAATATTCACAGATCTCGTTTTTAATAAACTTAACGAAATTCAGGTAATTTCCTTCAACTTTCTTGATTGAAGGACAGCAGTTGGTACAGATATAAAAAAGATGTACAGCTATGAGCAAAAGCCCAAAATCAATTATATATAAGAAATAACACATGGAAAGAAATTAATCAAAAAGAAGAATTTCTACCATATGATTCTCTGGTCTGCTACCTGCAGGCAACAAATGTAAATGAAAAAAATCAACATTCTTCTGGCAGATAAGAGAAAAATTAATAAAAATATTTCCTTCCTATTAGATCACCTGATGCCACTATTGTTAAAAGTGAGTGACTGCAGGAAGAACTTGCTCGTTTAAAATAGTATTTTTTTTAGACTACAGAAATAAGATTTTGTTCTTGCTGTTAAGCTCAATTACATGAGTTAGTATGGGTTTGCACTGTCCAAAGAGTGTCCCTCTTCTCTGCCCCTTCTCATTAAATGGCTCTGTGGGATATGCATGAGACAAATGTAATAGGAACCGAGTGAGAAGCATTTTGAGGTGTGCCTACAGGGTAATGATTCATAAGAAAGTCTGTGTGTAGCAGCTGAGAACTCTGAGAGAGGAACTACTAAGAGCCACAAGATAGGCCCCAGATAAAATTAGTAAAAACATATTAGTACTTTCAAGCTAGAAACATTCCTACTGCATAATTAAGAGAGGAGGGGAACATTTTCCTGGGATTTAGCTTTTTAATTTAGAGTCGGGTTATTTTTTTCACCAATAGTAATTGAACAAACAGGACATATACGTACAGAACATATCATACTAAAAGTTTCCTATTAGAAGAGCTTTATATTTTGTATTTTGTGAATGTTATCCTGAAATTAACAGAAATACAAGCCAAGAATACAGATTGTTAGGCAAGGAGACATCCAATTTTAGTGTCAGTCCACTCCTTCCTTTTCATCACATAGAAAATGTAACAAGTTTAAAATGAAAAGTTGTATTTTAACTCCTTTTACCTATCAACTAAAATAGAGTATACCTATGTAGAGTTTTGTTATATTTGTGTATTTATATATTAATCATGAACCAGAATTTGTTTATCCCTTTTTTATATTTATATTTTGAAAGGTAGCATCATTTGACAAATGTGGCTCAATTATGATGTCACAATTCAAACACTATATATACATATACACACACACACACACACACACAAACACACACATATATATATCTCGTGTTTAAATATATATGTATATTTCTTCAGTTGTGTGATTTGGAGGTTCCTTTTGTTTTATATACATTAGAGATCTTTCTTTGCCTGCTCATTCCTTTGTGTGAGTGGGCCTTTTGCAAAAGAGTTTAAAAGAGCATAAAACAGGAGCTGGCTACTTGGGAGAACACCACCATTTTCATTTTTATTACTTGATTAAGATTTTGAGAAATGTATTCCATTGACATAGATTCTTTGTTCTGTGCACAAGTAAAACGACATAAAGTTTGTGATAGAAATTTTAATTTTTAATATTAATAATGCTATCTGATATTAAAATGATCCAAAATGGGATACATTGGGAAGTTCTGGAATAAAAAGATTTGGAAATATTTGTGTGTTTTTGGGGGCAAACTCACCTAGTGGAATTTCTGTGCACACTGTGATGGATTATTGTAATTATTGGGAATGATAATATTTTAATGTGACTTTCATCCCACCTGTCAGTTGCAATCAAGGCTGCCCAGTATTCTGAAACAATCTCATTTTGCTAGGTGGCTAGTCTTGTGCAGCTTCTAGGATGCTTAGAATATTAATGCATGAAGAGGAGATTGAATGCTTTCTGTAGTTCCATAATGACAGAGTGTCTTGTTTTAATCAAAAGGCATGCAATATCAAGCTAAAGTAATGTATAATACATTAATGCCAATAACTGTTTAAGAGAAAAGATCCCTTTTGGGGGATATTATATCAGAACCATAGAAGCTGGCATTTCTTTCCCCTGTTAATACATGACAATGTATATAAATTTTTGTAGAACTTGATTTCATCTTAGATGCTTCATATTCTGAAGTGCTTTGAATTTATCTGAACAAAGACAATCTGACATTTAGGTGAGGGTTGTGGTTCCATTTATAGTAGGCTACCAAAGTAGAAAGTTATTATTGAGACAATGTCTGTTGAAAGACATATGTATTTGATTTATTATTTACTATGTTGTTCTTTATCATGTCTTGCATTTCCTCATTGTGTTGCTTATTTTGCATCATTTTCATCCTTATTCCTCAGAATGCCTATATGTTTTCTCATCCCCCCCCTTTTTTTCTCAAATTTTCTTTGTCACCTTCTAGCTCTTACTCCAGTGGCTATGGATGCATTTCAGGGATTTCTTTAACCTCCTGAAATTGTAGCAATAATTTTCTTATAAATTCATTTATCTGGGGGACAAAGTGCTCCATTAACTGCCTCTTAACCATGCAAATCCACTTTTTAAAATTTCATTTTATTCAGCTATTACATTACCAGTGTATAGGGTTAGACTATTTAATCTTTAATATCCCATTTGTCATTTACCAACTGCAGATCATTGAAACAGCCACCAAATGAAAAATCATCCGATATACCCACCTTAGGCCCAGCTTGCACAGTGCAGCTGTTGGTACTGGCTAGATGAAAAGCTTCACTGTACATTGGGCTGTCCATCAGCATCATCAGGTGTGGTGAATCTACACTTCCCTTCTTATCTTCCGCTTTCTCTCCAGAGTGCAAAGGTAGCTGTGGCCAATTCAGATGGTCCTGAGTACACAATTGCCTCTCTTCTCTGAAAATGGAAGTATTCAGTACTACTTTGCACTCATCAGAATTTCCCAGTTATTCCCATTATTCAACTAGTATAGAATATGAGAGGATGCTTACTCATTTATTCTGAGAGACAATGAACAGCGTTATGGGCCTAACATATAGCACCACTGTGTTCATAGCTTGAGGATGTAAAACTAATCACTAGCATTTTTAAATGAGGTAAATATTCATATTTATAAACATTGAGACTATTAATTCTGGTGAGTGTGTTTGAATATCTATAAATCAGAAGCAGTTGAAGAGCTGAAATTCAGATTTCCTCACACTTGCCTGCCAAGTGGCCTCAATCAGAAGTAATTTTCTCCATGAGGGCACATGGAGCTCAGTCGTGAGCCTTTTCTGAGTAGATATTATTATTTGTGTCAAATTATGTGTGGTGATTTTTCTGAAGTGGACTTCTGTGCCCACTAATCCATACACAGGAGGTTCCTTCATTCCCTCCTTCATTGGTGCTATTAATTGTACTTGTGCTTCAAGTGTCTCTTACCCTTTTAAAATGTTAGTTTATGGCCACCGATTATCTGTAAGGTTTTCCTGTTAAAGAAACATGCAATATAGAGAGTAGAGTGAGATCTGATCTTAAACCATAAATATTGTGCATTTTAAAAGAAACCTTTTTCCCAAAGCCCGATTTGATGGCATAGCTAAAGAAATGGTTAGTTATTTCACATTTTAAAGTACAGTAATTATATAAAGCTGACACTTGCTTTGGAAGAAATTCAAGTTGGTCATCAAATGATCTTCCTATGGCCTGTTTTAAATATTGGCAATGAGATCTCATGTTCAAAAAATTTTGAACAAATGAGCTTAGTGATTTTTCACCTTTTATTTGAATTTTGATAATTCATTTTTAAACATATAGGTGCTTCTTTTTAATTCCACGCTTGGAATTGCAAAGGAATAGCCAACATGTAAAATAAAACAACCCTGGAATATATAATATTAAGATCTTATCAAAAACCTTGATAAATAAAAGATTATGTCTATATAAATATACATATGTATCTGTGTATATATAAAATTGCCATAACATGACTTTGACATTTAAGAATAAAAAAATGCTTTATGTGCACATTTTTCTTTCAAATTTTCCCATGAGCATTTCAATATAATTTTTAACACAATGATTAAATTTAAATTGATATCATACTATTGAAGCCAATTTGTTGTCATTGATATTTAAAACAGTTATTCATTACATATTATTCCTAGTAAATCCTCTTCTAAAAAAGTACCTATGCCTAGAATTTCATTTTGTAAAAGGAAAGCATATATATTACTGTTAATTAAACATTGTATAATATATATACATTCTTTTTATTATATACAGGCTTTTGTAATTGAAGAGCATCCAGAAAAAGAAGAACTTATTTTTATATTTTTCATATTTTATATATGAAAATATCTGTTGGAGCTTTACTTTTCATTAGTAAAACTCAGAGTATATATTCCAAAAGAAGTATATATTTCAAAAGAAGTATATATTGTAATTTCTGTTATAACTGATATTAAAAGCTACTTTACATGTTGATTTAGTGTGGATATAAATTATGCAAATAAAAGTAATAGTAATTAATTTTTTTATTTTTGGTAAGTCTATAAGACTATCTTTCTGACTTTAGGGAGGGGTCTAATATTTTGGTTGACTTTCAGTAATTTGAGAAGAGCAGCAAGAGAGTTTTCGATTTTTAAAGACTAGATCATTAAACATCTATGAATAAATAATTATGTTAACATGAATTAACCATTTTCTAAGTTACCTATGTTTTATAGTTTTGTTTCTGAAGCAATGCATTTATAACTACCAAAGAGTGGTTCGCATAGTAGCATATTAATTAAAACTATTTTTAAAATCTCTTGACTCATGCCTGTAGTCCCAGCTTCTCCAGAGGCTGAGGTGGGAGGATCACTTAAGCCCAGGAATTTGAAACTGCAGCAAGCTGTGACTGCACGTCTGCACGCCAGCCTGGGCAACTGAGCCAGACCCTTTCTCAAAAAATAATCATAATCTTAAATTTTCACATTAACGTTTTCACTTATCAGTTGGAAACCTTATTCTAGTTAACTAACCTCGTGAACTTCATTTTTCAAATCTACAAAATGAAAATAGTCATAATTCTCATACTTACTTCACTGGATTATTTTAAAGATCATGTAAGAAAGTGCTTTATATAGTATTTCGTTTTGTATATATAACCACAGTACATCCATGTAACACAACTGCACTTGTAGCCCTTAAATTATACAAATAAAAAATACAAAGTGCTTTGAAACTCTTACATGAAACAAATGATATAGCTCATGTCTTCTTTTGATCAAATTTGTTGTTATAATTACATTTTTTTGAAAAAAAATAAGGGAAATATTCTATTATAATTCTCATTAGACTTAGCATTAATAATTGAACTTATCTCTTGAAATTACCAAATAAATGATTTAAGGATTGTAATGTTTTACATTCTTACTATTTTATATATTCTTTGCTTGTCTTGCTCTTTGACATAATTATTCTAAAAGGTGAAAGATTATACATTTTAAACTTGAAACAGTTAATAAGATAAAATCTAATATGGGATGCATGACTTTTGAATGTGGTTGGTGCAAAAACAAAATCCTTGGTTCTTTTAACCTTCTACCTTGAGCATACGGAATGTATAATAAAACACGATATGACCAGAGTGGAATTAGGGCATCCTTTTCTTCTTAACATTTGCTCTTTTGAAGAATGAAAGGTAAAACACATTTTTTTAAAGGACAAAGAGACTCTGTAAGAAATTTTTAGTTGGATATCCCTTCATTTAAACCCATCCAATTATTCTGTCTATGCCAAGGTGTCATATGAATTTAGTCCTTTTACAATTTGCTTTATCTTATTTATCTACATACATATATATATGTATATAAATTGTAGTATATGCACTATTTTAAATTATTTATAAGATTGCTCCTTAGGACCTGGAAATTTCCTAGCACGTTTCTAAAAAGTGAGAGTGAGAGGCTGCCTGAGCTCTGAGTATTTAGCCTGTCTGATGGGACTGCTGCCATGAGTGACAATTAGTACAAATTACCATAATTGTGTTCTTTGGATAAAATGCCACATCACTTCTTTAGGAGCAAATGCAGTTTCTACTTATTAAAATGAGTTGGTTACTTTGATTCTTTAGAGGCAGTCAGAAATTCACAATCAGCCCAGTGGTATTCCCACGTAGTCCACTTCAGATCGGTCTGAACAACTCTAGCCCTCCCTTTCCTTTCAATAAAATAGGTCCATTAATGTAGCGCACCTCACTCTCATTCTCTCCAAGGGAGTTGTATTTTTATTACTGAAAAAGTATCACATAAATACAAATTACATTTTTTCATTAGAAAACCACTTTTCATTTCAGAAAAAATTCAATTAATTATGAATAGGGTTATGCTTTCATCAGGGAGAGAAATATGTAATTTTTCTTCAAGCCTCAAACACATATAATGAAATCTTTTCTCAGAATCCACTCTTAAGATGGATTTTTAAAAGTATAGACTTTATTAAAATCTCAGTTCAATTAAAATGCATTCAATTACTTTAAATCTTTATTAAAATCTCAGGTAAAATTGTACAACAGTGTAAAAGAGACTTGTACTCTTTACCAGGCAGTTAATTCTAACAAATGAACATAAAGTGCACAGTTTTGCTCTTAAAGAGCGAATCAAAAAAATAAGTTTGCGGCTTGAGGTTGGGGGTGGGGACGCAATGGAGATGCAGGTTGCTTTCTGTGTTATAACTTCTGACACTGGTTTCCTTGGATCTGTCATCATAGGTCATTGTTTCTTGTGTATACGGATGTGGCATTATCTTTTGTGAGTCCCCTTGGTGGTACTACTTAGAGTATATTATTTTTCTCACCACTGTAACAAAAAAAGGCTCTATTTAAGGATTTTATTTCACTGTCTTCCTTGGATATTTTTGGTACAGTGTCCCTGATTCTTTTTCAAGGGCCGCTTGAAGATGCCATTGAAGATGAGGAAGAAGAATGTCCATCAGAGGAAACAGACATCATCTCCAAAGGAGACTTTCCATTGGAGGAAAGCTTTTCCACAGAATTTGGGCCTGAAAATCTGAGTTGTGAAGAAGTGGAATACTTTTGTAACAAAGGTAATTGTTGATGGCTGGATGTAGTATGTGAGTCCACTTAAATGATTTTATAATGTTTTTAAAAAATGCATAACAGTGCTCAAAGTGCTGACACATAATTCAACCGTCTGAAAACAAGTGCAGATTTTTTTAAACATAAAATTTTATTTTGAGGGACATGAGCAACTCCACTCTAATAACCAGTGATTTTTTATATTGAAACAAATATTTTCACATTGATTGGCCAATTAACTACGCACAGTCTTCATGTTATTGGCCAATTAACTGTAATATATTTAATGTTGATCACTTATTCATTCATTCTTTCAACAAGAATTTATTGAATGTTAATTGTTTACAAGGCACTAAATTAGGCATTAAATATTAGCACTGAATGAGGCAGAGAGTTCTCAGCTAAGGTTCCATCTCATTCCTTTTGAAAACCGAATGCTTTAGGTGTTTAATGTTACTTTCAACGGTGAGGATGGTGCTTTGGGGATATTGTCAAATAAAAAAATACACATTCTTTCTCCATTCTAGATACTTTCTTGACACATTAACAATATAATCCAAGAAGCACTTGAGACATACCGCAGCTTCTTTCCAGCCATGACCTGGAGCCAGATGGCCTTGCCAGTGACTATGTTCTCATGGAGCATATATACTCATTTGTTTACTTTTTTATAAGTCAGTTTAAGGTTTCTCATGATTCTTATATATTTATTTTTATCGGATTGTTTTGCAAGTCTTTTATCTCCTCCTGCACCAATGTACAGTTTTCACAAATGCTTGGATCACTTTCTTGGTTTAGAACAGCTACTTTTGCAGAGGGCTTGACTGGAAGTGTATGTCTGTTTCCATATGTCTGTCTGTGTTTGTGTATGCACCATTTTTATTCAGACGTTTGTTTTTTACGCAGATAAATATAATAAAGTGGACTTTTGTGTGTGTGTGTTTGTTTGAATTTGTTAATCAGACTTCATAGTCTCAAATCAAGAGTGCCAATGTAGCTTCTCAAAAAAATGTCAATTCACATATCTTGGTGGCCATGTATATATTTAATCATTAAAAGTTCCAGTATCATTTTCTCTTGTTGATGGTGTCAACAAAAAATGTCAGAAACAAAAGACGTCAGTCAGCTCCCATCCCTGTGGTCAGTAGAACCCCTGGCCCTAAAACTTTGGAAACAGAATGGCACCTGGACACACTGAAATTCAAAAAACCCCCTTAACCATGTAGACCTCAAGATGACCTGTAGCATGGTCCTTGTCTCCTACATCAGAGATTTTTAATTGAAAATGAGAAAAGTATGAACAGAATAGCCTTTTTTTCTAGTGTTGACTCAGATGTCAAGCCAAATTAATATTTTCCTTAGTTGCTAGAACCATTTCTTGATGATATGTAGCTATGGCAACAAATCTAAGCTGTCTGGAGATGGATAATTTTTAAATTTATGTTTGAAGACATCTCAATTTTTTTCTTATTAGGAAATATATCGTTTTGTGCATTGTAGAAGACCTACCTTATGCTGTGATATTGCAGTAAAGAGAGGAACTGAGAGTTAGAAGGTGAATAAAAGAGTTAATGTATGGATTTATACCTTTTGTCAATTTAATTCATCCAGGAAGGCAGTGTGATAGGTATTACTGTATGAATTGCAAATTTTGGGACGATCTCTGGTTAAGGGCTATGTTGAATGAAGGAGTAAAGAACTCCAAGTTTTAAGGTAGTAGTTTCCTGGGAGAAAATAGATTTATGGCAAATGCTTACATGATGATGTAACTATGGTCTTAGGACAGTCACTCCAGCTATACTAATCAGAGTCCTAACTCATGAAAAATAATGACAGACCTTTAGGAATTAAGAAAAAACATTAAATTACAATTGTTCTGAACAAGATTCGGTAGATATTATTAATTTTTTTATAAACAGTTGGAAAAATGTTTAATGTCAGATGTACACAAAATAACATTTAGTATATGATATAGAGACCATATTAAATAATAAATAACATATATGTATTATAAGATAATTCTGTAATGTTTAGTTTGAAAGTAGAAGGTCATAATGGGTGAGAATAACAATTCTTATTTTCACCTGATATTTTTCAGGATAAATAGTAATATTACTATTGATAGGAAAATAATTTCATTATTTTACTCTTGCAGAATGTATCACCAGGGAATTCCCACTGAAGTCAGTTGGAACTGGTACAAAAGAGAGACGACTCTTTGATAGATTTTTCGTCCCTTGAGGTCATGCAAGGAGTGCTATCCATTCTTCACTTAAGTTGATTAGCTACAATGGAAAGAGAATATTTTCTCTGTGGAAAATTAGAAACTAATCTTTCTGTTGAAATTCTCAATTTTTCTCAGTGACACATAATTATGTTTTATTGCCAATTGTGAGGAAGAGGACAGATTAGCAATTAAAAGAGTAGAAGTTGCCAGGCCGGTGACTCACGCCTGTAATCCTAGCACTTTGGGAGGCCAAGGTGGGCGGATCACCTGAGGTCAGGAGACCAGCCTGGCCAACATGGCGAAAACCCGTCTCTGCTAAAAATACAAAAATTAGCCGGGTGTGGTGGCGGGTGCCTATAAGCCCAGCTACTCGGGAGGCTGAGACAGGAGAATTGCTTGAACTCAGAAGGCAGAAGTTGCAGTGAGCTGAGATTGCACCACCGCACTCCAGCCTGTGTGACGGGAGCAAGACTCCATCTCAAAAAAAAAAAAAAAAAAAAAAAAAAAAAAGTAGAAGTATTTAAATGGTTAACAATGCCAGTGTCATTACTGGAAAAGCAAATAAGACATGTTCCTCTGAAGAAAAATATTTTTAGGCCGGGCGCGACGGCTGACGCCTGTAATCCAAGCACTTTGGGAGGCTGGGGCAGGCGGATCACCTGAGGTCAGGAGTTTGAGACCATCCTGGCCAATGTGGCGAAACCCCATCTCTACTAAAAATACAAAAATTAACCGGGCGTGGTGGTGGGTGCCTTTAGTCCCAGCTACTCGGGAGGCTGAGGCAGACGGAATTGCTTGAACCCGGGAGGCAGTGGAGGTTACAGACAGCCAAGATTGAACCACTGCATGCCCGCCTGGGCGACAGAGCAAGACTCCATCTCAAAAAGAAAATAATACTAATAATATCTTGGGTTCATTAATGAAACATTTTTTGCACGTAGTTTAAATCATTTATGACAATTTAAAAATTGTTGATATTTACTGGAAAATGAATTGGATTATTTGGAAGTTTCTTGGTCTAAAGGCTACCCATGACCAAAATTTACCTGTGACCTAGTTACTTATATGGGTCCCAAGCATAAAAATTTTGTACATTGAATGTTTTTTTCTTGTTAAACAAAAGATATCTTAAAAGTTCAGATCAAAAAATGTGGCTAGAAGGTCTAAGTTCTCCAAACAAAAAATTTTGACACATTATCAGGGGAGCACACTGAGGATACACATAGAGTTACTACATATTTTTAGTCATATTTTAGCAACTGCATTTTATATAAAACCAATCATATGTTATCATACCTTTTTTAAAGAAAAACTCTACATTTCTGAATACGTAGCTTATTATAAAGTTTCTACTTTCTTTTGAAATTGAGCATTTCTATTATACAGGATATTTTCAGTGATGAACTAAAATTATAGTTCTTCAATGGCTCTTATTATTGTAATATTTTCCTCAGTTCCACACTGATACTATCTGTGTTCTTGTTGAAGGGCAAGTTTTTCTACAAGTCTCAAAGTTGCATTTACTAATATTAGTAAAGTTTCTAGTCATTCTAAACCATGTGATTAATTAAAACCCAAATCACTCTTAAAATGTAAGATTCCACAGAAATGTCCAAGATTGTTGGTCAGAATTTTATGTTAGCATTAACGTATAAAATTCTTAATTACATAAGTCCATCTCAGAGATACCCTTGTTATAGTTGCATGCTTAAAATTTGAACCTGGCAATTCTATTGGCATTTCCTATGTCTCTTTTTATTTTGGATTAATTGCACATTTCATGTTCCTATTTTTCATTTCTTTGAAATGAAATGAACTATGTTGATAAAAAGATGCTACTTGAAATTTACTTTGATACCTTTAGATTTTAAACATTTTAACAAAATATAAAGCAATACTTTCAATTTACATTTGTCATCTTTTGTTTATGAGTTTGGATTACGTGGCATCTTGCCTTACAGTATCTCTGGGAGGAAGGAAACAAGCAAGATTATTTTCTTGAATTTATAGATGATGAAGACATCAAGACTCAGTCCATCAGTGCTACATATTTCCTGTGGTACTGAATTTTTCGATTCAGTTATTTTGTCTGCCTTTCTTCTGGTTTATGTGCCAGACATGGAAGTACATCAATGTATTTGTAGAACTAAGCAAACCAATATGAACTGAAATATAGGTGGTCTGGAAAGCAGCCTCCAGAGTTTGTAGTTATGTCACTATTGGCAGGTGGGAATGCCAATATATGAGCAATTCTTGGATAAACTCAAAGACAGTGAGTTTCAGAGTGGGATTGGCATGGAGCAGTTTTAATTAATAATTGTAAAGTGAAATAAACGTGTTTGGGGATAAATTCCAGGAGAATGTCACAAAATATGTGAACAGGAAGAATCAGATCAATGTCACAGGATGCTAGTAGAATGTAATGCTATATAAAAAAAAGATAACTCAGGTGAGGGGGGTGAGGGATAAAAGACTACACACTGGGAACAGTGTACACTGCTCAAGTGATGGGTGTACCAAAATCTCAGAAATCACCGCTGAAGAATTTATTCATGTAACCAAACACCACCTGTTCCCCCAAAACGTATTGAATTACAAAAAACAAAGATAACCCCAAAGAAACTACATGTAAGTCAACTTTGAATTATCTACAATGATTATCTAGAAAAGTTAAAGAGGGTCCTTACGAATTGTTTGCTGATGTTATGATTTTAAAACAAAGGCCAGAAGGGAAAATGATGCTATCAAAGTTGCTTTGGGAAGACAAAAAATCTTTATGCCTTGTCCTTGCATCTAGATATGAAGAATGATCAGAGACATTCTTGGGTATAGTAACGCCCTAGAGAAATGAACTAAAATTAGAGCTCTTCAGTTTGGAAATGTTAGGTTTAAAAAGAGGGGTCATGATGGAAATACATAAAATAAGGAAAGATATATGGTGTAACAATAGAAATTCTCACTACATTCAAAAAGAGTCCACATAGTGTGCAGAAAGCAAAGGTTATTTTAAAGATTCTTTAACATAAAAAATGTAAAGAATATTAAAGAAAATAGAATAAAAACCTGGGTTATTCAGACTTGGATTTAATGTTAGCCCCAGAAGTAATTAATACCAGTTGAAAGCAAACATAATCAGATACTTAATAGGACTGGCAGAAACTTTCACTTCTGTTCACTAGGTCAAATTCTGTACAACTCAACCCATATATTAAGCATTTGCTTTTTTGCCAGACCTTCTTCTCAGAACTGGGATGCAGCCTTAGACAAAAGTCAGTCCCCACTCTCAGGAGGAGAGAGAGAGAGGTAATAAACAATTGAATCACATTTTATAATGTTCGGTGAGATAGAGGACCATGAGGAAAAATAAAGCAGGCAAAGTTGGTGGAGTGAAATAGTGTGCGCACATAATGCTGTTTCATAAAGAGTGATGGGGAAGGTGAACTTTGATTGGAGACTTGAGAGAAAGGAATGAGCTTCCAGTACTGAGTCGAGTCTGCAGTACCTGTGAGGTTAGTGTTATAGGAAGCCAGAAGAGGACAGCAGAGAGCTGGGGAGCAGAAGAGGCACTGTCATACCTGTAGAACCTGCTGCTCTTGGAATCTGTTGGATTCCCACTACTATGGAAGCCTTCGGGAACAGAATTGTAGAAAGAAACTATAGTATGTGAGCCACAGAAGAGAGTTGCAGTAGGACATGGCCATGACATAGTTTGTATATGCCTGGATAAGAAAGGCCTGCAGAAAGGAAAGGTTAAGCAGGAAACTGAAACAGGTAAAATGGGGAAGCTGTCAGGGGATACAGATAACTCCAATCAGAATTATCCCTGTAGCCAAGGGCTTGATGAGACTCCATCTGTAGCTCATTAATGTGGTTTCCAGAACAGCAGTTTGGGGGTGTTTGAGGATGATATGAGTCACTTTGTTCCCTTCCATAATAGCAGAGTTGGGTTTGTGTTTTCTATGTCTTTCCACATTCTTGAATTAGATCAAGAGGCAGAGAAGCAGAACCAGTTTCATCATTGTACTCAACTTCTTCTGCCAATAGGCTGCCAGGCTCATTGAAATGTTTCCCCCCTCCTCCCATCCTCCTTTCTTTCTTTTGTTTCCTGTAGTTTTGTGGCTTTGTTTAAAGATTAAGAAATAACAGAGGAAAAGCCATATTCCTCCTTGTTACCTGTAACAAATATAAGTTGAAGTTATTGACATTAATCTCTCCCTCCCCCTGGTCCCTGAATGTTAAGGTAAAGCAACAAAAGTTTTATCTAGAGTTTTAATAACGAAAAGAATGTTTTTTTAACTGTATCTTTATGCAGTTTTGGCTGTGGGAGTAGTAACCGTTGTTTTTCATTTGATCCCATATAAAACATCATAGTATTTTGTTTCCTATTTTCTTATGTTCAGTTTATTATTACTTTTAGTTCAGAAAGTCTATTTCGCTATATTTTATAAATCCTTTCAATGAACATGCTTTCCTTCCTCCTTGGTTATGCCTTTAATGACATGTTTTTGCCTCCTCTGATGCCTGAGTAACTGGAATCAGAATCTGCATAAGACAGCTCTACCATAATCACTTTGAGTTCAATAAGGAAGGGGACCTTTACAGGCAACTTTTTTCCTTTTTTCTTAACGGGATTAAGAAGCTCAGCTCTTTAAATTCTTGCATATAACATTGACATTTCCAGGATGTGTTTGGACCAGGGAGTTCAAAGAGAAGGAATAAAAAAGAAAAGCCAATATGACTTTGTTTTTTACCTTGCTGGAGGAACTGTTTGTGCAAATCGCCTGTAAGCTTATTGACCTGAATCTTTGACTCCTTGTTTTCTCTGGATTTGGCTGGAGTGGAGACACTGATGGAGCACTGATAGGGCTGATTGAACAGCCCCCAGCTTTACTTGGCAGGAACCTCCCTTCCCTTCTCCGCCACCTCCCCCTCCCTCCACATGACATTATTATTCCTTGGCAGAGCCTCCATTTTCCTGGATTCAGTACTTCTTCTTTTTCTTGAAATTTATTTTAAAATCATTAGTTTTTCTTAGGTAAATCATACAGCCATGCAAAATGAGAAGTAATACTTTTTAGAATGTAAAATTACAGGCTAGCGTCCTATAGGCTGGGGCAGTGGCTCACACCTGTAATCCTAGCACTTTGGGAGGCTGAGGCTAGCAGATCAAGAGGTCAGGAGTTCGAGACCAGCCTCGTCAACATGGTGAAATCCCATCTCTAAAAATACAAAAATTAGCCGGGTGCAGTGGTACACACCTGTAGTCCCAGCTACTCTGGAGGCTGAGGCAGGAGAATTGCTTGAACATGGGAAGAGGAGGTTGCCCTGAGCCGAGATCATGCCACTGCACTCCAGCCTGGGCGACAGAGTGAGACTCCACTGAAAACAAAAAACTAGTGTCCTATAAATGCTTTTATCTCATGAGATTGAAAAAATATATACCTTATGACCTTGTGGCATCACTCTTTTATAGCCATCTTAAAAGTCTGAAAACATAGTTTTTGTTTGGAATGAGGTTGATTTTTTTAAAAAACCACAATTGTTGGAAAAATGGGAGAGCATGTGAAGGAATTCTGTTCTTATGAGAGTAAACATTTTCTTGGTTTTGATGGAATCGGAAGGTATACAAATTTGCTTCATGACTCAGTGTTCTATGTAAGGGTCAGATAAAGCTTTGTCTACTTACCTCATCTCTCATTTCAGATATATCATCATAACAATCGCAACCAAATTCAAGTGATTAATTTTATACAACGTTTGAAATGACCCATGGTCATTTATATAAGTAATATGTGATAATATGTACTATTGTTTAGCATGTGACAAACTAAATTCATTGTTCTTTCTGTGAGCTGACCAACAGATCTCAACTGTGCAGTCTGCTGAAGATATTTTTGAGGCATATTAAACTTGATAAAAAGCTCTTCTCACATAAATGTAGATTTTCTTATTAATATGTAAAATTTTTCACAATGTTTTTGTTATCATTTGAGAAGCAACAGGCAATGTTAAAGTGTTTGCCCATCCATTACCTGATGGGATATCTTTATCTCTGGTAGGCCTAAACATAGACTGTGTAATGGGAAATGCAGAAAGCTGTGGTGCGATGAATTTAATTATAGTAATAAACTCAGCCACTTTTTGTTGTTCTTAAAAGGTCAGGTAAAAATAACTGAATATGTTGCACCAATAGAGTAAATACTGATAAAGGATGCAGATTGCTGTTTCAGCTTCTTTTTTGTCATTCAGTGAGATTCCAGAGATTGGCATTAGGGCTATGTGCCAATTATAATAATTTTAATAATGGTAATAACAACGTCCATTTGCTGACTGCTCCCGAAAGTCAGACGTCTTCCTGTGTATGTATCATCTCTAATCAGCTTACTGTCCTACACGGTAGATGCTGTCTTCGCCTGTGACTTCCAGAGGCTCAGCAACTTGGCCAAAGTCAACAAAACTACTAAAGACTAACACAAAATTAAAACTTGCATTTTTGGTGCTTAATAAAAGTAGAGAACTAATTTTGCTTCCTGATGTCCACTATTATATAACTCTTGTAGAAGGAGGGAGAGGAAAACATCTGAAGAAGGTTAGATATATGAAGTATGAAGCTCACTTTTTTGAGGTATTTTTAACTGGGCATTTTCTAATAAACACTTATTGTACATGATGTGTCAGTCAAAAATAAGGGTGCTTACAAAACCAAATAAACAAAAAGGCCAACGTAAATGAATTAGGGATGTTCTTAAAATATTTCTATCTTTTGGTACTTCCTTAAAGACTCTGTCAATATATACCATTTTGTAATAAGGGGAGTTGAGGTTTTGATATAATGTAAGGGGCTATACTGAAAGCATGCTAGTCTCATTATACTAACTGAAAATTATATTACCTTGTTTTAAAGACATTCAGTAAGCTACAGTTTCTCACTGCCTGTTTCTTATGCTGTTGCTTTCAGGTAATTTAAAAGAGTGAGGACACACCAAAATGTGTGTATTTGGGCAGAAGCCAGTAATAAATGGCAGGAATGTTTACAAATCCATCAAAACTATTTGGATAAGAGCTTCAGCCTTGTAGAAATGTTTGCAAAGTGAACTCTTTAAAATAGTTTGACCTCAACACAAAATAAGACTAAATAAAAAACGAAGAAAGGAAGGAAGGAAGAGGGGAAAAGGGCATTGTTTGCAGGGAAAGCTCTGGGCACTGTGAAAACTTTTCACTTTTCTGAAGGAAATGCAGTACAACAGATGGTAAGAGTGGAAGTGAGATAAACATAGGAACTGGAAAAGTAAGCAATGCATTCTAACAGGTTCCGTATCAAAGATCTGGAGAAGTAGAAAGATTAGACAAGGAACGGTTCTGAAACCTGACAGTGGCTGTATCTTACCAAGTCTTAGCACATAGCAGAGATGGAAAGTGGAATTGCACAGACAGTAGGCTGTGATTATATTTTTCTGACAGAAAGGAAGGTCTCTTTAAGGATTATTTTTAATGATATAAATTTATCAAGCTGGAAATCTATCATACAGATATATAAAACACTTTGCTTACTATGTATTTAACAATGCGATTTGATGTAATTTCTATTGTTGCCCTATGATTAGTTCAAGACACTATATTTTAGGTCTTACGTAAACTGTAATTTTTTTCAATGCAAATTATGGCCCAGGCAAGTTAACCAATACTGAGAACCTATGTTACCTGTTTCTGGTAAGCATGGATATGTATGTGTGGCTGTATGTGATCATGCATGTATAGAGGCAGAAAGAGGACTACAAAAAGAATGTTCTCATTTCTTAAAGATACAGTGACCTAGAAAGGGAAAGAATATATATGGAAATAGTGTCAAACTTGGGCTGATTAAGGAAACAATGCATTCACTCCCAAGCTTCCTTATGATAATGTGCATCATTCTAATGTGGAAACCACTCACCAGCACACATCTGCCTCATTTAATCTGTGCCTTCTGTACTCCTATATTCTGTATTGGTGGCTGACTCCTAAAGGGAATACCAAAATACAATAACCTTTAACGAGAAACAATTCTACAAAAATGCAAAATGATACCAAAAAAAAAATGGACAGGGAAAGTAGCTTATATGCTAAGGAAAACCCAACTCAGATGTGTTTTATTTACAATATTGGCAGTTGTGCTGGGTGACTTTTAAGGTGCCCCTAAAAATATCAAATTATTAATAAAAGGAATGCGTATTGAAAAATTATGTAGTATGCATCTTATTTTCACACTTAACATTGTCAAATATATTAGATGTATTCATTCTCCTTTTTAGTTTATTTCACAATTGTTTAATTATTTTTCTAGCAAATGAAAAAAACCTAGGACAGTTCAAAACAGTGTGGGACAATTTGAAACTTGGATAATTCAAATAAACATTGGGTGTTGCTTCAGAATTCTGAGGCTCATTTGACGGGTTTCTGAACACCTGAGCACTGGGGCAGTACCGTTTATCTGAGAAAGATAGTTCTGACCTTTACTATGGTTACTATGAGGTTAATGAAGCTTAAACCTCAGAACTCTTCACTTGGACAGACTCCTCCCAAGGCCCTGCACCTAATTTTGTAGGTGGGACTTTGAATTATTTTTCTTAAGGAGGCCCCCTGAATTGTATAAGCTTTGGTCCCCACCAAGCCTGATTCAACCCCTTTTAGTACCTGTATTAGTGATCTTCAGAGGAGACAACCAGGATCAAGAATGTTAAGTTTGTTTTCAACTTCCTGATTTGTTGGAAAACCAAACAGATTCACAAAAAGAGTTTGTGTTTATATTAGATACCTTAATTCCAAATCTATTATCATTATAGGATAAGTTACCCTTTGCCTAAAGAGACCACAGATATTCATGAAAAGCCTGATTTTTAAAGTGCTATGCTAAAAAATGAAGAGAGAGGGAAAGAATGTCTACATTTCTGAAACTCTGGAAAATGTTGTGGATATTATCTATGTTTTTCTGGTGTTATCACCAGCAGCCAAGAACCTGTTGCTGGCACTAAGGGAGGAGACACTGTTGGAAGACCTTGTAGTAAAAATAGTCTGAATGCATCTTGTGATAACTTATTTGGGACTGTCTCTGGTGTTGGAAGCTAGATGTGCATCTGAGTTAGAAGGAGGCTGATGGGACCTAGAATACTCTTTTTTTTTCCCAGAGGTGTGGAAACTGTTAGGATTAAGTGCAGCTGTAACAATAGGTTCCCAGAAGTGGCCACAGGACTCTTTGGCTTGTATCCCATTGTCTACAACTTTTTTTTTTTTTTGAGATGGAGTCTCGCAATGTCGCTCAGGCTGGAGTGCAATGGCGCGATCTCGGCTCAGTGCAACCTCTGTCTCCCGAGTTCAAGCGATTCTCCTGCCTCAGCCTCCTGAGTAGCTGGGACTACAGGAGCCCCCCACCATGCCTGGATAATTTTTTTTGTATTTTTAGTAGAGACTGGGTTTCAGCATGTTAGTCAGGCTGGTCTCAAACTCCTGACCTCGGGTGACCCGCCCACCTTGGCTTCCCAAAGTGCTGAGATTACAGGCATGAGCCACTACACCTGGCCCACAACTTATTTTTATGGTGTGGTACACGCTAAAAGAGAAGCCTCTGTTTTGTTGTCAAGTGGCCATATGCCCAACTCTAAATCATGTTACTATGGAGGGTTTTCAGATTATATAAAGTGCATAGCTTTTATTTGCTTGGCTTGGTTATTAGAATAATTAATGAATGAAAGCATAATGGCAGTCAGTGCATTCAACATTCATGCGTTAGCTAATCCAGTAAATATTACTGAACACCTGCTATGTCAGACATGTGACATCCACATGCTGTGGATACAATGGTAAGTAAACACAGGGAAAGTCCTGGATATCGTAGAATTTACCTTATAGTGAGGAGGCAGACATTAATAAAATAATCACGCAAATAGTTCAGGGTGGTTTGATCTAGTGAGGAGGGTCAGAGAAAATGTCTGTAAGAATGTGACACTTGGCCAGGCATGGTGGCTCACACCTGTAATCCCAGCACTTTGGGAGGCCAAGGTGGGAGGATTGCTTGAGCCCAGTAGTTTGACACCAGGTTGGCAACATAGGGAGACCTCATCTCTATAAAAAATAACAAACAGAAAACTTAGCGGGGCATGGTGGTGCATACCTGTGGCCCCAGCTACTTGGAAGGTTGAGGTAGAAGAGTTGCTTGGGCCTGGGAGTTTGAGGCCACAGTGAGCCGTGATAGTACCATACCACTGTTCAGACTGGGTGACAGAGCAAGACTGTCTCAAAAAAAAAAAAAGAAAGAAAGAAAAAGAATGCGACACTTAAGCTGGAATAGAAGTTGGCGAGGCATTAACTCGGCAAAAAGAAGTCATAGAGTTTCAGGTAGAGGGAACAGCATGTGAGCGACACCAGCCTGGTGAGCACGCAAGCAGAGCAATAGAGACGGGTGTGAGTTGGGCCAGAGAGACCAGGAAGGACAATGATCATAAGGCTAAGGACAGGAAATAACAGTAGAGACGAAGCATAAAGAGGAAGATAAATATTCTGAAAGCTGAAATACGAAATTGCAAATCTGAGCTTTCCATAAGCCATAGTAGAGAGAGAAAATGGAAGAGGAAGGCAATTCCAGTGATCAAGCAGGAGCTAAAAACAGAATTTGTCAGGAGAAAGAAATGTTAGCCCTTATTTGTGAGCTCTGCGAGTCATTCATCATTAGAGTGTTTGAACTAGTGTTATATAAAGGGCATTCAGATACGGAACGATGCCTTCATTAGGCCTAGAATATGCACTCTCTATTGGCTACTTCTCCAGCCTTAGCATTTTGAATGTGTGGCTTCAATAAAGTCCTATTTAATAATACAGTGGAACACTTTGTTAATGAGTGATTGCTTACAAATAATATTCTTAAATAAACACAGAGGCTGACAAACAGAAGGGATAGTAGTTTCTTGGTGGCAGAACAGTAGAATTGTGATTGGGTTATAGTAAAGAATATCCTCATTTAGAGACCATAAGGTGTTACTGTGTCTCTTCTTTGGAACAAGAAATGTCTTAGCTATTTAGAATCTTCCTCTGATAGGAATGATATTAGTTACAGTGAGACTTTTTGAAGGGAAGGTAGGGGAAGGGATAATAAAAAAAATTATTTAAATATAAACTTTGAAATATAAATTTTAGAAACATCGTTTAAAATAGAATGTCAGACTGGGTGCAGTGGCTTATGCCTGTAATCCCAGCACTTTGGGAGGCTGCAGCAGGAGGATCACTTGAGGCCAGGAGTTTGAGACTAGCTTGGGCAATACAGTGAGACACTCATATCTACAAAACATCAAAATAATTAGGTGGGCATGGTGGCTTGGGCCTGTTGTTCTAGCTACTAGAGGCTGAGGCAGGAGGATTGCTTGAGCCCAGGAGTTCAAGGTTACAGTGAACTGATTGCATTGCTGCACTCCAGCTTTGGCAAGACTCTGACTCAAAAGAAAGAAAAATAGAATGCCTTGAATGCCTTGTTTTCCCACACTTGCTTATGTATCTCACCCTTTCATGTGCTCGTTGAGAGAAATAATGAGGAATAAAATTATCGAGACATAGTACTGATTAAAAGTTGTCTTATTTTATCCGTGGAAATTTCCCTTATGCATCAAATCTTCAGTGAACTTAAACTTTGAGAAAAACTCTCACTTGGAGGTTAATATTGATAGCAGGGATAAATGTTCAGTACTGTGTTCAATAATTCACTGTTCTTTCTTCCTCTGTTATCAATACTTTAATTGTGACTTTTACATGATGTCAGTAAACATAAACATTAGTATTTGCAATATTTTCCTCTTACTAGCTATGATGAAACCCTACAAATGACAGTAGTCATGCATTAACTATAGAAATTGAGGCCGGGCATGGTGGCTCACGCCTGTAATCCCACCACTTCGGGAGGCCAAGGCGGGTGGATCACAAGGTCAGGAGATTGAGACCATCCTGGCTAACACAGT
The DNA here is from genome assembly GCF_009828535.3 of Hylobates moloch. Classification (NCBI taxonomy): domain Eukaryota; kingdom Metazoa; phylum Chordata; class Mammalia; order Primates; family Hylobatidae; genus Hylobates; species Hylobates moloch. The sequence goes on from NW_026652284.1 coordinate 85,779,741, forward strand.
GAAACCCCGTCTCTACTAAAAATACAAAACATTAGCCGGGCGTGGTGGCAGGAGCCTGTAGTCCCAGCTACTCGTGAGGCTGAGGCAGGAGAATGGTGTGAACCCGGGAGGCGGAGCTTGCAGTGAGCCAAGATCGTGCCACAGCACTTCAGCCTGGGAGGCAGAGCGAGGCTCCGTCTCAAAAAAAAGAAAAAAAAGAGATTGAGTTTCTTCTCAACATGACGGTGTTAGCCCTGGACCACTGTTATCAACTGTTTCAGGATTTTTTCCTCATCTGCGGTCCTCAAATATATAGCCAAGTAAATGTGGGTTCTAGGCTTTTGATATGCTTAATTTTTCACATTAAGGAGTCTGAAGCTACTGTCAAAATAATAACATTTTGTCAGATAGGAAAGCCCCAAATAAGTTACATTTTTTTAAATAATTGTATACTGAATTTTAAAAAATTACATTTTTAAAAATAATTGTATACTGAATATAACTACCCAGAAGATGGCAAAACTCTACATTTTATTATACATAAGTAGTAAGTCAAAGGGAGACCTGAGTTAGAAACCAGGATAGGAATCCACAAACATAGTGGATCTATTCAAACTGTTGAAATTCTTTTTTTTTTTTTTTTTTTTTTTTTTAGGTATTGCCATAAAGGGAACAGCTGCGTGTTTTTATTTTTGTTCCTGGAAATAGAATCGTGTCTATAATTTGGTAACATAGAGTTAATTTAACATGACATTTCTGTTTGGATAATCTATAACCAAACGATTGTTTTAAGCTACACAGTATTGTGAGGCCATTAGGCGAAGCAAACACAAACTGAATCTTAAACTTTAATGTCCTCGCCCTTCAGTATGAGCTGCAGTTTTCTGTTTTTGACTGTTACAGTCCTTTAACCAAAGCTATCTTGTCTGATGATAAAACCATAAGTGTATGAAGCTCACACATTTTTCATCTCTTTTTATGACCTTATCTTTCATGAGCTTCTTCTGTGAAGGTATCCTAACTATAGGAAGCACCTGGAAAACATATGTGATATCTATTCTCTGATAAGCAGTTGTGAACAAGAAAGTAGATCTGTCACTTCTGAACTGTTCATTGTTAAAAAATACTTTGATGATTTAGCTGATTGCAAAATACATTATAGGGATGACTAACAGCTACAGTAACACTCCTAGTCAAGAAAGTTCTATAGTTATATTGTACAAGAATTTCTATAAGAGGTTAATATTGATAGGAACTACATGGATTAAAAGAGCAAGGTTGAGAAGGGCTGTTTGCTTGCATGACTGCTTTCAAACACTGCTGCTATTCTGTTCTGAAAAAGTGACTGTCTCGGAATGTGGCAAATCTTTAATTTCTACAGAAGTATTTAACTTTCAGTGAAAAGGTGTTTGTTTGCGGTTTATAAATTATTTTTGCCTGGCGAGTGGAGCCACTGCTTTTACCACCTTACCAACAATACCTAATATGGTATTTAAAGATTCTGTTTCATGTGTTTCAAAGGCTATATTCAAGTGCATTTCCCCGAGCCATTTATGCTATGCATTATATTGCTCAATAACACCTTCAATTTCCTCCTATAGGACTCTCATTGATTCTGAAACCTAGACTAAGAAAAATGGAAAGGCCCACAAAATGCGTATGATATCTTTTAAAAGAGTAACAAAAGAGTTTAATCTTGCAACGGAAAACCATTAACTTCATAGCCATAATTTTAGAAATATAGATTTTGTTACTGCTTGACATTTATTCCATTTCATCATTTTATGAATTGGTCGCTGGATATATATAGTGGTTATCCCATTAAATATGTTTGTGCTTTGCTGAAAATACACTGAAATTTCTATTTAAAAGTATATATGAATAAAAAATTTAGAAAGTAAATGACTGGATGTCAAATGAGTTCCTAGCTCTTTCTGTAATTCTCTTCTTGGCATCTTTTTTCTGTCTTCCTTTCCTCTTCCTACCAACACAGCTGGTGAAGCAGTATCTTAACAAACTTGTCGTTATTATCTTGCTATTAATTATTCATTCCAGTTTTCCTAAGCTACTCTAGAGTACTGATTTCAAACATAGAATCAAAAATGGATAGAAGTATAAAAAAAAGTTGGTCAATAAAGTCAATTTCATTTAAACTAGGAAGAAGCTTGGGTTAATATGAAAATAAAATTATAACTTTTTCATGAGAATAAATATATTGGAAGGAAAGAAGCAAGTCTCTATTGTGAGAAAAAAATAGTTTCTTAAAAGTAATTCAAAGATTTCACATTTGATTAAATTATTTTAATCACTTATTTTTCATTAGTAAAAAGCATTAAAAAATGAATTATGTCACAACATTACCATAAAAATAAGAACTAGTTTTCTGAGATAAAGTTAGAAGATGAAGGGTCTAAAAGTTGGAAAATTATGACATTTTATTTATTAAATGGAAATAATGTGCTGAAATGATATTGCAGTAAGTTATGGTAAAAAGAATGAAACTAAAATCTAATTCTTTAAGTGCTCAGTGAGCAATGGTAGTTGATTGACATTTGTATGTAGTTGATTTTTCTAAGTGCCAAGTAAAATAGTAAACCTTAGGGAAAAAATAATGCTTATGAAGATCAAATCCGTTAAACATTTTATTTTAATATGCAAGCGGCTGGGCGCGGTGGCTCACACCTGTAATCCCAGCACTTTGGGAGGCTGAAGCAGGCTGGTCACCTGAGGTCGGGAGTTCGAGACCGGCCTGACCAACATGGAGAAACCCTATCTCTACTAAAAATACAAAATTGACTGGGCATGGTGGTGTGTGCCTGTGGTCCCAGCTACTTGGGAAGGCTGAAGCAGGAGAATCGCTTGAACCCATGAGGCAGAGGTTGTGGTGAGCCAAGATTGAGCCATTGCACTCCAGCCTGGGCAACAAGAGCGAAACTCCGTCTCAAAAAAAAAAAAAATTATGCAACCGTAATGAAGAAATGGGACTTAAACATGATAAGGAGAAAGCAGCTGTCAGATCACATCCTGCTATCTCTGTTGCTTGCCATGTAGTCGATTTCGACGGTAATGTCCTAATAAGTTAGGGGCGTGGTCTTTGGAGTCAGACTAACTTGGCATCAAATCCTGGTTCTGCCACTTACTAGCAGTGTGCCTGGGCATCTTTCCACATCTCTCCCCCTTCGTTTATTTTTCTGAACTATAGGAATATTAATACATGGCAGAGCTGTTGATGTGATGTTTATAAAGCATTTAGCAGTATACCTAGTGCTGAGTAGTGCTTAAGAGATGATAGCCATGTTTAGATTTAATATAGAATCTGATCTTGATGACATGATCTATACCTTATTCATCTTTATGATTTCAGTATTTTGCATATAGCAGATATTGAAATGAATATAAATTAAATTCTGATCCATTCTGTTTTCTACATCCAAATTTATCATTTCATATGAGATTATTTTGTTTTAGTCATCTTTCTTTTTTATTTGCATTCTTTCTTTAAGAAAAGATTAAATAATTAGAAAGTTTAAACTATTCTTTCCTCTCCAATTTTTTTATTAATGTGATGTGTATTGCATACCCCTTACCTAGTTTTATAAGTAGCTTAAAATAGGTGCAAATTGTAATTTATTTTGAGCTGTTAAATGTGTATACTTAACTACTTTTGTAGTGCTTCTTTAAATACTCAGCAATACTTATTTTCATTATCTCTAATTATTTGTAATGAATGAAACAAATTGGAGCAAATCATTCAATGAATCTAGGTTATCAATACTGAGTATTGCTACCAAGTTGAAATCTATGTTCTACAGTTCTGATTTGGCAGTTAAGTGACATTTAATGAAAGTTTTTTAATCATATGAAACTACTAGTTCAATCAACCCCTTAATAGGTTGAATTACAATATTTTCATCTTGCCATTTTCTTTTTCTGGATGAGAATGATCAGGGGTAAATTTGGCATATACTGAATGAAGGAAAGGACTTCACTCAGCCATTAGACAGTTGAAGTACTTTTCAAACTCTTTAGCATCTTAAAACGTCTTCTGGATTATACTCTTACATCATTGAACTATCTAGCTTCACCACCTTCAAGATGCCATGTTTCTTGCACAGTAACTTAATTATCATAATCTTTTTCCTATAGGACTCTTTGGGAAGGTGGCTGCCATTTTTAATGTTAAAAATTGTTTCTGGCCGGGAGTGGTGGCTCACGCCTGTAATCCCAGCACTTTGAGAGGCCCAAGTGAGTGGATCACCAGAGGTCAGGAGTTCATGACCAGCCTGGCTAACATAGTGAAACCCCGTCTCTACTAAAAATACAAAAATTAGATGGGCATGGTGGTGCACATCTGTAATCCCAGCTACTCAGGCGGCTGAGGCAGGACAATTGCTTGAACCCAGGAAGTGGGGGTTGCAGTGAGCCGAGATTGTGCCACTGCACTCCAGCCTGGCAGGGGGAGACTCTGTCTCCAAAAAAATAATAATAATAAAAATAAAAAATAAAAAGTTGTTTCTAGTCATGTAGCCTCAGGATATTAAACAAGATGTTCAGTTTCACATCTTCAAATTTTCGGATATTTATTGGTTTCTTCCTCCAAGAAACTTCTGTGGCATCAAGTCTGGGTTTGTTGTCATGCTTGTGTGCTCCTGTCCTATCATGAACTTCTCCCCGCAAAGCACTCATCACACCAGCTTGCAACTCCCTATTGATCTGTCTGTATCCTACACTGGTCTGTATGTGATAGATGAGAGAAGTCGTTTGTTTTATATTCTCAGTGCCCAACACAGTGCCTGGGCCTGAAAAAGCTGTGTTTTAATGAACTAATAAAGAACACTTTGTATCACTTCTGTTTAACAGAGGTGAACATTTATCAATTGAACTGGATCATTTTCTTTAAGTTCTAATTTTTGTGGTTAACTCTGATTACTCGGCAATGTATTCTTCCAGACACACTCCTTTCTATTTTTTCTCATTATTTTTTCTTCCAAAAATATGTAATTTGCCTAATAAAATATTTTGGGGTAGACTTAACCACGGTCTCACAAAAATTGGGAGAGAGAATGTCTGCGACATGAGTGTTGTTATGAAATGAGTAAGGGAGAACTCAAAAGACCCAAAGTCTGATAAGGTATGTTCATAGGAACTTAGTCAATATAGGTTGATTACTGTATTTGTATCACAGGGTCATATCAGTCCCCTCACTGAAATACCTCCAGTGCATCTCATTGCAGTCAACATGAAGGTAGAACTCCTAAATTCATTGTATGGCTTCTTCATGGTCAGTCTCTTTTTGTGCTTCTGGTCTCTGAATTTCTATACTTTATGTCTTACCACTTGGAATTATTCATGAACTATCTTAATTGTAGGTTTTTATCAGTGGCTACTGCTCTCATGCATATTGCCTATTTCCCCAACTAGATTATATGGTCCTCAACAGAAAGCACTGTTTTTTTTTTCTTTTTCATATTTCTCATTGTATTTTCAAAAATATGTGTGAGTAATGTTAATGATTGATTGAATTTTGCATAGCACCATATATTTCCAACTAAAATGTAACAGTAAGATGCAGGAAGGCTTACTCCTTTATGTGAATGTAAGGATGGTACAGTTAATACCTGAATATAAAATAACTGCTCTAAGTGGTTCTGCTTAGATTTTATTCTCTGTTATCTGGGCCCTTGGCTATATAATTTTTAACAGTGTGGCCTCATGGTTGTTTGTTAATGGGTTGCTCTGGGATTATTATTCAGGTGTTCATGGTTCTCTCCTCAACTGGAGGAGAGATGTAAAGAGAAAGGATGTTTTGGAAAGAATGCCAGACTAGCAATTAGGAGACTCAAATTTAATTTATAATCTTGTAAAAACTGCTGTTCTTGGTGGCCTTTATGATGCCATAGCCCTACTGTCCTGCTTGTTGGGGAAAGGAGATTTACATAAAACTGCTTCAATCTGCCACTCCTGTGATGTGTGGGAAGCACTTATTGCTGGAACATGAGATTTGGGGAAGTTCGTTATGCAGAAACTAATATGGTAGCTGTAACACCATGGATAAGCTATTGACCCTATCTGTGCATCAATTTCCTGAATAGTAAATTGATCTAATTTGGGCTACGTGTTTTCCAAAGTCCCCTCTGGTGCTCAAATCCCTGTGTTTCAAGATTCATAAGGAATAAGAAAAGTGCTTGGAAGGAGTGGATGCTGTTTGAAAACTGTTGGGTATATTCTCTATTCTTTACCACTGGGGAGAACAACTCCTTTAGTATACATCCCTGAATTAGCTCCCAGAGTGAAACTCCATTTAGTCTGTGGAAATGTAATCAAAAGATCACTCACCTAAGTGGTAAATAATTGTGTAGATTCTAGCTTCCATGAAAAATTAAGTGTTGGAAAGGTCAACATTTCCCCAAATTGGGTCAGGTATCCCTAGTGGCACTCAAGAAGATTAAGATGGTACACTGGTATTTTATTAAATAGCCTTGAATCAATGGTAAAAATGTTCTCAAGTTTCTTACATTCTTTGTATATCAGTGAGAATGTCTCAATTTCATATTACCATTTATCACTTAAATACTCCTCTGGTACTTGCTACTCTTTCTAATACAAAGCAATGAGATAGAAACTCAGAGTCTAAATAGACATGATAGCTAGCATTTAATAGTATTATCTATATTTTTGTTGAATCTGTTTTGTGATTACTTTCTATTTTTGGCATGTGATACTGATTTTCCCTTTGTGGTAGTGATAAAGTTTTTGTTTTTCATATGTGTTGTTTGTTTTTAAAATACATTTTTGGTTTTTTTTTTAGTTTATGAAATAAGTCATTAAAAAGTGAGTCAATTTAAAGAAAGTAGCACCCAAAATATTGCATACATGGTGACTGGCCCCAAATCATAAAAGTAGCATAAGAAGTTGGGAAGAAATGGGGTGTATCAGTAAGAGTCCATCAGGAAACTGATGATGTGGTCACTGGGTTTAACTGAAGGGATTTTGGTGAAGGGATAGTGCACAAGGTGTGGGCGGGACTAGGGAAACGAACCAGGGATGGGAAGCATCTAAGGGTTCACCACAGTAGGAAGCTGTTAGCACTTCCAGTCTCAAAAGACACGAGAGAAGATGCAGGAGCAGGAGGGCACCATAGAACAGGAGCTCTAATTCTGCGATACAGTCACTGCTAGCAACTGAAGACCATCAAGAAGGAAGGGAATAAGGGATGAATACCTGACCTCTCTCTCCTCCTACTTCTGATCCTCTGCTATGCTATCAGTGCCTCCGGTGGCTGAACTCAGAAATCAGAGGCCAAGGGACGGGAGCGGTGGCTCACGCCTGTAATCCCAGCACTATGGGAGGCCAAGGCGGGTGGATCACGAGGTCAAGAGATCGAGACCATCCTGGCCAACATGGTGAAACCCCATCTCTACTAAAAATACAAAAAAAAAAATTAGCCGGGACTGGTGGTGTGTGCCTGTAATCCCAGCTACTTGGGAGGCTGAGGCAGAAGAATCACTTGAACCCTGGAGGCAGAGGTTGCAGTGAGCCGAGTTCACACCATTGCACTCCAGCCTGGGTGACAGAGTGAGACTCCATCTCAAAACAAAAACAAACAAACAAACAAAAAACCCTTGGACCTTACCTTGCATTTTCATTTGTCAGCTTACTCTCCTTAATTGTGTTTTTATTTTCAAAAAGGGACTGTCATTTTCTGTAACTATCATACTGTACCTACCACAGTTCCTTAAACATAGTAGATGCTCAATAAATATTTTATGGAGGGAATTTCATTGGTATTCATTCTGATAATTTGAACGGGCAAAAGGGAAAACTCTATCTCAACAAAAAAAAAAAAAAAAAAGAAAGAAAGAAAGAAAAAAATCAGAGGCCAAGGGCGCCCCAGTGTTGGGAGTTCAGGATCCCTGGGTCACAAAGCAGGGCCAAGAAGGAAGAGAGCGGATTGGGGCCAGCAAGAAGGGACAAGCAGAGAATGTCCAGGAGACATTAGGGTTCTCCACCACAGCTAACATTGTGATTCCAGTTATGCCAGTCTGCTAATTACATGACATTAGTTCAGTACTTACATGTAGGTAGGGGTGATATTCAAAGACTACTGGTATGGCCTGGGATCTGACCAATCCAAAGGGATACCATAAACCTCCTGCTCACCAGGCTTTCATCCCAAAGTTTCTGGGTTGAGAGAAGCAGGAGGAGGCTCAGTAGAGAAGGGCCAGAGCAGGTACAGTCAGGCAGAAGGGAACTTGGTTAGTTCAGGGCTAGCGTCTATGTAACCTGCAAAATGGGGCACAGAAGATAAACCCTTTTTTGTTCCTGAGCCTTTTTTATGGTGTGCCTTTATGCTTGCTAAGACTTGATCTTACTTGTTTTAAAAATGTTTTAAAAATTTGTTTTGAAAACTTGGGGCCGGGCGCGGTGGCTCACGCCTGTAATCCCACCACTTTGGGAGGCCGAGGCAGGCAGATCACGAGGTCAGGAGATCGAGACTATCCTGGCTAACATGGTGAAACCCCGTCTCTACTAAAAATACAAAAAAAAAAAAAAAAAAAAAAATTAGCTGGGCGTGGTGCCGGGCACCTGTAGTCCCAGCTACTCTGGAGGCTGAGGCAGGAGAATGGCGTGAACTCAGGAGGTGGAGCTTACAGTGAGCCGAGATCACGCCACTGCACTCCAGCCTGGGCGACAGAGCGAGACTCTGTCTCAAAACAAAACAAAATCAAAAACAAAAACAAAAACAAAAAACCTTGGACCTTACCTTGCATTTTCATTTGTCAACTTACTCTCCTTGTGTTTTTATTTTCAAAAAGGGACTGTCTTTTTCTGTAAATATCATCCTGTACCTACCACAGTTCCTTAAACATAGTAGATGCTCAATATTTTATGGAAGGAATTTCATTGATGTTCATTCTGATAGTTCTGAAAGGAAAAATATTTTCAAAAATATTTCAATTTCAGACAAGGGATTCAGTGGTGTGGTTTATGTATTTTATTCTTTAATATCCACTAGAATCCATACTCTCTGTTAAGTAAACTGAGTTCAACAGAGCTGACCCTGGGTTTCTACATTCCTACTCCTTACCTTTATTACAGTTTTTAAATTCATTTTATGAAGCTACACATAGAAATGAAAATGTATGGAATTTTAACTTCAAAACTCATTAACATCATGTTAAGTGTCATTTATCGTAATCATGATTTCCTGAAAATTCTGTATTTTGTAAGTAACTTTGGAAGTTTTTAGAAGTTCAGTGGTTTTTTTTTTGTATAATCATATAAAGATTTAAGTGGTATTAGAGAGTTGGGAAACTGGAAAATAGTTATTGGATACTTCAGAGAAAGTTAGATAGGCAAGCAATTTAATTTACAAATCTTGGCATCATTGGCCGGGCGTGGTGTCATACCTGTAATCCCAGCACTTTGGGAGGCTGAGGCGGGTGGATCACTTGAGGTCAAGAGTTCAAGACCAGCTTGGCCAACATGGTGAAACCCCATCTCTACTAAAAATACAAAAATTAGCCGGGTGTGGTGGCAGGCACCTGTAATCCCAGCTACTTGGGAGGCTGAGGCAGGAGAATCGCTTGAACCTGGGAGGTGGATGTTGCAGTGAGCTGAAATTGGACCATTGCACTCCAGCCTGGGTGACAGAGTGAGTAAGACTCCTTCTCAAAAAAACAAAAACAAAAACAAAAAAACTTGGCATTATTAAATTCAAGGCATGGTTGCTGTGATTTTGGTATTCATGTTTTTTTGCCTTCATACTTTCTTGTTATTCTGTTTTTATTTTATTACCATTTATGGCAAAATATTAGTTAATATTTTAAAGTATGCATTATGTTAAAGTGGACTACTTTTCTTAAAAGCAGCACATACTTTGTTAAATTATCACTTAAAATGAAGGTACTCATTAATTAGACTTTTTACTTTTAAAATATGGTTGTATCATTAAGGTTTCTCCTTTGCCATAACTATATTTTTGCTCAGAATGTTACTGCCTTTTTAATGTGAAAATGATGGCATAAAATTGTAGAAACTAGCTGTATTTATTCAAGCAAAAATATAGGTTTATAGTTTCTTTTATTGTGAGGAGTTGAGTCACTGGCTAATCATTTAATCATGGCCTTTTATACTACATTTTTAAAACAAATAAGACTCAGTCTTAGCAAGCATAAAGCTGGGGAAAAATAAAAGTGTTCTTCAGAGTAATCTAAATTCAACCAAAACCATAAATATGTCTTATTCTATGATATTCATTTATCTGCATCTTGTCTTTAGAAAAGTTATAATTTGGAAATAAATGAGTTAGGTTTTTCTGTATTGAAAGTATTAGAAAAAATTATAAACTGCGGTTTCATTTTCTTCTTATATATATTAATAACTCCAAAGGAAAATTTACATGGAAATGTTTTTATTGTTTATAGTACTTAACTTCATTCATTTATTGATAACAAATACTGATTTTCTTTATTGTGAAGCCATAATAGATATCAAAATAATCATGAACATTTATTAGTATAATGACAATATGTATAACAAACCTGTAATTAGATATATGATAAGGACAGCCCTTTATGAGGATGTGAATGTGAAAGAGAGAGCTTTGCTCATTTTCTTTCTCTCCTTGTGTTGGTGTTTTCCAGGTGATGATGAAGGAATCCAGGAGACAGCAGAATCAGATGGGGACACACAGTCAGAGAGACCGGGGCAACCTGGAGTTGAGGCAGACGACTGGGATGGACCAGGTAAGAGAGAATATTTAAAATTCAACCGTCTTTACTACTGTTAGAAATACACATTTTTCTTTTTTTCTTGAACGTTAGTTAGCTTGCAAAAAATGTTTTTGTGTGTGCTGGTTACATGAGAGTTTAAATAAAGATTATTATTTTAAAAATACTTCTTAGATTTTTGTTATGTAAATTATAAAAACCAAAGTGCTACCTCTGGTTGAAGTTTCTGTCATTTTTTTCTTTCATCTTCATGTAAAATTAGTCAATTCTACTTGCTTCTTTGAACAAAGGATCTTTAAGCTACATCCAAATTTAAATTGGGCACAATATTAAAGCTTACAAACAAGAAACAATAGTACTTCAAAGAACTATCATTTTCAGTTTAGTCATGTTTTAAGTCATAGGTTGAACCTCAATACATATTTAGAAGTTTAGAAAATATCAAAAGATGCCCCCTTTTGATTTAATGTTTGAGTAACATTTTCATTTTGATAAGGAAAATTACAGTTGATTTTAAAGATCTTGATATTTAATCATTTAAAGAAAGACAAAAACTGATCAAAATACTCCACCACACCAATATAAATGTATGTAAATATATAATAGTCAAAAGAACTCTGAAGAAAAAAGGCTTTATATTTGGTGCCAAGTAATTTACAATTGATAGTATATTTATAAATGGAGACTATTATGTCACAAGGTTTAAGAATATAAGTGAGTTCTGAAATAGTTTTAGCCATAATTTCCAAAGCAGTAACATTTTTCATTAAGAAAGATCCCTATATTTCAATCACATTTTCACCCTTGCATGACTTTGCAAATTGCTCTCTGCTGTACGTGAAGAAGAGACGAACTCCAGCAGTAATTTTCTGAAACCAGCAGCTGGAAAATATAATGCAAACAAAAATGAAGATACAGTATATCTGATTATTATGATGTCATTTCTAATGTTATTCATCATACACACAAATGTTTGTATTCTGTATACTGTAACATAATGCTATACAAGATTTTATATCAAAAACGTATTATATTTAAAGTACCTTATTACCACATTTTAAGAGTTTGAAGGAAAATATAACCTTCTGGCATTTTCACCTTATGGCATGATGCTTCTTCTCAATGTGGGGAAGGATACCCTAGATTAAAAAAAATAGGAAAAAGATTTTCCAAACATCTAGGTTTTGTCATGGAGGTTACCTTTAACTTAAAAACAGTGAGTGAACTTTCATATATTATAGTTCCTTTTTTTTTTTTTTTTGAGACAGGGTCTCACTCTGTTGCCCAGTCTGGGGTGCAGTGGCATGATCTCGGCTCACTGCAGCCTCCACCTCCCAGCCTCAAGTGATCCTCCCACCTTAGCCCCGCAAGTAGCTGAGACTTCAGGCATGCACCACCACAGTTGGCTAATTTTTATATTTTTTGTAGAGACTGGGTCTCACCATGTGGCACAGGCTAGTCTCAAACTTCTGAGCTCAAATGATCTGCCTGACTCAGCCTCCCAAGGGGATTACAGGCATGAGCCACTGCACCCAGCCTCTTGTAGTTCTTTTCTTTTTTTTTTTTTTTTTTGAGACGGAGTCTCACTCTGTCGCCCAGGCTGGAGTGCAGTGGCATGATCTGGGCTCACCACAACCTCCGCCTCCCAAGTTAAAGCGATTCTCCTGCCTCAGCCTCCCAAGTAGCTGGGACTACAGGTGTGTGCCACCACGCCCGGCTAATTTTTTGTATTTTTAGTAGAGACAGGGTTTCACCATATTAGCCAGGATGGTCTCAATCTCTTGACCTCGTGATCCGCCCGCTTTGGCCTCCCAAAGTGCTGGGATTACAGGCGTGAGCTACCGTGCTCGGCGATAGTTCTTTATTCATAGAATTAAGTATGTATATGTTAATTTAGAAGTGTTTTTACATTTAAAAGTTTAGTTGGCCTTTTAGATACGCCTGCTTGCGAAAAGGTACATTCTGGCTTACTCTTACGATGGGGAAAATTTGTAGGGAGTAGGTTTTTATCTTTGTTTATGTCTGGGGCACATAGCTTTTCCAGCGACTTGTGAGTAAGTAAGCAAATTTTAGGGGATAAAATGCCAAACACATGCTGTACACCCAGTGCTACCTTTTTCAGGAAGCTTTTCGAGAAATGAAGTTGTATTTGTGGCTAAAAAAAGAGAGGGAGAGAAAGTGAACAAGGTGAAGAATTATGCTGTCATTCAAAATGAAGAATTTTCCATTTTCGTTTAAATTTATTTAATGTATTTAATTTAATGTTGTTTTTATTTATTTGATATTGGTAAAAAAACTTTATACTCTTTTCTGGGCACATATGGTTATGACAAAACTTTGAAGAGAAAATATGTCTCTAAGCAGGTATGCCTACAAAAAAATTTCTTCTTTGTCTATTATAAAATAAATAACAATTTTTTCTCTATACACATTTAGCCAAAAAAAGTGTTTTATTATTATGAAAATCCCTGAATTGAAGTTGATTCACAACAAAATAATACCTATTTATTTACTTTTCAAGGTAGAATATTCATTAATTTCCTTTAATCAGGAGATTTGGGGGAAAGTAGGGGTTATTTTGTGCTTTCACTATTGCATAAACAGCAATTACTTCGATATTACTACTGCAAGTTTTATTATTAATGAAATAGTATTGGCATTTTCCAACTGTAGTCAGAGAGAAAATTGTGCAACTTTTAGTGACAGTTTCCAAACACTGGAAAATGGGCTTTACTGATGGTTACCCCATTTACCCTGATATGACTATTATACATTGTTTTCTTGTCTTAAAATATCTCATATGCCCCATGAATATGTACACCTACTGTATACCCACACAAATTAAAAATTAATAAAAAAATAAAATAGGCTTTAGATTCCATGGGTTTGGGTTCAATTCTGGATTTAATACTCACTAGCTGGGAGGTTTTTGGCAAAAAATTTGGAAGTTTGGCAAAAAAAACCCAAAAACCTGTTCTCTCTTTACCTATATCCTCATTTGTAAAAAATAGAAAATAATATTAACAACTCTTAGAGAATTAAATCAGAACATATACATAAAATGCCAGTGATCATTATTGTGGCTTTGCAGTTGTTGAGTCTTGAAGCCGAACCTTTTAAAATTCTTCTTAGAGTTTCTAATGCCCAGTAGTATATCTGATGAAATAAAGAGAAAACTTTTGTCATACTAATTGAGTTTAGCCGCAAATTATTGATTAAGATATGAGGTATTGAAACAGATTTGGATTTCAAGGTCTTTTAATTTTAAGGTTATCCACCTCACTTCTGACAGTCACCCTAAGAGAGATGAGTTTCTCTAAAAATAGAACAGAGTCAAAGGACGGGGAAATTATCTAAAGAATTTGAGGCATAGAGCTGACGTCATTTAAGATGGATCAGGATTTATCTTTTTTTAAAAGAGTTTGATTGACGACACAATCTTTTATTGATGGCTGAATCAAATAATGAATCAACTGTCGTCTGAAGTGTTCCATTTTATCAAATGCAGATTCCACAGTGGAAAGTACTTTTTTCCTTATGTTATTCAACTAAAAGATATGTTTTGTTATCACTATTGCTCACACCTTTGTTAGCTGTTATGATTAAGTGGAACCTAAACAATCTTTAAGAAAATTATCTTACATGTAAACATTTATATGGTGAAATTCTTTCATGTTTAAATGTTTCTGATTCCTATTTAAGTATACTTCAAGTTCATATAAATCTTTCATGGTTTGAATGAAAAGCTAGACACACTAAGCTAGTAAGGTTCAGGCCAATATAAAAGTCATTATCTCATTATTTCAGTTCCTCTCACATCTGTTTTTTAATTTAATTGTTCTTTCTTGCTTACAAAATTTTACTTGGACACTTCTTTGCTTGGAATCTAATTCACAGAACATTTGCTCTTCACTATTCTGGTTTTTTCATCTGTCTTTGCCTATATTTTATTTATCTCATCTGTCTTCTTTTTAGTAAACATCTTTTCTTTTCTTTGATTGTCCTCACAAATTTTTTGTTTTATCACTCTCACAAGTTCTTCAGTTTACCAATATTCTTATACGTCTAATTATTCAATCAATATTTATCTTGCATTTATTGTAATAATTGTTAAAGCACTTGGGAGAAGTTCAAGGTGTAACATGATGCTGTCCGTATTCTCATTTTTTTGATGTCATTTCCCTCCTGTAGGTTTCTTTAATTATTCATGTACCATATTTGAGTCACTGATGCAATAATTAAGCATCTCATAGAATGGAGAGTAGAGTATGGTTTAAACTACAGAATGAAATGTACAGATTTTAGATTCTGGCATGTTAATTTCAGAAGTTCAGGCCAAGCTTCAGTTTCCTTATCTTTAAAATGGGAATAATAATAGCTTGAAATACTGTGATTTGGATGAAATTTGAAAGAGATGATATTTACAAAGTGTCCAGCACGGAACTTGGGAGAGAATAGGACTTGCTAAATGTAAGTGGTCTTCCCTTACCCTAGGACTGAACTTTGATAAACACTTTTCACTCTGTCCTTTCAGATTGACCAATGGTTGAAATGTTGACCTTATTTTGAAAATAGCGTTTACATCCCTGGCGATCTTAAGAACCACATTCCATGACCGAAGTCTGTTTTATGTACTCATATTTAGAAGGAGACTAGGGAAAGAAAATTTAGGTAAATCTTTATAAATCTGTCATCTACCTTTATGAAACAAGCTCCTTAAAAGTCACATCTTACTTACATCAACTTTCAGTATGCTAATTTTCTGAATTACCTTACATGGTTACTTCTTTTTGCACTTGAGAATAGTGAAAATCTGATTTGTCTGATACAATATTGCATGAAATCTTGGTCTTATCATCAGGCTTATAGCAGCTATAATTGAAACTTCCAGGAGCTCTAATAAAGGAAAATATCATGCTACTTAAATATGCAAATAAGTTCCTGTACCCCCCCAATAACATGTGTTAATGCAGGCATACACAGGTATAACATTTTGAGCAGGTATTGAAATTCTTTGACACAAACTTTTCAGGATAAGTACATACTTCTGTTTAAATAGATTTTAATATTTATATGTTAAGCTTTGGGTCATTTCAATAAAAATGAAGTAGAAAATCAAACACTGTATTGATGACTTGATGAATTAATAGAATAAAATTAGTAATCAGTTTTTGTATTATACATTTGCAAATATTAACACTTGCTGCTACGCTGATAAGTCAGAGTATCCATCAAAGGTAAATTATTTTGGGGTAATGTCATGAATGGAGAAGACCAAAAACATTCCCTCTGTTTATATCTTGGCTCTGCCACTTATCAATTTTGTGACTTTGAGCAAGCTATTAACACTCCAAGGCCTCAGTTTCCTTGTTTGTAAAATAGGGCTAATAATAATAACTACCTCATTAATGAGATTTTACATCTAAAGCATGGAGCTCAGAGCTTTCTAAGTGCTCAATTAATTACTCTTAATATTACTTTTACTATCATTTCAGCAATTGTACCTGTGTGGCCATTACAATGCCTTACATGTAATAAGTCCTTGTTAAACATTAGTTGCAGTGAGTTAATTTGGCAAAATGATTTTGCAATGTAAAAGTCATCGTAATATTATGTTAAGTATGTTCTATTCCACCTGACTTAAAACATGATTCAATTCAAGAATTTTTAATGTAAATAAATTTTCAAAAATATATGTCTAGGGCAAAATCAGACCTGTCTACTTGTTGCGTCTTGACTAAAAATTGGCCAAGATATCTGTAAATAAGTTGCTTTATACAGTTGCTGTTCAACATTATGGATATATACAGATGATCAGGCAAGTTCTGCTTTGTACTTTAAATTAAACTAGTAAGATGATCACTTTTGCATAAAGTGAAAACTGTAGCCAGAAGACCACTATGAGATAGAAGCACATACTTAATGATACAGCTTTTCCCCCTCTTTACTAGTCCAAAGAAGGGCCTGAAGATTACAGTTCTGATTTCGTTTCCTTTTTGATTGGGAAAATGTGGTAGATATAAGATCTGGGAAATGCCATTTGAAGTAAATTAACAGAAACCTATGAAACATAGTTAACCATAGATATAGTCTGACAGTAAGAAGAATATTGTGAGAAGCGGAGGAAATCCTAGAATGACTGTGTATTACTCTGACAGTGAATTGGTATTATCTCTGCTATCAGATAATGCAGTTATCATTAATTTTCACATTTGCATTTCAATCTTTGGAAGGAAATGACTCTTGCCGGATGAAGATAAGAGCTCTGTACCACTATAATGAACCATCATTTTATCTCAATGCTTTGTGTCCATATGAAAATGAGGCAGAGAGGAATGTGTGTGTATGTGTGTGTGTGCTCACATGTGTGTGTATGGGGGGGTCAGGAAAATATTATAACAAAGTGTCAAAAACTGGTACAGACTTTTGAGCCCTTTATGAAACAAGAGGGGGTAAAAAATAAATCTTCTGTAGTGTAGTTAAGTGGATATCGGATTAAAAGATGAAAGCCTGACCCTTTGTAGAACAGAATGCCACATGAACACAGTAAAAAAGTTCTCTTTTATTCCCTACTCCAGTTTGCACTCTCATATAGAATTAGGACAGACATAAACACAACCAAAAAGAAAAAAAAAGTAGGTTGGATCACTGTTTGGAAAGACAGCTAATGTCTTTGATTCATAAACAATTTTATAAAGTATTCCAATTTATTATTACTATTATGATGATTATACTTCTTCAGCTGTATAAGAATGGGAACTAAGTATTTAAATAGTGGCTTGTTTTAGAGTTTGCAAACATCTAATTTGTTTACATAAGTTAAACTGAGAAATTCAAGTTAAAGATAATGAATTTGAGATAAATTTTCCTTGGACCTTTTCATTGCAGTGACCTTTTCATGAGACACGGTACTGGAAAATGGATACAGTGTCAAATTTTATAATTATCTTATGGTCCCCCAAATATATGACAGTTCACTAATTATTTACAGTAGAAGCTCCCTCAACTAAACTACAATTTCCATCCCTCTCTAAAACTTACTGATTGAAGCTATTTTGGGTTGAGTTCTATACCGCCAAATTTATATGTTCAAATTCTAACCTTCAGTACCTCAGAATGTGGTGTTCTTTGGAGATAGGGTTGTTGAAGATATAATTGGTTAAGATGAGGTTGTAGTAAAGTAGGGTGGACCCTTAATCCAGTGTAACTGGTCTTCTCTGGGAGACATGCAGGAGAGCGCCTTGTGGAGATAAAGGCAGAGACCCCAGTGATACTTCTACATGCCAAGGAAAGCTAAAGATTGCCAGTAAACCACCAGAAGCTAGAGGAGAGAGGCATGGAACAGATACTTCCTCACAGCCCTCAGAGGGAACCAATCCTGTTGACACCTTGATCTTGGACTTTTAACCTCCAGAACTGTGAAACAGTGAATTCCTGTTATTTCAGCCACTCAGCAAACTGACACAGGAGCCAGGAGTTAGAAAGAAACTATGTGGGCAGTGACTTGTATGCTTCCCAGGCATACTTGTTACTATAATTTTTAATTTGTTTTAAATATTGTCTAAACCAATGAAATATGTTCACAAAAAATATATTATTTCTATGAAAACTATGTTGAAACCTTCAAAAGACTGGCTAAAGGAAAATCACTAAAAAATGTAGGTATGGTCAAAAAACTTTGAATAATTTGCGAGAAAAATCTTACAAAATATTAAAGAAACTTCACTTAAATAGCTTTGCAAGCTTTTACATCCTCCATTCTAATGAAACAAACTAGAAATCATACATGAAGGATGTGAATGCTGTTTATAGAAGTGAAACACAAATTGGTTGGTCTATATAAAATTCTAGACCCTATATCAAAAGTTTCATGCTTTTATGCATTATAAAGTAAAATATAATGCTTATAACGCTATTTAAAAAATATTTCTATGGTTTGAATAACCACTACCCACCCCAGTTGTGTCCACTAACAGGGTTTTACTGTGTTCTTTCTCATTGACCCATAATTCAGCTTAGAATGCATCTCAACAGGGCACTTTAGAAAGACACTACCAGTCAGTAGGAATTGGTATATAAGAAATATCTTTGCCATTCTTTTTATAACCTCCATTATTAAAATGTATGCACTGTCCAGGCACGGTGTCTCATGCCTGTAATCCCAGTGCTTTGGGATGCCTCGGTGGGAGGATCTCTTGAGCCCAGAAGTTTGAGACCAACCTGGGCAACATGGTGTAACCTTCATTTCTACAAAAAATTCTTAAAAAATTAGCCAGACGTGGTGACTGGCACCTGTGGTCCAAGCTACTTGGCCGGTTGAGGCAGGAGGATTGCTTGAACCTAGGAATTTGAGGCTGTAGTGAGATGTGATCCTGCTACTGCACTCCAACCTGAACAACAGAATGAGACCCTGTCTCAAACAGCAACAACAACAAAGCAAAACAAAACAACAAACAAATGAAATCCAAAATTATGTATTAAATATTTATATTGGACCAGGGATTATTGGCATTGATTTCCTTGTACCAGTATTGTGCTCTGAAAATATATGTGAGAATAAATTGACTCTCATATCTGGAGAGCTGAAAGAAATAAGTAAACCTGTTTTATTTTTATTTTGTCTGGTTTTAAAAATAACTTAAGTGGGCTTAAAATATAAGTAAAGATCAACATGATATGCATTAGAAGTAGTTTAAAATCATGAAAAATAAAATAGATGCATAGAGATATATACAATTTAATATTAATGTGCCACAAATTTGGAACTAAATTACTAGAAGGGTAACATGGACTGAGTACACAGATAAATTAGTTAGGGCAAGTTTATGTTTTCAACTACATATTTAGTATCAACTATATGCAACACTCAGTGTTAGGCCCTAGGATATACAGCAGTAAATAAACCAGAGTGGTCTCAACTTCAGAGAGTGTATTTTCTACCAGAAATTGAAAATTGTTTTAATAATGATTTTTGAGTGCTTATTGCATATGCGATAGCTTTTCTCTAGAAGTAACTTAAATGATACCATAAAACTGTATTATCAGTGGTGGGGCCAGCCCAGTCTGGTGGAAAGAGATTCAGTAATGACTTCTGTGAGGACCAATTATTTTTAACTTAATTTGTTTTTATTTTTATTTTTTATATTTTAATATGCAAAGTTTTAAACATGCATCAAAGAAGAGGGAAGAGTACAATGAATTCCCATGTATCCATTGCCCAACTTCAATAGTTATCAACTTTTAGCTAATCTGGTTTCATCAATTCCTTCTAAATTTTTTTTCTAGAGTTTTTTGTTTTGTTTTTCTTTTTGAAATGGAGTCTTGCCCTGTCACCCAGGCTGGAGTGCAGTGGCACGATCTCATCTCACTGCAATCTCCGCCTCCTGGATTCAAGTGATTCTCCTGCCTCAGCCTCCCTAGTGTGCCACCACACCCAGGTAACTTTTTTTTATTTTTAGTACAGATGGGGTTTCACCACGTTGGCCAGGCTAGTCTCGAACTCCTGACCTCAAGTGATCCACCCGCCTCAGCCTCCCAAAGTGTCTAGAGTATTTTAAAGCGAGTTTCAGAAATCATGTCATTTCACTCATAGGTACTTTGATAGTCTGTCTAATAAATGAGGACTTTTGTTTTAAACAAATATCAATATAACACATAAAAATATTCTTAATATTATCTAAAACTCAATTCATTTTGAAACTTCCCTACTTATCTCAAAAAATGTCTCTAGGGTTGGTTTATTGGAATCAGGATTCAATAAAGATCCATGTATTGGTTTATATGAAAAGTCTTTTCAAATGGATAGCAGTCTCTCTCCCCCTACACTCACCCCCCACCCCCATACACACACTTATTTGTGGAAATGAATTAATTTCTCCTGGAGTATTTTTCGTGTTCTAAATTGGGTAGATTGCATACTGGTGGTGTTGTGTAGCATGTTCTTCAATACCCCACATTTTTGTAAATTGGTTGTTAATCTAGATCCTTGAATAAATTCAGGTTCGATGTGGTGGGCATCAATACTGCCTACACATTGCTTGGTGCTTCTTACTGCTTTATTTTATTTTATTTTTTTTTTTGAGACGGAGTCTTGCTCTGTCACCCAGGCTGGAGTGCAGTGGCGCGATCTCGGCTCACTGCAAGCTCCGCCTCCCGGGTTCACGCCATTCTCCTGCCTCAGCCTCTCCGAGTAGCTGGGACTACAGGCGCCCGCCACCACGCCCGGCTAATTTTTTGTATTTTTAGTAGAGATGGGGTTTCACCGTGGTCTCGATTTCCTGACCTCGTGATCCGCCCACCTCGGGCTCCCAAAGTGCTGGGATTACAAGCGTGAGCCACCGCACTTGGCCTTCTTACTGCTTTATATCAGCAGACACATAAAGACTGGGTGCCCCACTGGATGCTCCAGTGCACTATCAGTACAAGTGTGTGATGTACTATGTGGTGGGAATGCTCACATGTGCTATCACTACACTTAAACTTATAGTGATAGTTCCGTGTATCAGGTGATTTAGGTGTTTTCAGCCTGATCTGATGTTTGTGAAGTTTCTGATCAACTTTTCCCTCATAATTATTGCCAGGATCCATTGTATCTGTAGGATTTGCAAAATGCTGGTTTTCACATTTTGTCATTTTTTGTCTGAATTTATTAGCTAAAATTATTATCTTATGAAAATCTTCCCTTCGTCCACTATTTGATTATCCCTAAATACTGTTCATAAAGAAAGGGGAGGATAAATGCATCGTTCTCATTATTTACAAATTTTTGGAATAGTGAGTTGGTGCCTTCACCCTCCAAAAGTGACTAAGACCTCAGGGTGGTTTCTGAGACCTTTTGACGTGAACATAATAGATTTTGATAGCCTATTTACTCCTAGCATGATAAAATGTCAGAGGTTCACTTGTTAGTTTTCTGTTCTAAACCTGGGGTGAGCTGTTTCTCCAAGGATCATGGGTTACTGTTCCTGAGATTTGGTGCAAGATAAGCATCTCAAACCTGAAAATTCAAAATCCAGAATGCTGAGTGCTGACATGGTATTCAAAGGAAATGCTCACTGGAGCATTTTAGAATTTTGATTTTCTGATTTGGGATGCTCAACAAGTAATGCAAATATTCCAAAAATTTTTTAAAAATCTAAAATCCAAAATATTTCTAGTTCCAGGCATTTCAGATAAGAGATACTCAATTGGTATTTAAAGACCTCAATCTAGGTAAAAGGGGTGTACAGTATTTCTTTAAATTAAAATCTGAAAGAGAAAAAGGTATTATTAGTTGGACAGAATGTGGGAAGGGGGCTTGAGCAAAACCTGGAATTAGAGTAACCTGGGCAGAATATGCAGCATTTTCAAAACCCTTGTCATGAGAAGGAAGGTGAATTCAAGGCCATTGTGATTGGAGCTAAGAGCACCACCCAAGAGAGTGGTATAAGATGAAGCAGGGTTCACATTCTTCAGTGCCTTGTAGTCTGTAATACTATTATTGGATTTAAACTCAAAGCCAATCTGAAGACATATAATGCAGAGAAGTCACATGCTCATATTTGCATTAAAAATAAAAAAAGAAACGGCTCTGATGACTATGTAGAGAGTGGACAGAAGGAAATAAAAATTCACTGGCCTTATCAAGACGTCACAGTGGCTTGTAGAGAGCACTTTATATATTTGTTACTGTCATTATATGTGGCTTTCTCAATGTAGAATATTTTGACACCATTTACTGAGGTAAGAAAGACTAAAGGAAAGGCACGTTCATGGAGTAAGATGATGAGTTGGATTTTTAATATGGCACGTTTTTTATTTACTTGAGATATCCAAATGGAGCTGTTGAGTAGAACATTGGTAATACAGCCAGGAGCTTGGAAGAAAGGTCTGGGGTAGAGATAGAAATTGGAGAGTTAGCAAAGTACTCATGGCAGTGGAATTCTTGGGAGAAGATGTAATTGCCTAGTATAGAAATATAAACCAGAGGGCTGCAAAACAAACCTCTATCCCCTAGAGATAGGAGACAGA
The DNA here is from genome assembly GCF_009828535.3 of Hylobates moloch. NCBI lineage: Eukaryota > Metazoa > Chordata > Mammalia > Primates > Hylobatidae > Hylobates > Hylobates moloch. Next base: position 85,802,462 of record NW_026652284.1, read on the forward strand.
AATTCCCTATCTTTAGGGGAAGGCTAGAGGAAGAAGAGTCATCGAAGAAGACTGATAAGCAATGGCCAGAGAAGATGGGGAAAACCAGGAAAATGGTTTTTTTGTTTTGTTTTGTTTTAAAGAAGGAAGGGGCTATGCCTGGCTTAAATGGTGCTGAGAGGCCAAGATGGAGATTTAAGAATTTCCTAAAATTTAGTGACATCCGGATATTAGTGATTTTAACTAGAACTATCTCATGGAGCTCTGGTGCAGAAACCAGACTGTGGTAGGTTCAAATGAGAGGGAAAAACAAGCACATGGAATCAGCTGTAGTAAACAACCATTGTTGATAAATAAACGTAAAATATTTATTGTCAAATAAATATGTAAAATACATTTTCTTGGTAAATTGAATCAATATATAAAGTACTTAGACTTCTTTAAAACTCTCTGGTAATTGATTAAAATTATTCATTATCATTTACCTCTTATTTTTGCCTAAGAATTTTCCAAACTTCTGAATTTAGGGGTGTGCTTCCAGAGAAATTCGTATTCCTGTGTTAAACTACTCTGAATCTATTATCCATTCACTTTATTAAATTGTTTTAGTTTTTGTTTTCTGCCCCTACAATATCTTCAGGTTTTCCATAGTATTATTTCTTTTTTTGTTTGTTTGTTTTGAGATGGAGTCTTGCTCTGTTGCCCAGGCTGGAGTGCTCGGCTCACTGCAACCTCTGCCTCCTGGGTTCAAGCGATTCTCCTGCCTCAGCCTCCCAAATAGCTGGGACTACAGGCTCGCACCACCATGCCTGGCTACTTTTTTGTATTTTTATCAGAGACGGGGTTTCACCGTGTTAGCCAGGACAGTGATCCACCAGCCTCGGCCTCCCAAAGTGCTGGGATTACAGACGTGAGCCACTGCGCCTGGCCATGTTATTTCTTTTAAATTTCATCATTTCAACCTTTGTCTCTCAATAACTTTGGCTTATCAAATAGCTTATGATTTTTGTGAGGTTTATCACTTTTAATGTGCTTGATATGTTACATTTGCTAACAATAAATTATATAATATACATTTGTACTATGCATTTGATATGTTAGAGGTATGCTTTCTTTTTCAGTAGCCAAACAGATAACAGCCAGTATGTTGTTACTGTATTTTGGTTGTTGTTTTAACCTCAATAGCACATTTAGACCTTGGGCATTATTATATCTTCGTCTTTATAATAAACTCATGCACTTGTTTCTAAGATTGATACTTGGAGCTTGCAACTTATTCATTCATAAATATAACTTACCTATGCTTTCTAGATTCTGTACTTCTTCCCCTGCACCTTCGTAGACCTACATTGAATTAATTAATTTAATTAGTTCAAACATTTATTGAAGAAGAACTATGCAGTAGGCTCCAAGGATCAAGTGATGACTTAGTCTACCTTAAAAAGCTCACAGTACAAAAGAGAAGATAGACAAATGTTGAGATAATTAAAACACATGGCTTCGGGTACAGCGATAGAGGCATTCACAGTGTTCAGTGTGATGCTGGTGGTAAGACATGATGCTGATGAGGTAACACAGGAAATAATGATCTCGTCAAGCAATCCCAAGGGAGTGATAAATTCACATTGGACCCACTTTAAGTTGTTACTCATAGATAGAAAATGGTTTTTGTTTGTTTGTTTGTTTGTTTTTCCAAGTCTAATTCCATAGCATGTGTGGTAAACATGCTTTCATTTTGCCTGCAGAGAAGCCTTCACTTCCCAGCTAGACCTGCTACCTGGAAGGCACTGTCCTTCGTGTCACTCTCATACCTGAGGAAAGGACAGACTCTCTGAAAGACAAGGGAAAATACAGTTTCCTGCAGGCAGAGAAGGGACTCCAGATTTAGACACGAGGCTGCCTATTGAAGATGTGTTACATCTACCAACTATATAAAGGCAACAATATAAGGGTTTGGTAAAAGATTAGCAAAGAAATCTAACCAGGGACTCTGGTGGCCTTACTGTTCTTGCCTGGTGTTCGGAAGTAAGGCTGACTTGGCTCTTGGCTCTTGGAGGTTTTTGGAGAGTTTGAAGGGAATAAGAAAGGAAGCCTCAAGGGATGTCCTCTGAACTTCTTGCCTACGGCAGAGTCTTTTTGACAAAATTCCCATGGGCCGTATATAAGGTATAGTTAAAAGAAAATTGCAAAATGTTGCATGTTTTCAAATTTTTAAAAATTTAATACAAGGTCACATACAAAGAAGCAAAGAAAAAGAGCATATTTCATCTTAAACATACCTTTATCTTTGGGTGAATACACAAAGAATCAAAGATTCCTTTTTGTTTTCATGGCAGAGAATCAGTTGAAATGAATGTTACACTCCGTGTAAAGACAGTCACAACCTTACCAATGGAATGAAATTAAAAAAATTGTTTTCCCCCCATTACCTTTTCCATATTAATCAATGAAGATTGTTACATTTTTGAACATTGTATTAATAATATAAAATGAAAACAACAAATAGACAAATATATTCTATCAGGGTTGGAGACACGTTGCCACTTACAGAATTAAGTAGGCTGTATGCCAAATAATATAAAAATGATCGAGTATCTGAAATTGACAGTGCATATTTTCAGTATGTATTTTTAATAAGCAATGCATTATTTCATTTGACATTACTTTTAGTTATATTTTCTCTATAAAAGCAATTAAAAGAAAAGCAAGCCAAAAGAAAAGAAAAAAGAGAAGAAAGCATTTTCCATCTTCAGAGTCTTTGGTCTTTCAGTTCTATTTTATTAATTAGATGTTTTCCAGAATATTATCATATTCCTTAGTAGAGAACATTTTTTTTGTTTTACTCTGTAAGTTGAATAAGGGGGACATCAGATCCCCTTGCCATTAAACAATAATTATAGTAATATGATTAAAGCAACAGTTTCTTAATAGGGTGATAAAGGAAAAAAACTTTAAAGAAATTATTCTCACCAATTTTAATGCTATAACTGGGCATGAAAAATATTCTACAAACCGTTTTCTTATTATTAAAGAAGTCACTTGAATGGCCCTTCTTTTTTTCTTTCTCTGAGACAGGATCTCACTCCTTCACTCAGGCTATAGTGCCGTGGTGCAACCACAGCTAACTATTCTCCCCCCTCAGCCTCCCAGGTAGCTGGGACCACAGGTGTACACAATCATGCCCAGCTAGTTTTTTGTTTTGTTTTGTTTTGTTTTTATTTTTGTGGAGATGGGGTCTCACCATGTTGCCCCGGCTGAGTAATTCTTGTTAATTATGCAAATACAAGGCAAATAGGAACCAGAACCTTCCAAACTGGGTGTGTGTGTGGTGGCGGGGGAGGGTGCTTTGTCACTTTGTGATAAATACTCCCCGTCTAGGAAATCTCCGAACCCTGAAAGGAGGTAAGAGACTGATTGGCATATCAGTCTCTTTGTGATATGCCAATCTGTGGTGATCAACCAAACTCCACTAATTTCCCCCCAATTTGGGGTATGTATTGGCCTGCTCAGGCTCCCATAACGTAATACCACAGACTGGGTGGATTAAACAACAACAATTTTTTTCCTCATGGTTTTGGAGGCTGGAAGTCCAAAATCAAGGTATCGGCAGGCTTGGTTTCTAGTGAGGCCTCTCTTCCTAGCTTCCAGATGACTGTCTTCTTGCTGCGTCCTTGCCTCACTTTTTCTGCGTGTGTGAGGACTCCTGGTGTGTGTTCCTCCTCTTACATGGATAGCATTCCTACTGGCTTAGAGTCCTCTCCTTATGATCTCATTTAACCACAATTACCTCCTTAAAGGCTATACCTTCAAAGAGAGTCACACTGGGGATTAGGTCTTCAACATATGAGTTTTGGGGGAACAGAGTTCAGTCCATAGTGGAGTGGATACGGTGGCTGTAACCAAAGTCTGCTGTCAGGAAAAAGACACCAAGGGAAGATTTCTGGAAGGCAGATAAAGCCAGGACTCAACACTAGGGCCTTTGGTTTTAAGAGAGAGAGCTGCTTCCCTCACCCCTTTTTCCTAAATCTAGAACCCTCTGGGACCAGATAGCATTCCCTGGGGTCCTGCTCTGGGAAAGGATGACTAAGCTGAGATGTGAGTGTTGATTAAGTGAGTGGAACCCTGCAGCCTAAGGTTGTATAGGAGCAGAAGCTGTTGGGGTATCACTTCAGTGGAGAAGGCAAATCAATTTTCTTGTGCAGGAAAGGTTTTCAATAGTGACACCAAAACATAGCAAGCAAAGCTGGGACTCCAGTGGCCTAACGGATCTACTGGCTCTTCCAAATCCTGGAGAATTTAGGGAGAATAAAGAAGGTCTCAAAAGGAAGAGGCTTTACCTGAGGCAAAATTGGGGAAGTTTACCCAAAGCTGACAAATGAGGGAAGAACACATAGGAAACCCAGAGAAGGAGGCATCTCTTTTGCTCTGAAAGGCCAGTTAAGGCCACTTGCCTTAATAATCATGGAAACATCCAACAGGTAGAAAGTGAGAGGAGAGGAAAAGGTATTCCAGCATCGCAGGCACGGGGAGCATGGCCCACCTGGCATCATATGGAGGGTGAAATGGGGTTAGGAGTGAGTTGAGGGCTTGCATTAGACACTCAGGCAACAGGCTTTTAAGAAATTTGGGTAAAATGAAAGGTGTCAACATCATTGATAAGTATTTGTGTTCAGTATGAGAATGCGTTGAAAGTGAAGGAGGAAGTACTTTTACCTTGCTTTGTCTGAGCAGTATAAAGCAAGTAAAAGCAAGAGTTTTCTTATGGTTATACATACAAAATGAACCACTTATTATGCTGAAAAGAAAAAAAAATGCTCCATGCATTGTGAAAAAATACTTTAACTATTTTAACTTATTAAATGTAACAATTATTTTATATTCGATATTAAATTTTAAATATGAGATTTTAAAAAGCACTCAACTACATATAATGCACTTTTTTGATATCTTTGACATATTGGTGTAGATAATAGAAAATTTTGATTATCAAGAACAAGTAGACATTTTTGAAAAGCTCAAATTATTCATTTATAAAAAAATCATAATTACCATTATGTGGCAAAATTAATTTCTTATAAAATAGCTTCACGGCCTAGAAAATGGAAATAAATTATTTTAGGAACTCATGTAGCTTAAGGCTACTATTTCATGTCAATAATTCATGATTAATATATAGTGGAATATTTTAGCAGATTTTAAAATTAAAAGAGATTGTTAGTCAATTCAGTTCTCTGGATTTGACTCATTCTTTACTCTTAAAGTAAGCATGGTAAAATAAAATAACTTGAAATGCCAGATATTCAAATACAGTAAAATGAAGATGGCATTAGATTTAACTGTTATAGAAATGCATGAAATATTTCAACCATGGTTTAAAATTACCTGAAATTAATAATTCTCCTGATTTCCTTTGGGCTTTTACTATTAAATCTGTAGGATTCAGGATGTGTCTTCCGGTTAGGCTCACTGATAGTCATTTTCAGAAATTCTAAATCATTCAAATAAAAGGGCTTAAAGGTAAACTTAGTAAATCAGAGGTCCTAAAGCATTTATTTTTCAGAGTGTTATTCTTTTGAAATGATAAAACAACTATCTAGGATTAGTGTTGAGGTTGTAAAATTCTACTTTTTGGAAACGCTTCCTCTTCTGTGATCTTTTTAGCATTCTCTTTTTCATTCCCATCTCTGGTATCTACTATGTATTAAGAGTTTACTGTGTGCCGGTTACTGTTAAGAGCGAACAAATTCTCATTGATTTCCCCATAATAACTTCAGGGGTACTATTTTCATCTTGACCAATCAGGAAACTGAGGTATAGGAATGTTAAGGAACTTGCCTAAAGTCACACAGCGGATAATCCTGGAATCAAAATTAAGCAGCCTGGTCTCCAGAGATTGTGTGTATGTCACCATTCCATTATCTGTTTTTCATACAATGAGCTCTTCTTGATTGTCGCACTTATTATTTGCTACCATATTTTGAGATTCCCCTGCCTAACTGGAGTTCTTTCTTCTTCCCTAAAATATAAGCAAGGAACAATATGATTTATTTTTCTTTAAACCTGTTTATTAAGTTTAATTTATATTTTAATAAACTTTTGAGAATTGTTTCCTTTCCAATGCACAACTTTTTGGTTTCTGTGTTTAGTTCATCATTTATGTGTCTTCATCCTGGAAAGCACATAATAATCTTAGTAACCTCCACCATTCATCAAGCACCCTGGCTCCAGTCACTGGTGCTCCAGGCCGCAGAGCACCTTGGCTCCAATCCCAATATGTAATCCCTATTTTATAGCTAAGGATGTTAAGTCTTAGAACCGTTAAATGGTTTACCTGGTTTCATTGCTAACAGAGGACAAAGTCAGGCCTGACCTTACTGCTTCCCTCTGCGAAGCTTCCTGTGCGAAGAAAGCTGGACGAGGGAGAGACTAAGGTCACAAGTCAAATTCCAGGGAAGGAAGGTAAAGGTAATGGGAGACAGAATCTCAGATGAAAATTGCCTTCAAATTCTGCTGCTCCATTCCCCTGCTCAGTAAATTTGCACAAATTACTTAATATTTCTGCCTGTCAACTTTCTATCTCTACAATGGGAGTGCTATATACATGCTTCATAGGGCTTTATATTATATAAATGAATTAATGATAAGAGTGCCTGACACTAAGTATTGTGTAAGCAATATAACCATGACATCATCATCAGCATCGTCATGATCCTTATTTTGTATACAGACTTTTTTTGTCTAAAATTTTGCTTCAACCTTGTGTCTTCTTCCCCATTATATTTCTTTAACTTCTGAATGGCCAAAGAAATAGCGAATCAGTTTGTATCTATGTTGTTCAAAAAATAAGTCATTTATTCGATTCAACATCGTTGATTAAAGTGATATTAGCTTCAGTTCAAGTTGAAGTGCTAAAATATTTCAGATTGAAAAATATAATTTAGGCAGGTGCTCCTTATGCTCAGCTTCATTCTGAGGTGGATTTGAGTAAATAATAAAAAACATAAAATATAAAATGATGGAATAAATTATTAAAGCAGATGAAAGAAAACATAGATAGGAAAATGGCAGAGACAAGAATAATATAGTTGCATGGGTAACTAAACCATGGAGTCCAAGATAGTTGCTTAAAATGGGCTGAAAATATAATTTTAAGCTTCCTTGCAGCCAGTGTTTGCAAGTCTGCCCTTATATTCATTTATTAATTGATCAACATTATAGGTAGCTTTATATATATGTATATAAACCATCTCTATATATTTAAAACTATATATGTGTATATATAAACACATATATACATATATAGAGTTTTTATAAGCTATGTATATTTGTGTGTGTATATATAGTTTATAAAAACACATTATATAGTTTTCTATAGTGTGTGTGTGTATATATATATATAACTTTTGTGTTATATGCTGTTTGAAGGAAAGAAAGGATGATCACTTTTAATGATTGGTTATTAGCAGTATTACAATAATAGCAATGTTGGATTAAAAACTTGCAATTGAAGAAGAGGAGCTCCGATTAACTCAGGACAACATATTTATTCATTTATCTCTACACAAACAAACTAGCAAATAAATAAATAGCTAACTGCAAAATCTCATGATTTTAGGGTTCTTCATGTGTGGGTGAAATGAAAAATCTCTCATTCATCCAGGTGGCCTTGGGTTGCTTCTTAATGAGAGAATGTGATGGAAATTTTCTATCTTCTAAGGCTGTTACATTTTTTTTTCCAAAAAGGAAGATAATCTTATCTCTTCCACAGATGACTGCATATTCTATTGCCATCCTTTTCAAATTGAGAAATCTGCATTTACCTCTTAGCGTCTACACTTAAATGCTTGAAGAATCTAGCCCAACCAACATATTGTAAGTGAACTCTTAAATGAGCTGATAGCCATGAATTTTGTGAGGAATACACATGCCAGAATTAAGAAAGTACAAAATCCCCGCCTCCCCGCTAGGCTGTCTTCTCTGTTCCCTTTGTTTTTTCTGAGGGCCTCACAGTTTTGCAGAACAGCCTTCTTATCTCTCTTTCCTTTTCTCCTTGGGACTTGCCTTCCACAGACCTCTTCAGACATTCTTGCAGAATTGTTCCCATAAGATCTCTATTTTCAATTGGCTTTATACCTTCCAGTTTTATGGCCCATCCAGAACAGCTCAGTTCACTTTCTGAAGAAGAAATAAGAAAGTGCAAAATGTTACCACATCTTTCCTCCTGTGTTTTCAAAAAAACCACATTTGATGCTTTCTATTTTATATGCTTTTACAGAAATTCTCTTTAAAAATCAAATATATGCTTATCATTATTTTAATAAAACCTCTGCTGAGTAAATGAATTTTATAGAATTGGGGGAAAAAGTTTGCAATGAATGGTGGATGGTACTGCTATTCAATAGGGAGCTCTTAAAAATAGCGCAAATGCATAAGACATTTTTTGCAGTTTTCAATTTGTAAGAAAATGATTTCATTAGAGGGGAAAAAAGAGAGAGAGAAAACCATCAGTCAGGATGTGGGAGAATGCAGGCTCCTGATGAGACCAGCGGAGAAGACAAACTAAGTGTATGGATGCAGATTAGGCCTCAGAAGATGAGGGTGTAAAAGGGATTTAATGGTGGGGTGGATTATAGAAATCCATGTAACAATGTTAAATAATTATAGTTCCAGCCGAGATCAAAGCAGTGCTGATTGAACGCCCTCAAGCTGTTAACATGAAGTATCTTGAAGGGAAAAAAAACCTGCCTCAAAGATTGGTCAGCCTGGGCAAACAATGTCTGTGATCTGTAGAAGTTCCAACTGTACTGAAAGCACCAATTCTAGGGAATGAAAAATGGAGGAGGCAGCCTGTTAGGGAATTTCTACTTCTGCAGCTCTCGATCTTAAAACGGACTTTTTAGCTATTTGTAATTTGTTTGAAAATGCTAAAAAAAAAAAAAAAAAAGTCTACCCTTTCTTTTGGAGGGTATAGAAAAGATATTCACTCAACCTATATCATAGTTGTCAATGGGAAATTCTATAATTGATTTTTATTATTCTTGATTTTGCCCTTTGAGGAAAATTTCACTTTCACTGAGTATACCAGAGTGATAATGACTGTAGGTAAGGAAAACTGGAAGAAAAATTGTGGAAGATACATTTATCTGCAGAAGGAGCAAAAAATATCTTGAATATAAAGGAAAAACACGAGAATACATTCATGTCTGTGGGCTTGTTTGATTTTGTAATGCCTCTAAGACGTTAAAAAATACAGAAGTATAAAACAATTGAAACTAATTCTAAAATGAGACAGCCATTTAAATTAACCCCAACCACAAGTGTTTTGGACAAATTGAATATAGAACCATATTGATATCTATGACCATAACTGTCTGTCTATATATATGATAAAGGACAGAGGGTTGTAAAATTTTTACAATTTATACAGGCATCTTTTATTTATTATAAAAATGAAATTGTTTATTATTTTAAATCACACAAAAAACACAAAGCCAATAAATACTAAGTTTAGATTTATAGAAATTATACTTGTAGACTTTATATTATTCATTAAAAATATAGTTGATATATATAGTTGAGCTACATAGTAACATAATGATTTGAATTATAAAACTGAAAAGCCAACTATTTGCAATATTTTTGTGATATTCCTGATATTGTGGCTGGAATTTTACTTGGAGAGAATTAAAGCTGCTATTTCAGTAAGGTGCCTGGTATTTCTTATACAAGGTAGTTCTAAGATTTAAGATGTATAGGATTAGCTAGCCACCTCATCTGAATTTTAAAAACCTTTATTTTAGGAGACAAACTATTGATCCAAGTATTTTATAATAAATAAACATTTCTTAAGCAGTTGATGACAACTTATTAAGGGAAAATTTGGATAGACAAAATTTGAATTTTTGTATCAGAATGAATTTAACAAAATTTTTCTTAATTCAAATGCATTTGCCTAAACATTCAAGTGAGAGCATTTTAAAAGTGAAGATTTTCTGCTATTTGTCCCATTCCACTGTAGGAAATAGCTGATATTAAAGACAATGCCTCATTAAATCTTGTGATGAGTGGTTTAACTTCGTGGCTTTTCTTAGGTAAAGGTTTTATGACATTGCATTTAATTTTTAATATTTTAATATGAATGCATTTCCTTTGCCAAACTAATTTTTGTTTTTATAGGGGGATGGATTTGTTAGCTCTTAACATCTTTTCTCATCCTTGGAAAACATCATTTCTCATCTGTAAAACATTTTAAAATCATATTTATGTGGTACTGGAAAAAATGCTAAGAAATTATAGGATTAAACTATTTTAATGCACGTGTTGAATATTTTTAAAACAGTTTAAAACAACAATTAAAACTTACTATAAATTAATTTCTATAAGCTAACAGCTAATTATTAGTCAATTTTAAAGTTTCTGACATTTTAAAATTTGGGATGTTAGTGATATTCTAAAGCTGGTCTTATATATTTAGCAACTGAATAATTTGGTTATTTTCACTTTATTGTGCCTTTTAATTTACATATTCACGAAATATACTTTTTGTTGTTATTCCCATAGGTCCTTCTATACCACAGAGGTTTAACAATACAGAGGGGGTACATTAACTGCCAAGTCGCCTGTCCGGAAATGTTAATTTAGGTTGAAAGTTTAATTGTTTTGTTTGTTTGTTTAAAGTAATATGATTCTACCCCACGTAGTGGTACATACTTGAGAGTAAATACCAGGTGAAATGATTTTCTAAAATTGCCTTACTTTTTTTTTAATTTTGAGGAAGTTTTTTGTTCAAGGATACAGGCATCTCATGGCTATTGATGAGTTCAGGACCAAACAAAAATTCTGATATTATAATAGGGTGGAAAAAGCCTAAAATTTCTATTCAGATAAAACTAGTTTCAAATCGTGTTTCAACATTTGATTACTTATGAGCTCAGTGACTGGGGGCATTTTGCCTAATCGCCCTAAGTTTTAGTTTCCTCATGGAAATGATGCCTACCTCCCGTATCTCTTGTGAGCATTAAACAAGGTCAAGAGAAATATCGTATGTATTTCTTCCCAACCAGGCTGCAAGAATGGGTAGATGGAGGATTCTTGTGAGCACTGCCCCTCATTTCTTAACATTGAAGACAGATGATGGTGAAGTTTGTGTCAGAACTCTGACCTTGAGCCCCACAATTCCTAAATATATTTATTCTAATACAACTTATTTTTACTAAAGTGAAATTTAGGAATCGTAAAATGAGAGTGATTTTGTCCAAGTACTTTATGTCTCTGATCCTTAGCTTTCCCACAAGCAAATGGGGATGATAATATCTACTGCTGTGCTTAAAATAGGTCTTAAATAAAAGGACACACAAGATACTTATACCCAGCACACAGAGGTGCTCAGTTATTGCTTTTGTTATCCTAGTCACGACTACTAGAAATAACTGGCTTTTAAAAAATGTTAAGCCCATCGAGTTAGGAAATCTTCACTGAGTTGCTTATATAAAACAGGAATTCTGCTAGGCCCTGAGGTACTGTGGTCAGTAGGACAGGTGTGATCTCTGACCTCAGAGAGCCTGCACTTTACTATGAAATGCTGTTTAAAATTCAGGTAGTTACCATGTCACCATTAAATATATCAAAGCACTTTTAAACAGTGGTTATTTTAATGAACATAAAAGTAGTAGGCTGAGTCTTTGAAGAAAATAAAAAGTGATTAGATACCCAAACACATACACACACACACGTATATATACAACATAATAAAAATGAGTGTTCCTATGCATTAAAATATGCTACCCCTAGTCTCCAAGTCTCTTTACCCTGGCCGTAATTAAAATCTGTATACATAAAAAAGACAGTGATTTGGGGTTCATTGGAAGGGAAAGGAGGATTTGGCAAAAATCCGCTCATCCTCAAGAGTTTCAAACTTTTCTGACTTTATTACTACTCTAAAATATTCTAAAGAGAGAACCCCTCATTTTCTCAACACCACTCTGTCTCCACTATCACTCATGTCCCCTATCTCATTGTTCTTAGTTGGCCTCTCTTATCACTCGTCATAGCTCCCACTTTATCATCTTTGTTAAACAAATCATCCTTACTTCCTCGGGTCCAGGCCTCCTGGATATACCATTCTTTTTAGCATTCAACCAAGTACATTTTTCTCCATTGTCACTTGCTAATCTTGTGTCTCCCTCAGGACTCTTCCCAGGGGTACTTGACACTTGCCTGCCATTTTCTGTCTTTGCTCCTAGAGTTCCTCTTTCTCTGCTCCCAAATTGCACTTGTGGCCATTACCCCTGTAATCTCATGGCCACTTCTGATCAGGGAACAATGTCCTCCTTCATATGTATCAACCCTCTTTTACAGCCACACTTTATCCCTGTCCATCACTCAGAATCGTTACATACCTAGACACTCCCTTCTCTATGCATAAGTGGCTGTGTGTTACTTTGCAACCTCAATGAGGACTCTACACAGCTCCTGGCTTCATTTTCAGTATTACTCAGTCTCAGCTCCATAACCTCCCATTTCAACATTACTCCTGTTAGCACCTTCCATGGCCTTGACCTCTGTGTGATCTGGCTTATCGTTTCTTTACTGTGAGATGGGGAGTAGATAGTCTTTATGCCCTATGCCTAAATCACCAGGAAAAATAATAGCTTAAATGTATTAAGTGAGCACTTATTATGTATATGCGGCACTGTGCCAGACACTAAGCAGAATCTCAGGCAATCCTCTCAACAATCTAAGGCCCTGAGAAAATCATACTCCTTTTTGTTGGCATTGTTGCAAATTTAAGTTATTACTAGTTATTGTATTTATTCCCCAATAACCTCGTATAGAAATCTCCACAATAGTTGTTCTAAAACTCTCCGGTCTTTGAATCATTAATCCTCTTTCCTCTCTGCTTTATTTTCAACTACTCTGCTGAATACAAAGCAGTTATTTTTTATGTGAGAGATTCTTTCTTGAAGACGTTTCTAAATTCAAATTCTCACTTGTCCCATAGGGGGAAAAGTGATGGGGCAGCCCAGAGAGCTCTCCAGAGCACACAGATCTAGAAACATTGTAGCTTAGAGGTATTGCAACCACTTTGATCATGGAGCCATGTCACCAGAATTTTTTCCTATTATCTTTGCCCACTTATATAATAAGTTTTGCCAACTTCAAGGTGAATCTGCTTTAATGTTGCTTTTAATTTTCTCAGTATGATCTCCAATATTTCAGAGTGCTCACTCTTAAATTAATTGCTGCTCGTGATTAAAAGAAGATGGCTTCACTATTACGTGAGGATTTCCTGTAATGATCTCTTCTGTTTTACATCTCTTTACTCTCTCTTATTTTTCCCCTTTCTATCTCTCAATCTCCTACTCCTTTTTATGACTGCGTCTTCCATTTTTCTTCTTTCTTCAATTTCTTCCCAGCCAGTTTCTTCTCTACCTGCCCATTGCTCTCCAGCTGGTGTACTCATTCATGCATGCATGCATTCACACAGTATTTCTTGAGCACTGACAGTGTGGAGGGCCAGACTGACTAGCCTCAAATACTGATTTCATCCCCTTCTAGCTCTGAGACTTTGAGCAAGTCCCTCAATCTTTATGTGCCTCAGTTTCCTTATCAGTAAAACAAGAATAATAGTAATTCTATCAGTATTAAATGCTAAAGTGTGTTGTGAGTTTACCACATTCCAGTAAGTTTTAAACATTTTACATGTGTTAACTCATTTAGTCTCATAGAACACTATGATGGGATTCTGTTATTAAGCCCATGTTTTGTGCATGGGTTATATATTTTCATAATTTGCTCAATATCACAAAGCCACATAGCTCATCAGAGGGTTGAATGAACTCATTCATATAAAGGGCATAACAAAGTGCCTGGCACAGAACTAATGCTCAAAAACTTTTAGCTAACATAATTATTATTGTCATTATAAATATTCCCATTTTACTACCCAATAAGTACTTAAAATATTAGCCATTGTTATGATAATGACATGTAAGGCACCATGCTACCTGCCATGAGTGTAAAAGCTATGTCAAATACTGTGACTATTTTCAAAAAACAATATATTAAAGAACTTTAAAAAATAACTTGTTTTCTCTTCCTCTCTACTCTTCCTTTCTCTGCCTCTTCCCCTCTACCTCCTCTTTTTCTTCTTCCTTCTTCTTTTAAATTTATTTTTTGAGAGAGATAGATAGCACAGGGCTTAATAACAGAGTCAGGAGCCAGGACACCCGACTTATTTCACATCTTGACTCCTGCTGTTTAGCTAGATGACCTTTGAAAAGTAAGTTAATTTTGTTGTGCCTCAGTATTTTCATCAACAAAATGGACCAAAACTATGTCTACCTTATAGGGTTACTAAGAATATGAGATATCTTCATACTTGTGAATCACAGAGGATGGTACCTGGGGATGGTAAACAACATGGAAGTGGTAGCTTGTGTCTCTGTGTTTACTGAACTACAAATAATAAATGTAAAGAGTTTTTATTGGGCACTTTGGGAGGCCTAGGTGGGCAGATCACCTGAGGTCAGAAGTTTGAGATCAGCCTGGCCAACATGGTGAAACCTTGTCTCTTTTTAAAATACAAAACTTATCCAGGAGTGGTGGCACATGCCTGTAGTCCCAGGTATTTGGAAGGCTGAGGCAAGAGGATAATTTGAACCCAGGAGGTGGAGGTTGCAGTGAGCCAAGATTGTGCCACTGCACTCCAGCCTGGGTGAAAGAGCAAGACTCCATCTAAAAAAAAAAATAGAAAGAGAGGGTTTTTATTGTATCTTTCATTGATGATATTAGTTTATTTATGTTCCCTATTCTTAATTTTAAATTTTTAGATATTTTACATTGTTTCCTCTTAAAAATTACTAAATTCAAAATTATTTTAAATTTCTCATTACTATTAATATTTCACATAAAATAATGGCTCACATTTCAAAAAAAATGTTCATTACTCCTACTCCATGAGATCTGGCTTTTGTTTGATTGCTTATTACATATTGAAAATCTTTTTTCTGCAGGTCTCATTAGAAATAGTTTCTGACTATTCCTTTAACTTTTCTCACTCTGACAGCTTCATTCGGTTCATGATTCCTACACTGCGTTAGGGATGTTCTCTTGTTTGGCTGTTTCCATCTCTGAATTTTCTTGGCAAACTATGCATACGTTCAGTCTCAGCTTCAGGATGGAGTTGGACAGTGATGATTTTTCTGTATACATGACTAGTATACATTTATTGAGTGCTTACTAGATTTGGGGCCACAAAGATGACAAAATATGCCATTCATAGCTTAAGTTGCTCACTGTCTGGGTGGAAGAGAGGCAGAAACATACCTCATTTGAATTTGTCATGGTTGACACTATTTTAGGAGTCTAATCAAAATCCCGTGGAACACCAAGAAGTTAATCAATCTTTTTTCAGTCTAAAGTGGTACCACTTTATCACTTTAAGATTGGGCAAAAACTTTTTGGACAAGGAGGGGATAGCTTACTCAGCTAATTTATGGCAGGATTAACCTGGTGTCAAGTCTGATCATCAGAATGTAGACTGTGGCTGGCCAAGCACTAATATGTTTCTCTCAAAGATTCAGCTCAGAACATTGGGTTTTGAGGGTGGTGAGTTGGAGGAGGTTGACGGTATGCAAGCGGAACCTTTTACATCCTCTCCAAATCCAAATAGAAACTTGCCTGTTGAGAATGTCTTTTTAAGTTCTCTACTGATAGCAGCTATTCTCCATTTATTGCTAGGAATTTCAGTTCTTATTAGAGCATAAGGTCTGCTTAATTATAACTCTATCAGAACACTTACTAAATTCCAGTGCACCTGCATGGTGTCCTTATCATAAAAATAATTTAGATTAAACTGCCAGGGTTTGACCTTCTCACAGAATCATTTGGATTGTTACCCAAGACCCCAATTTTCTAGCCCAATGTTTCAAAAAATGTGGTCGGTGGATTACTTGAACATCATCCCAGATAAACGGAATCATAAAATGCATAAAATTTTATGCACGATGATCTCTGAGAACTGTATAGACACCTGCAAAATAAACTGGAGGCCACTGAGCTTTAGTGGTCTTACACTTTAGTTGGCAAAGCTTATGATAAAAGAGTAGATCTTAGTACACCAATATGCTTTCAAAGAATCAAACTAATAATTAGTATATAGTTTTAAGCATAAGCAGAGTTATCCCTCTCATTATTTCCATGCTGCTACCAAGTTAAAACATTAAAGCTACTAGGGAATCTAAAGTAACTACATTATGAATTCACTGCTTCATCCAAGTAAGTATCCCTGACGGTTTACTTAGAAAACCTTTTATTTTTCACCAACATCACAGAAGGCATGTTATTGAATCATTAGTTATGATAAGTAACACAACTTAGTCTCTACAACTGGAGAACAATTTAAATATGAAAAGATCACTGACCTCTGACTTCTGAACACTCCATGTGGTTTTTTTTGTTCTTCTTGTTGTTGTTTTATTTATTTATTTATTTTTATTTTGAGACAGAGTCTCGCTCTGTTGCCCAGGCTGGAGTGCAGTGGTGTTAACTCGGCTCATTGCAAACTCCGTCTCCCGGGTTCACGCCATTCTCCTGCCTCAGCCTCCCGAGTAGCTGGGACTACAGGCGCCCGCCATCACGCCCGGCTAATTTTTTTTTGCATTTTTTAGTAGAGATGGGGTTTCACTGTGTTAGCCAGATGGTCTCGATCTCGTGACCTCATGATCCACCTGCCTTGGCCTCCCAAAGTGCTGGGATTACAGGCGTGAGCCACCGCACCAGGCCTCACTCCTTGTGTTTTGTATTTATTATCCCTTTGATTTCATTTACCTGGAATATGTCTTTCCCCTCCCTTCTAAACAGACCTTTTTTTTTTTTTTTTTTAAGGTCTTACTCTATCCCTCAAGATGGAATACAGTGGCTAGATCATAGCTCACTACAGCCTGGAACCCTGGGCTCAAGTAACCTTCCCTCCTCAGTCTTCTGAGTGGCTGGGACTACTACACACATCACCATGCCTGGATGATTTTATTTTTTTATTTTTTGTAGAGATGGGGGCGTCAGTATATTGCTCAGGCTGGTCTTGAACTCCTGGCCTTAAGTGATCCGATTTTTTTTTTTTTTATTTTTTGTAGAGATGGGGCGTCAGTATGTTGCTCAGGCGGGTCTTGAACTCCTGGCCTTAAGTGATCCTCCTGCCTTGGCTTCCCAGTGTGCTGGGATTACAGGCATAAACTGAGATCATAGGCCTGAACCACGTGCCTGGCCTAATACATCTTTTAGGATCCAACTCAAGATCTTCTACAATCTTTCTCTCTTTTGTGGGGACCTCATGCCAACAGTAGTTCATACAATTCATTAGTAAGTAATCAAATGCCACTTTGTGTAATCAAATGCCATTTTGTGACATTGTATCTCTCACATTGTAAATTGATGTTTATAATCTTATTTTAAACATTTTGCATGTTTATACTGTCTCTCCCTAACTAGCTGACTACCTCTTTATTTACATAATAATGCCCACTGCAGTGCCTCAAACACAGTAGATGCTCAGTAAATATTTAGTGATTCGAGATCTATTCAATTCTGGTGGGTTAAGAGAGGAAAGAAAAGAATCAATTATGCCACAGAAGACTTCAAGAGAACTCAAGACAGGATTTAAACGCCATTGAGTTAAGATTCCTATTTTAACAATCTTTTATATCCTGAGGAAACACTCACAGAGGAATAGAATTAAAGAAATGCATTTCTCTCCCACTTCCAAAGCCTTCAGAAATATAGGCACTTGGCCGGGCGCGGTGGCTCAAGCCTGTAATCCCAGCACTTTGGGAGGCCGAGGTGGGCGGATCACAAGGTCAGGAGATCGAGACCATCCTGGCTAACACGGTGAAACCCCGTCTCTACTAAAAAACAAAAAAAATTAGCTGGGCGTCTTGGCGGGCGCCTGTAGTCCCAGCTACTTGGGAGGCTGAGGCAGGAGAATGGCGTGAACCCGGGAGGCGGAGCTTGCAGTGAGCCGAGATCGCGTCACTGCACTCCAGCCTGGGGGACAGAGAAAGACTCCGTCTCAAAAAAAAAAAAAAAAAAAAAAAAAAAGAAAAAAAAAAAGAAATATAGGCACTTAGACTTAGAAACAGTACTTTGTATTAATACACCTCTTATCTATGCATACATATGCAAATGTGTGTTTGTATGTCAGTGTGTATATATAAATACAGGTATATACACACACAAATATACAAATAATATATAGCACACATACATACACATGTGCAAACACACTAGTTTTCAATAGTGGGGAGAGAATATCATTGACTCTATGGTTTAGTTTTGCAGCTTAGATTGGAAAAGTTCCAAAGCACTTACAGGGCTCTGCTGCCTTAAACAGGCTACCCTGCCATATGGCAGTTTCACTACTGTGGTGGTTTAGTTGTAATTGATTTATATTAGATTATGATGATATACTTGATAGTCCATTAACAAAGTGACTAAGCGAGGCTCTTGACTACTGGATATGCTCCCAAATAAAATCTAAGATTTTTGTTTTTAGTTTTCTGTTTCAGTCTTTGTTTCTGTCTCTCTTCGCCTCTGTGTTTTTATATCTGAAACTCCCATGCCAGGGGAAAATGTACAATGGGAATGTATTATGAGTCACTTTGTTTTAAGGTTGATAAAAAGTTATTATGTTAGTCTTCAATTTTCAATCCAGCTACAACTAGCTCTCATTTACCCATGTTGACAGGGATCAGGAAGAGTGAATCCACTGTGATTTAAATAACTTAATTTCACCAACAGTTTAGAACATTATCAACATTTTTAACTAAGTTGCTAGTGAGAAGCAAAAATCAAAAGATTTGTGATTTCCCTCCTTTTTGCTTTTCCTGTCTTTTCATAAGGTAATTGGTAAGTTAAAAAAATTAACAAGAAGCAACTATCTTAAAAACTATAACCCTTTAAATATAAAAAAGAATGAGAATTCTATGGAAAATTTATATCACTTATCTTCTTACAATCTAATTTTATAGTCAATCATTAGCTGTCATTCATTACCTAATGCGCAGTTACATAGTGATTTGCAAACCTAATAGGTGAATGTTTAAAATCAAAGCCATTAAAACCATTTTATGATTAGGTGAGTGTAGAAGTGATTGTGTGGGAGACTGTGGCTTTAAAAATATCCATCATAGATGAATTCTCCTTTTCTCAAGTCAAGCATAACAAACATGTTTAGCTTCTTCTTTTTTGCGACAGCTTCCCAGGCCTTTCTCCCTCAGGGAAACCCACTTCCTGAGCCTTAGGGCTTCTCCAAAGCACCTTATGGTGTGATTCAGTAGTCTGTACCAGTTCAGTCAAAATGAAAGAACATCCATATAAGCAAATAGAATGTGGATTTAATACAGATTTCCTGATTTATGGAAAAACATTGGCTAAAAGTACTTCATTTCTTTTACTGCTGCAATAAAGAGAGTTTACAGTTAGTAACATATAACTTAGAGAGTGACAAATTTGGTACTTAAAAAATATTTAGGTTAAAAACAACCCTGTCACTTCTACTAAGTCATTTTTAGAGCATAATCATTTTAATTCTTCTCCCTCTAATTTTATAACCACAAGACAACCTTTCCAAGGAAAATCCCTAACCTCTTAAAGATCCTCTCTGCTTCTCATTGTTACGACCCCTCAACCAACGATTCATTTGAAGTTACGTTTGACCTCGAAATTAGGAAACACTTCGGTGCTCCCTCTTGGTACCCCGTGCACATAAATAAATATCATCAATCCTAAACAGCTTGAATGTACAAGTTTAACATAAAACCTTTGATTGTTAGCAAAGATCAAGTGTTTGAACTGTGTAGTGCTTATGATTTGCTGAGGAAATGTTAAGTGTCCAGTCACAATGCTACAGCCAAAGAAAATTTGCAAATGCCAAAAGATTTAAGCGGAGGAAGCAACTGGCCTGGATTTAAGATAAATTTGGATATGCATGGTTACAAATTTCAATGTGAATTAGAAAAGCATTTTTAACATCATCTTTGGAAGTCTTTAGGGAATGGTTTTTTTCATGTGAATAAGCAGTGAAAACAAAATTCGTCAGCTGTTGTTAATTTTTAACAGCAGAAATTTTACCAATTAACTTATTGATATAGAGAAATGTTTCTTGTCTTGCAAGGCAACTTCTAATTTTCACCTCTAATTTTGAGATTCATTTCAAAAAAAATCAGGAGTTTCCAAAAATGAGTCATGAAGAGACAAATTAAGAAAGTGGTGCTCAAAATGAGATGTACATCATAAATATGTATGCAACTTTATAAAACAACAGATAGCCAGAGCTGTAGAGTCAGAATTTTATGGACTAGCATTGGTGATCTTGATATTTTTTTGAAATCTCTATGAGAAATTTTGATGTGCATCTAAGAGTCACATTAAAAGCATTTGTCATAAATATTTATTCTGAATAATGCCATGAACTACTATTTGGCAGTACAAATATGACTTTTAGTTGCTCTTAAAAGGGTTTTCCTCAGAGCCATTTGATGACCTCCCCATTACTCTCCTGTAGTCCACTGGAACAGGGGTCCCCAACCCCTAGGCCCCAGATGGGTACAGGCCCATGGCCTGTTAGGAGCGGGGCTGCACAGCAGGAGGTGAGTGGCGGGCGAGTGAACATTACTGTCTGAGCTCTGCCTCCTGTCAGATCAGCGGCAGCATTAGATTCTCATAGGAGCCTGAATCCTATTGTGAACTAAGGAATCTAGGTTGCACGCTCCTTATGATAATCTAACTAATGCCTGATGATCTAAGGTGGAACAGTTTCATCCCGGAACCATCCCCACCCCTCCCCAGGTCCATGGAAAATGTGCACGAAACCAGCACGAAATTTGCCAAAAAGGTTGGGGACCCCTGCTCTAGAAGCTGTCTTCTGCCATAGCACTTTTCATCCTTGAGGTTAGTGTCATACACAATTTTCAATCTTCTCTTAATTGAATGGAAGTGATGTGGGATGAGAACCTTGTCTATCTTGCTTACCATATTATTACTAGTGATTTGCATAGTATAGGGCCCATAATGGCCAATTAATATTTATTGAATAAATATAGAACTTAACCTATTGCTTTTTTTGCATTTAAAAATATCCTCTTTTAAAATTAGCATCTCAAATAGCGATTTGGATGGAGAGTGGGATGGGTGATTGGGGGTACTAGGAATGGTGTTGGGGGTGGGGGTAGTCAATGCCAGCACTACAGCTTTCAAGCCTGAGTCCCCATCCTAGCGCAAGGCTTCTTCGTATTCAATCCTGAAGTATTCCAAAAGTCAGTCAGGACATAAAAGATTGCAAATACTCACAAACGATGTTTGGTGTTTCATCTTTATTTGTTGTCACAGCTATGCAGGTGTACTGTTGACATGAAGAAAAGGAAATGTTTATAGTAATAAAATCATAACTTAGTAACATAGTATTAAGATGTTCTTTGACAAGATGTGTATTCAACTGATAGTGGATTTTTGGTACAATTTTCAAGAATTTTGGAAGTTGGTTAACTTGTGCTTAATACTGAACAACAATGAAATAATTTCAGTTAACTGATTTCTTTCTGATAGCAATCTTTTTTTTTTTTTTTTTTTTTTGAGATGAAGTCTCACTCTGTCACCTAGGCCAGAGTGCAGTGGTGCACTCTGCACTCAGCTCACTACAGCCTCCACCTCCTGGGTTCAAGAGATTCTCCTGCTTCAGCCTCCTGAGTAGCTAGGATTATAGGTGCCTGCCACCATGCCTGGCTAATTTTTGTATTTTTAGTAGAGACGGGGTTTCACCATGTTGGTCAGGCTGGTCTCAAACTCCTGACCTCGTGATCCACCCGCCTCAGCCTCCCAAAGTGCTGGGATTACAGGCGTGAGCCACCGTGCCCCACATGATATCAATCATATGGGCAGGTAATTTAAAGCTATCCACCGTAAGATTTACCAAATTAAATATTAATAGTAGTTTGTGAGTGGAAAAAAAATAAAATCCTTTTATAGAATAATACCTATGGCCGGGCGCGGTGGCTCACGCTTGTAATCCCAGCACTTTGGGAGGCGGAGGAGGGCGGATCACGAGGTCAGGAGCCGTCTCTATAAAATACAAAAAATTAGCCGGGGTGGTGGTGGGCCTTAGTCCAGTATCGGAGAGGGGAAGAGACAAAGGTGAACAAAAAAAAGATTTAGAATAATACCTAATGATTTTCTAACCATATCCTCTCCTAAAACATAGTTGTTAGTAACAATCCTGAGAAAGATAGCATGACAATGTTTCATGTGCATTTGTATTAGGTAATGGATCTTCCATTCTACCGAGGTGGAAACTTAGATCCAAATAACTTGCATGCGTTTTTCAAGGTTATATAATGAGTTTGAATAACTGGGCCTAGAAACTGAGTCTCTAACTTACTTTAAAGTCTTCTTTCCATTATCTTACTGCTCTGAGTTTTCTGCTTCAGGTCACTCAGGATTAAGGGTTGTATTCATCACTTTTTTCCTTCATGCACAGTGCAATTACTTCAGTGATAAGGATTGTTTAAAATTGGCTCCAGGGGAAATGCAATTTTTCAAGTCTGGGAACATGGAACTCTGATCCAAATTTGCAAAGCAACAATGAGTCATTTGACATAACTCTACTTCATTGTTTTCCTCATTAGGCATCTTCCATCTTAAATGCCGCTGACCATGGGAATGGAAGCTCACACACTTGAGTTCAAGTGGCAGCATCCAGCCCCGATACTTTCTGACTGTGCAGTTTGGATGATTGCTTTGGCTTCTCTAGTGTAGTGTTTTCTCATTTACTAACATCAACATGGGTTAAAACTGATGTGATGATTGAATGATAATATATGTTGAACTTCCTATGTAAATTGTACTGAAAAAATGCTATTTGGACGTTGAAAATGCAAGTTTCTACTTATCCAACTTTATAGGAATGGAATGTGTCAAAAGAAGTGATTGTCTTCTACTCTCTCCAAGACCTGGTGAGACTGGACCCATACTTAAAATGCCAGAGCCAGGGTTAGCTAAACTAATACATCTCCTAATGGTCCTGATTCCTTCTGGGAATTATCCGAGTGGGCTGGCAGCAGGGTTTTGTCACTCATCCTTGTAGTTTGAGGCTTCCTAATGGCACAGACCTTTATGTTTCATAAAATCTGAGTTAAATAAGAGTGTTAGTACTGGGAAGTACCTTAGAGACACAGAGAACTATAGATTTGCAAGTCTCTTCTCTGTAAATATTAATAAAGACATTTTTCATAAGCATCTGTTACCTAAACTGTCTCTGGTCATTCTGCTGACCACCAGCTTGGGTGTGAGAAGCACTGCCTTGGAACACATGGCTTCTTCAAACTCCTAATCAGTATTCAGTTATCCCACTTTAGCAAGGATACCCCTCTGGGTGAGGATTTTGTGGAACGCTACTAAAGTATATCCTCAGTTTCGAGCCCCAAAACATTTTTCTGAGAATAAAGAAGGGACTAAAGATAATACATGAATTTTTATTTCTTTACTGGTTGCTTTTCATGATAATGCAATGTATAGTCTAGAAAAATACAGAAATATTTTTTACAGAAAGTATAACTTTCTCTTTTAAGTGTTGTTCTCACAGGTCATAAAATCCTGAATTTTGTATCATGATCTTAGCTGACAATGGTAAAGTCTCTGATTTGTCTTATTCTGAGGTTAATTTTACATTGACCCAATGTTAGCATATTCTAATTGAAGTTTAAATTCAGACCGATTTGTGGAAGCTCATGTCATTACGAGAAAACTAACAAGACATGCAGGTGTTTCATTTTATTTCCCTCTTACTATCCTTCAGAACTGGCAGAAATAGTATTTCTATTGTCTGTAAAACCTGTCATTTTATTTTTTTCCTAGTAAACATTGTTTCTTTTTAAGACTGTAACATACTTGAGGGCAGATACTTTTTTTAAAAAGTCATGTTACTCCTTTCTGGCTTCTGATTCTGCACCTTGTACACAGAAGGTAGTGGCTCAAAATGTGCAAATTCTTCCAAAACATTTACATAATGTGGTAATGTCTATAATTAGTTTTAAGATAAATACACTTTAGTTAAAGTCTGTCTAACCAGCGAAATATTTAATACCACCATTTTTGAGGAACAATGATTAGGAGTCAGCCATTATAAACAAGGAGGAAATTGTTGGAAAAACTTGTTGCATTTCTATTTTTGCAGCTCATTGGCTCCATTGTTACTAGAAGTGAAAGAATGTTTATTATTTCAGGAAGTAAAGGCCATTAGAAGCTTATTTGTCTGAGAGAATCTGAGAGAAACCAATATTGGTTTTCTATAACCTGGGATATGTTATGAAACATGTTTACAAAAATTATGACTTCAGGCTTGGTGAGCATTTTTTAAAAACAATAGCTAGTCCTTTGCCAGATCTGTAATGTAAAATTCGACCAATTTTTCTATGTATCAGATATCATGCTTATGTTAAAGTATTTTTCTGTTTCAATGCTGTTTTTATTACATTGCATAGATCAAGGAATTGAAATGCTAGTGAGTCACTTGAACTCCCCGTTAAGCATCAAATAGTGGTAGGTAACCACCAGCTATAAGCTCAGTTATTGCTGTGATAATCTTTTGAGAGTGGGTGATTATGGTAGTACATTGTTTTCTTGCCATTGCTTTTCTCATAGGTAGCTGCTCTTAGCTTCATTTGACTAATGGAAATTTTAAATTCTGCTTCATGGTTCACAGGGGAGTAGAGAGCAGCCATATATCTTATGCTCAGGTTTCTGAACTGCATGGTGCTTGAAAGAAAAGAGCAGCATTTACCCAGGGAGCACTGGTACCTTATCTAATTTGCCACTTCTTTCTTCCTTTCAGAATCATTTCATCTTCCTATGCCTGCATTCATGCACGTATCTTCCACTTACACGGCAGTTATATTGCACAACTCTGCACCTACAAATATAACTATATCTAAACAATCTCAGGTATTGTCACCAGTATCATTGTAGAGTCCAGGTGCATGTGCTACCGCAGAGAAAGTAAGTTATGTAATGTGCAAGCAATTTCTACTCTTTCCTTTTAGCAAACCCTTAATGCCAACTAGACTTATATTTTCCTCTTTAATCAAAAACTATTTATTGAACTCATACAAGGGTGGACTACTGAACTAGAATGTAAAATTAATCCAAGAAAAAAAGGCATATTCTGCAAAAGTTGAAAAGAGCCCTTTGCAGGGAGAAGAAATATTTTAAGTTATAACTGCAGGCAATATGTGTTTCCTGAATTAGGGAATGATGGCACTGTGGGATTACATTTTTTTTTTTTTTGAGACGGAGTCTCGCTCTGCCTCCCAGGCTGGAGTGCTGTGGCAGGATCTCGGCTCACTGCAAGCTCCGCTTCCCGGGTTCACGCAATTCTCCTGCCTCATCCTCCCAAGTAGCTGGGACTACAGGCACCCACCACTATGCCAGCTAATTTTTTGTATTTTTAGTAGAGACGGGGTTTCACTGTGTTAGCCAAGATGGTCTTGAACTCCTGACCTCGTGATCCACCCACCTCGGCCTCCCAAAGTGCTGGGATTACAGGTGTGAGCCACCTCACCTGGCCGGGATTACATTTTTTAAAAATCCAGTTCACAAAATTGGTCACAAAGGTCAGAGTAAAAGTGGTTTAGTGCAGGCTAGGATAACATGTTACATCATAGTGGGAGAGCCTGTCACATCATACTTTCAGCGTAAGAATATTTCTAAAGAACAAAAATTTGGGCTATATTGCTTCCCTTAATTTTCTCTATTTGTTTTGCTCCACTGTATTAATCTGCTTGAGCTTCTATAACAAAATTCCTTGGACTGTGTGGCTTAAAACAACTGAAATTTATTTTCTCACAGTTCTGGAGGGTGGATGCCCAAGATCAGGTGCCAGCATGGTCTGGTTGGTGGTGGGGGCTCCCTTCCTGGCTTGCAGATGGCCACCTTCTAGCTGTGTGCACACATGGCCTTTTCTGCTTGTGCACACGGGGGAAGATGGGAGCTCTGGTTTCTCTTTCTCCTCTTAAAAGGACTCTAATCCTATTGGATCAGACTCCTAACTTTTTGAACTAATAATCTAACCATAATTGCTTCTGTAAAGGCCCTATATTCAAATACTGTCACAGTGGGAATTAGGGCTTCAACATAGGAATTTGGGAGGGACACAAGTCCACCCTCCCAAATGTTCAGTTGAGCAACCACCCATGTGTCTGTTAAGGGAATGGTATTAATATAGTAAGAATGTATCTTAAGTAGGTAAGTTAGCATGTAGTTGATATCCAGGTAAGAACCAGACAGCAATCCCTTTATTGGATTGACCTCTATTTAGGCCAGATCAGACTGTCAGTTTTGGATGCAGTCACAAGCTAACTCAAGATAGTGTGTGTTGGACCACAAATTCAAGCTCAAAATAACATCATCAGCAACAACAGCAACTTATTGCCACAAATAATGAGAAAAATCCCAATTTGAATTTGACTTCTGAGTAAATGATTTGGGCCTGAGTGAATGGGCAGTTATCAACATTACATATATGCACTGAAGTAATCTGTATCCCTTATTATTAACAATTTGGTTGTCAGATTGTCTAATGTTTTTCTGCCTGATTTACCAATTATGGCAAAAGGTATATTTCCGTCTTCCATTATGACAATGGATTTGTCAGCTTTTCTCTTGTAATCCACTGTATTTTTATTTTATGTATTTTAAGGCTATGCCATCAAGTTCATAGAAGTCAATTTTTATTTCCTAGTGAATTATTAATTCAATAATTATCTAATTACTCTATCCTTAATAGTGATTTTTTTGGGCTATAATTCTGTTTACTCTGATATAGTATCTTTCCTATACACTTTCTCTATTTCTTTTCCTGTTTTCTTTTTTAGATGTACTTCATTAATGTAGCATACAGGCAGATTTTTAAAAAATTAAGTTCAGATGCTTTGTCCATTAACTGGATACTTCTCTTTGCATTTATTGTGATTACTGATCTAGTTCTATTTATTTTTACCATATAATATGATACACATTTTTAAATTCTTTTTCCTTCTTTTCACAAACTTCTTTTATGTCAACTTTTAAAACATGTCTTTTTTCCCCCTCTACCAACTCAGCAGACATAAATTTTATTTCTATTTTTTAGTGGTTTTCTTTAAATGTTTATTTTGATATTTCCCACCATAGCAAAATCTATCATTATTCAACATCTGCAGTCTTCTTCCAAACTATGCACAGACTTCAGAATCATTTAATACCCAGGACACCCTCCTATTTACATGAATTTGTTTCCTAATATTTTAGAAATTTGCAATTATTGTATTACATGTGAAATATTTATTTAGATGCATTATTTTGTTTATCTGCTTATTTACCTGCATTCTTGTTCACTGTTGATATTTGCATCTCATTTCTTTAATCTTTTTTCCTTCCTTCCTTCCTTCCTTCCTTCCTTCCTTCTTTACTTCCCCTTTCCTTTCCCCTTCTCTTCCTTTCTTCCCTCTGTCCCTTATCTCCTCCCTCCCTCCCTCCCTCCCTCCCTTCCTTCCTTCCTCCCTCCCTTCCTTCCTTCCTTCCTTCCTTCCTTCCTTCCTTCCTTCCTTCCTTCTTTATTTTAACAGGATCTTGCTATGTTGCCCAGGCTGGTCTTAAACTTCTGGTCTCAAGCAATTATCCCACCTCAACCTCCAAATGTGCTAGGATTATAGGCATGAACCACGGCACTCAGCCTCCTGTAATATCTTATTCTTGAAATAAATTAATAGTTACCTCTGCAATGTTCTCTTAATAATAAATTCTCAGCCCTTTTGGTCTAAACAAAAACTTTATTCAGACCTCACTGTTGAATAATAAATTGGCTATATTGAAGTTTATGTTCAGTTGAGCTGGGTGTGGTGGCTCATGTCTGTAATCCCAGCACTTTGGGAAGCTGAGGCGAGTGGATCGCTTGAGGTCAGGAGTTCGAGACCAGCTTGGCCAACATGGTGAAACCCCATCTCTACTAAAAATACGAAAATTAGCTGGGTGTGGTGGCAGGCGCCTCTAATCCCAGCTACTAGGGAGGCTGAGGCAGGAGAATCACTTGAATTTGGGAGGCAGAGGTTGCAGTGGGCTGAGATCCTGCCACTGCCCTCCAGCCTGGGTGACAAAGTGGTAGTCCATCTCAAAAAAAAAGAAAATGTTTATGTTCAGTTGATTTCTCATAGATCTTTGAAGATAAAATTCTATTATTTTCTGGCTCCTTTTCTTGCTGCTGGAAAGATTGTCAGATTAATTGTAATTGTTTTGTCAGTCATCTGTCTTTTCTCTGATTACTTTTTTTTTTGGAGGTGGAGTCTTGCTCTGTCCAGTGGCGCGATCTCGGGTCACTGCAAGCTCTGCCTCCCGGGTTCACGCCATTCTCCTGCCTCAGCCTCCCGAGTAGCTAAGACTACAGGTGCCCGCCACCATGCCCGGCTAATTTTTTGTATTTTTAGTAGAGACGGGGTTTCACCATGTTAGCCAGGATGGTCTCGATCTCCTGACCCTGTGATCCGCTGGCCTTGGCCTCCCAAGGTGCTGGGATTACAGGTGTGAGCCACCACGCCCGGCCTCTTTGATTACTTTTAAATCTTTTTTACTTTGATGTTCTGCAGTTGCATATGATCTTTCTAGGTGTGGCTTTATTTTTTATCTTTTTAAGATTTGTGTTTGCTAAATATAATGATTCATTTCATTCATCGATTTCAGAAAACTTTAGACATTATTTCTTCAAAATATTTCTATTTCTTCACTATATTCTTTTCTGTTAGAATTCATGTTGAGATATAAACTATTCATTCTGCTCTCCATGTATCTTAATAAATATTTTTTAACCACTTAAATTAGTTAAGTCTAATCAATGGTTTAGTTAGTTAAGTCTAATCGATTTTTCCTCTGAGGTTTTAATTTAAATATATTTATTTGTAAAAATTTTATTTCATATTTTCTAATTGGACTTTAGTTTTAATAGTGATTTGTTATACCCTTATGGACTTTTTCATTAATCCTATTAAGTCATTAATAATTTTAAATATACCTATTTTTGGCATCTTTTTAACTAATTTTAATCAGTTTCCTCAACTGCCAAAGCAAATAATTTCATTTACTCATTGAGTTACTATGGATGTTTAATTAATGAGTACACATCCTTAGAATAGTGCCATACTGCCTGACACCTAGTAACTTCTCAATAAATATTGGCTACTATTATTGTTATCATCCCCAGAAGATTATAAGGGCCTGTCCCTGTTTTATTGTTAGGCTGATGAATTTGTGTATTTATCTGTGTGTTTTCTAACTTTGGGTTCTGAGCTTTTCTTAGGGGGCCTTCATCTATGGAAATTGTGGGTGGTTTGGGAACACATCTTTCTGGAGCAGCTTTTCTATTTGTCAGCTTTGCTCTAGGAATTTTACCAACCTAGGGTGTTTTTGGTCCCAACTTATTAAAGGAGGTTTGGATTCTCAGAGATAGGACAATATCAGTTCTACAGCCAAACCCTGATAAAGACAGACTAGTGGGCCAATGCTGACATTCTTTCAGGAAGAACATGTATAATTTACCTCTTAAAGCCCAGAGCCCGGTTCAAGACAAACAAGCTTCCCTGGTAACTTTATACATTGGTAAGTATCGCCCATAGAAGGGCCTGGCTTCATGAAGTGGCCTCAGTTCCAGCAAGTCATGTGGGCCTAAGCCTTAATCATTGACCACATGTAGCCTCAAATGCCCAGGGTAACCAACGACAGAGTCCAACACCCAGCCTGCAGGAAGTGGCAGCATCAGTCCAGAGGTTACTGAGAGGTTACTGCTTGTTTGTTTGTTTGTTCGTTTTTTGATTGAGAATAACAAAGTCCGATGTGTTTTTTGGAAAGGCTGTCATTGTAATTAACCAGGCTAGTACATCTGCAGTCCTGGGTTCTCTGGAGGCTGAGGGAGGAGATCTCTTGAGTCTAGGAGTTCAAGGCTGCAATGAGCTATGATCGTGCCTCTGCTCTCCAACCTGGGTGACAGAGCGAGATTCTATCTCTATAAAAGAAAGAAAGAGAGATCGCCATTGTAGCCTCCGTGTAATGGGGTGTAAGCCTGGATGTTAGGAGACTAAAGCAATGATTTTGGCAAAAGATGACGGGGACTTGAAACAAGCCAGGAGAAGCAGAGACTGAGAAGAGGGAAGAGCAACTAGAGACTCTAAAAGAAGCTGTAGGACTTTGTTAAAGATTTCAAGAGCAAACACAGATAAGAGTAGCAAGTAAGAAAAGGTGGGCTACTCGGGGGAAGGGACTCTGTAGAACTTTGATAGTTGAGGAAGGATAGGGTAAGAGGATCCAGACAAGGAGACTGAAAAGGGACTGTCAAAATGACAGGAGGAAAACTAGAAGAAGTGACTTAAGCTTCTTTTTTTGTAAAAATTTAAGGCATTACCGGTGAATTATGACTTATGCTGACCATCTATTTAGCTAAGCATGGCCCGATTTAGATACTAGAGCAGGTTCAATGACACAGAGATCTATCACCTGAGCTTTGGATGACTCACATGAAAAGCTGGCCAGGAGATGAGAAAATGGAGGCCTCTTTTTAAAAGCTTTTCAGAAATGGATCTTTCTGGTTGTCATTCTTCCTTCTGCTTGACTCATAATCCTACTTCTATAAGTGAGGAGGCGATAATCTCCTAAGAAGTCACTTGAACCTTATGGAATGGGCTCTATTACTCAGTAAGCATCTTATTGGATGTCTAGTCCTAATAATTTAGTGTTGCTACTTGAAACATGATGCGTGACTTTTCTTAATATATGTATTATGAATGACTTCTCTTTGAACTTAACCTGAACAATGTTCTCAAAAGAAGTTACCTTGTTTGTGTGAGTATGGTGTCTGTTTGTGTGTGTACGCTGTGTGTTTGTGTGTTTTAATCAATTTGGCCTAACAAAGGAGTCCATACATTTTTTTTTCCTTCTGAAACTTTGGAGGGTTGAAATGTTTTTGCCCTTGGAAGATTGTTCCCGATAACTGTCTTGATAACTGTCCTAGGTATTTGCTTGTATTTTCAGAAATAGGGAAAGGGACATTAGGTTTTTAGACTCACGTCGGGATCCTTTGCTATCAACACCAAACTGCGCAGGAAAAGAACATCACTGAAATTTACATCATATAAGAAATGATTTTTTAACTGAATTGAGTGGGTACATAGCAATCTAGAGAAATTTCAGATTCAGGGATATTGACAGATAAAGACAAAGCTCAAAGAGATTGATGTGTATAAGATCCCAGTTTATTTATTTGCAATGAAAAATACGTTTGTCAGATGGACCAGAGATTCAAGTTAGTCTTTTGATTATACTTTTTTCCTCTGTAAGCAAGCCATATGAGAAGTCTAATTATCAGTTGGATGCTTAGCAAGGTTGTGATCAAAATTAGGGATCTAGTCACATTACACTAATATTTAAATATATATGCTTTTGATAGTCTATTTGCCTATCTTCACAATTAGGATAAACTCACAAGTCTGATGAAGTACTCACAGTGGCTTGTCAGGTACCCCCTCCTCTTGGTTTTTGGTGCTTTCATAGCTTCTTAATTCAGCTTCTAAGTGGATTTTTAAAAGCTTATATGTAGTGTATTATATTTTTATTTTTGAGACAGAGTCTCTCTCTGCCACCTAAGCTGGAGTGCAGTGGTGCAATCATTGCTCACTGTAGCCTGGACCTCTTGGGCTCAAGCGATCCTCCCACCGCAGCCTCCCTACTCGAGTAGCTGGGACTACAGGTGTGCACCACCATGCCCGGCTGCTTTTAAACATTTTTTGAAGAAATGGGGTCTTCCCATATTGCCCAGGCTGGTGTTGAATTCTTGGGCTCAAGCTATCCTCTTGCCTCGGCCTCCCAAAGTATTGGGATTACAGGTGTGAGCCACCATATCCAGCCACAATGTGTCATATTATACATCTAAGTTTTAATTTATTCATTGTCTGTTTTGCCCATTAGAATGCAAACTCCATGGTTCTACAGAACACGATTTACAGACTCAGCAAATGATTTCCGTAAAGGGCTACTTATGGAGTGTAAACTTTGACATTGTTGTGCAAATGCAGCAGTAGACCATTCATAAATTAATGGACATGAATGTGTTCCAGTGAAACTTTATTTACAAAAGCAGATGGAGGGCCAGATATTACCAAGCTCTGCACTAGAACAGTATCTGGCACATAACAGGAATTTAAAAAACTCTATAGAATAAATGAAATGAATCAGGAGATTATTACCATCATCATCATCATTATCATCATCTACTACATTTGCCCAGGTTTTATTAAGTAATTAAGTATTTGGCACTGTGCTAAATGACCTATACACATTTTCTTATTTAATTTGTTACTTTAACCCTATAAAGTCTGTCTATCTAGCTAGCTAGCTAACTATATGTCATGTCTTTATTTTTTAGAGTCATTTTAGTTTTACAGCAAAATTGAGAGCGAAGGTACAGAAGCATCCCATGTACCTCTGCCCCAGCATATATTCAACCCTCCCATTATTGAGATCCCCCACCACGATGGTACATTTGTTACAACTGATGAATCTGCATTGACACATCATAATCAATCGAAGTTCACAGTTTTCATTAGGGACACCAGTTAATATTCGTTTCAACTGCAAGTGAACAAAATCCCAAAATAACGTTGGCTTATATACGACAGGTTATCTTTCTTAATGTATATGGAGTTTAGAATAAGCAATCCATGATGTATTGACAGCTCCAGAATTAGGAAGAATCTAGCTTCATTCCATTTTGTTGTTCCATTATCCTCAACCATGCATTTCCATTCAGTGGCTGCTTGTTAGGAAGACGAGTGTGGGCAAATAGTGAGAGTAAATAGTTTCTGCAACGTTTGGATCTTCATTATTTTCATTTTGCAGAATAGGATACACAGGCTTAGAAAGGTTACATAACAGCAGGGCACCGTGGTTTATGCCTGTAATCCCAGCACTTTGGGAGGCTGAGGCAGATGGATCACAAGGTCAGGAGTTCAAGACCAGCCTGGCCAATATGGTGAAACCCTGTCTCCACTAAAAAACAATACAAAAATTAGCCGGGCGTGGTAGCGCGTGCCTGTAGTCCCGGCTCTCAGGAGGCTGAGGCAGAAGAATTGCTCCAACCCAAGAGGCGGAGGTTGCAGTGAGCCGAGATTGCGCCACTGCACCCCAGCCTGGGTGACAGAGCGAGACTCCATCTCAAAAAATAAAAGAAAGGTTAAGTAACTGGCCCAAAGTAAAAGAATTGGAGGAACAGAGATTCTTTGTGAACAAACCAGGCCTCTCAGATCTCTAACTGTCTTCCAATGTTGGAGGCCATTTTCTCTCTTAAGGAAGACTTGACCTGTCCGGGTCCTTTATGTATTTTAGTTTTAAACATTATTTTCCATTGGAAAACTCATTTTCTTCTATTTCAAGTGTTTTAATATCATAATGATATTAACACCTTAAGAACCTTAAGAACTACCTGTAATATTTATAAGTTAATCTGAATTGATGCATTTGGTTTTGATACCATTGAAAGTATATTCATGACTTTCCCATGAAGGTATAATATAGCAGTACATTTCTAAAGGGCACTGTAGTTGAGTCCACAGTAGGGAGAACAGAGGCCACCACTGCCACTGTGTCACCGCATAGTCATATTTTCAGCAATCAGTTAGAGAAAAATCCTGTGCTAAATATTCTCTATTTAGAAGAAATTTGCCAAATAATGTCGGTAATAAGATGATATCACTTTATCATTCATTATGACAAGAAAAAGTTTCATATATATATAAAATGTTATATATATATTTATATATATTTATAGATACATATTTATATATATATATATATATTTTTTTTTTTAGCTGGAGTCTCACTTTGTTGCCCAGGCTGGAGTACAGTGGCATGATCTCAGCTCACTGCAGCCTCTGCCTCATGGGTTCATGCAACTGTCCTGCCTCAGTCTCCCAAGTAGCTGGGATTGCAGGTGCGTGCCACCATGCCTGGCTAATTTTTGTATTTTTAGTAGAAATGGAGTTTCACCATGTTGGCCAGGCTGGTCTCAAACTCTTGATCTCAGGTGATCCACCTGCCTTGGCCTCCCAAAGTGCTGAGATTACAGACATGAGCCACTGTGCCTGACCCAAAAAAGCTGTATTTTAAGAGTTGTTTTCTCACTTAACTAAAATCATAAGAAATTCAAATTGCTCTGTCAAATTCTTACACTTATATTTTCAAAATAAGTCAAGCTTCTGAAGATTTTAACAAAGGGGACTCACAACTAATTACCTCATATGATTTTTGCATAGCTTTTTATAGTAGATTATTTTTAAAAAATGATGTCCTGCCAGGCGCGGGTGGCTCATGCCTGTAATCCTAGCACTTTGGGAGGCCAAGGCGGGTGGATCA
Source organism: Hylobates moloch (assembly GCF_009828535.3). Lineage (NCBI taxonomy): Eukaryota > Metazoa > Chordata > Mammalia > Primates > Hylobatidae > Hylobates > Hylobates moloch. Next base: position 85,836,911 of record NW_026652284.1, read on the forward strand.
CGGGGTCAGGGGTTCAAGACCAGCCTGACCAACATGGTGAAACCCCGTCTCTACTAAAAATACAAAAATTAGTTGGGCGTGGTGGCAGGCGCCTGTAATCCCAGCTACTCAGGAGGCTGAGACAGGAGAATTGCTTGAACCCAGGAGGCGGAGGTTGCAGTGAGCCAAGATCGCGCCACTGCACTCCAGCCTGGGTGACAGAGTGACACTCTGTCTCAAAAAAAAAAAAAAAAAAGATATCCTAGCAAGTTTAAAATTTTATCAAATGTTTATTTTTATTCATTTGAGTTTATTTCTAAACTGAGATGGTGTTATCATTTATAAACTACTTTCTGGCAAAAGCTTTCCATTTTTATAATTTTTTAAATGCTATATGGAGTTATTTCTACATAAACAGCAATAGAGAACCACTAAAAATCTGTAGTCCAGAATGATAGTCCTTTTTGTTTGTTGGTGTAGCAGATAGACAGGCCACAGCTATTGTTGCCTAAAACTTCAAAGGTATAACTATGCTTACATACATTTTGCACATGTATGTATTTGGTTATCAATGTTATATTTAAACAAGTGCTATTGAGCTAATTCTGAAGATAGAAAATCCAACTTTTGTTGTAGTATTTTATTTTCATATTTCTAAAATGAGCAATTTGAAGGCAGGAATACTTTCTTATATATGTTTAAATTGTAAGTAGGAAGCATACGGCCAGGCCCATGGACATGGCTGAGTGAATAAGTGCTTGAATGAATGAAATTAAAAATAAAACTTCCAATCTAATATAAAATGATGTGTACAAAATACAGTACTTGCATATCTTAAGATCATACACTGAAAACATTTTCTAACATATAACTAATGAAAAATAAGGCTTTTAAAGGACAATATTTAAAAATATGTACTCAAAATTTTGCTATTGAAATAGTGATAATTTTAAAAGGTCATCTTTATATCAAAGATATAAATCCCAAGGCCACTCTTCTTGATATTATGCAAACATCTTGTTTTTAGAAATATTTATTTTTTTAAAAAATCTTCTGTCATCACCCACAGTAACACTCTTTTATAATTTGGATGGCATGTATATTTAATTGGAAATTGCCTGCAATCTGAAATTCTGAAGACCATTTCAACCAAAGAACTGTTTCACTCTGATTAAGCCACATTGTATTTTACTCTTGCTCATGAAGTATCCTGCCCTCAGCCCTGTTTCCTTTCACCTCTTGGTCAAAGAACTGCATCATTTCATAGTGAGAAGAGTACATTAAAAAGCACAATAATAATAACAATAATAATAATAATAATAAATGTTAATAAAAAAACTGCATGTGTCTTTCTGATTGTGCCAGTGTTGTGGTATTCAATTATGCAATTTTCATTGGCATATTAATCATCTTTTCAACAAACAAGCCGGCGTTAATTAAAGCAAACCATGGATAAAGACGTGTTGCCGGATCATCATTCCGTTTATCACAGTGCACAGGCTGGCCGTTAAGTAAATTCCGGACTGTGAGATGAATTTCAATGTTGGCCTCATCTTTTTTGTTGTTGTTGTTGGAGTTTGAATGCAACTCATCTAACAATAATAACAACAAACTTCAGACTTCACAAGAGAAAGATGAATTTGTCTGTAATTAATGGTGGAAAAATAAAGAATAGCTGTATGTTTCATATGTGGAATTGGGCTACTTACATCCAAATAATTTTTGAAGATTTTCTATTTTTTTCCCTTAACTCTAAGTGCCAGAAGGACAGGATAGAATAGTGGATTTATTGCCTTATATCTACCTTGTAAAAAATGTTCTTTGGTAAGAGTGACTTAGTGGTTATAGATAATATGCAAAAATTGATTTTTTTAAAAGAATGTATTATGATTTATAGTATTTAAACATATGAAACTTAAAAGCCTGATTTTTAATTAAAATGAAATATTTGTTGGAAATAAAACACAAGTCATTACACTTTTTGAATTCCAAGCTCAATTGCAAATGTCCTTCATCTCTTATAATTTTAGACTCATTCTCAATTCTTCTTTATAGGTAATTGTTATAGTAGTTCCAGTTTTTCAAAACCTACAAACATCAACAATAATCCTTATGGAAGAGATAAATCAATTTAACAAACTGTGTTAAAACAAAGAAAGTCAAATATGTTTGCTGTTTTACTGTGCATTTGTAAGCTCTACATTAGACAGTAATTATAATTCATCTTAAAACACTAGTCTCCACAACTGCATCCATTGTTTGTGCTTTTTAAGGATATAGAATTTCCACATGCTGATTTTCTGTATGCCAATTACATACGTATTTCTCCAACTTTACATACTTTGACATTGAAACTCCACTAAAGGTAATTGCTGCCCAAATCCCAGATTATCTCTAGTACTGAAAAAATAGTATTGAACTTTCTAAAATATATAAACCTGAAAAAATGCTATTTTATACAAAATGCTTAGACATTTGTTTCACTTCTTAAGAAGAAAAAATACATATATTGCTTCTTGGGAAAATGATACACGAGAGAAAATTGCCCTACACATAAAGGCCAACAAAGTGTCTGTCAAGTACAACAAAGGTAAGAAGTATTTTAGTACCATCAGTGTAAAGAAATAGTGTGAGATTTTACTATTTGCTTACAGCTTTGCTCAGCTCAAGGAAGTAATTATATTCATTTAATAGAGGTTTTGAGTAGTAAATGTAATAGTACACATAAAATTCCTGCCATATAAATCCTCATCGAACAATACTGATTAGTAATGATTATAATTAGATGCAAAACTTCTGTTCTGCTTTTAATGTAAATAACTATAAATGAGAATTTTCATAGATTTTATATTTGTAAAATGCAACCTACATTTTTGATACTGCAAAGTAAAATATAATATACAAATATATAGTAATTAATGCCCTGTATTTGCAGTAGTTAGGAATGCTCAGTGGATTTGCTTCCTAAATTAATGTAGTATTTTTTGTATATTTTGTAATTGACTCAGTTTTGTTAGACTCTAAGATGACTTGAGACCTCTATTACTTCCCCATTGTGGAAGCAGCATTTATAAGAAATAATATGGTAGGAGTTAAATGTGATTAAATATGTCTGGCTTTGGAAATGCTATAAATTTAATTATTTTCTCTTAATGACTTTCATTGCAAATTAGAAGTTTGTTCATACAGAATATGGGTTGATCTTAGGACTTCCAGTTATTAGCTTGGCCTCATATGACGTTCTGAGCTTCTGTTTCTTTCAGCACCCCCAAATATAACTTAGCAGCTGTCTGTGAACAAAGAAAAATGATTCTTGGAGGTGCTGCTGGAAATTCTGGCAGTGGGATATGGAAAGCATCAGAATCTTTTTTGGAAACGCAGGTATTTGAAAGTGACAGTTATTTCCAGACTAAACCCTTGAAGCAAGATGATGAAGTCCACAACTTTTTACACTTTATGCCTTGAGATTTAGACAATCTTGTGCCACATGCTATACAACACACACTGCAAGTGATAAGAGAAGTACTTCTTTTGCTCCAACTGTGATGTCACTTGATGACATCATCCGGTTGTGACAAATACTAAAGTCTGTGCACTGTGGTTATCAGATTCTCCCTCCTTGGTCTCAGTTCCACTTGCCAGTTATAGCACTCTGGCCCTGCTATGGTATTCCAAACCATTACCTTTTACTTTAAACTCTTAACAATATGTCTCCCATAGATAGATAGACCTATCAATAGTCAGACAAGCAGTTAATCTGTCCACTGACATATCTTATGTTGCTTCAAACCACAGTCTTTTGTCTCTCTTTTCTGTTACAGCTAGCCTTATAAAAAGTATCCTCCTATTTTTTCCTCTATATTTTCTCCTAATTATCCCCATGCTGCAGTAACACAGTTCTCAATTTTAGGAATTATTTTGCCTGTCAAACCCAAGGACTACTTATTGCTTGACTTCTCCAACCTCCAAAACAACCAGAACAACTTCTCGAAACTATCTTCATATTGTTGGGGTTGGCCTTCTCTTTCCCATGCCCTTGAAGCCTCCTTAATGTGGGTATTGCCTAAGATTCTGCCTTCAGGCTTGTCTTCTACTCAGCCTGTGCATGCTTCCTGGTGATCTCACCCATATCTGAGGTGTCACTAGGTCAGTGACATCCAAATATGTAGCTTTAGCTCACATTTAAGCTGCCATCAAAAGTATATGTATATATATAATCTGAAACTCAACATATCTGAAAGTGAATTTTGCAGCTTTCCTTCCAAATCAACTACTCCTTTTGCATTACACTTTTCCATGGAAACCATCACCATCTATCCATTCCGCACGCCTAAGACCCAGGTGTCATCCTCCACTCTTGGATACCTCCCACACCTAATTCTGCAGACGTTGTCTCTCTCCTCTCTTGTATCTGTCTTTATCCCTAGGTGCTTTTGCTTTCATAAGGGGTGTCATCATTTTTCCCTTTGAATTTACCATATTGGACTATGCCATGTCCATGCCTTCCTTTCCATATGCTCTCTGCCTAGAGTGTCTTGTTACTCCATCTATATCCGTGACATCTTCCATTGTCCTTTGAAGAAGATAATAACTAAGTTACTGATTCTCGAAGTGTGGTCTCCAGACCAGCAGTAACAGCATTATCTGGGAACTTGTTAGAAAACTCTTAGGTACCATCCCAGACTTACAGAGTCAAAAACTCAGCGTGAAGAACCAAGCAATCTGTGTTTTAACAAGAATTCTGATGTACAGAATTCTGATGGCTTAGGGCAGGATTTGGCAACCTTTTCTGTCTGAGTCCATATAGTAAACATTTTAGGTTTTTAGGCCAAAAGGCAAATAAAAGATACCATGTTGGTTCTTATATAATGAAACAGAAAAACAAATGTCCACAAAATTTTTATTGATGAAATTCAAAACTTTATTTGTGGACATAGAAATTTGAATTTTATATAATATTCACATATCATGAAATATTAATCTTCTACTGTTTTAAAAACTATTTAAACATATAAAAACTACTCTTAGCTGATAGCTGTACAAAAAAAGGCAGTGGTTGAGATTTGGCCCACAGGCTGTAGTTTGCCCATTCCTGACCTACCTTTAGCCATTGCTAGGTCCCACCAGTCTTCTGTTTATCAAAGCCTTGATCATCTTGTTTACTTTTTAGTCATTCGTTTGTGTGTCCCTCTTCTTCAACACATCTTAATCTCCTTGAGGACAGCAATTACATTTTATTAATCTAAATGTCATCGACAAAATGTATAGTCCTTGGCTTAGTAAACATTTGTTCCCTGGGTGCAGCACACCAACATGGCACATGTATACGTAGGTAACAAACCTACACGTTGTGCACATGTACCCTAGAACTTACAGTATAATTTTTAAAAAAATGTGTTCCCTTGATACAGGAAAGAATGAATACATTGGAATGTATAGATTGCCATTTTTTTGTGAATCTTCCACCAATTTATTTGACATGTTTCTTAACCTTTAAATATTTGCTTTTGCTTGCAGAAGTTTGTTAGTTTGCTTGCTTGCTTGTTCCTGCCTTGTAAATATCCATAGGTAGGAATTTATTTTATTTGATTCTCTTCCTCCTTTTAAGGATATCTCTACTTCCTCTCAGTCTTTAGTCCACATCAGCTGCAAAACAGGAGGCTTTTATTGTGGGTGCCATTTTTGTCAGTTAACATTTCATGGTTTTTTTCTGAAGAAGAAAAAGAAATGGATATTGACTGTTTGCCATGCTTGGAGTTTTAACTTAAGGTTATTCGTACTCTTGAAAACCTGATGCCACCAGTTTTATAGTTTCACTGAACTTCTTGATCACAGCCTATGTGTTTTGATCACACCACTATTTTTGTTTAACTTTTTGTTTGGAAATAATTTTAGGCTTACAGAAAAGTAGCAAAAATAGTACAAAGAGTTCCCATACTTTAGACCCAGCTTCTTCTAATATTATCATTTTACATAGCCATATTAGGATTACAAAAAAGCAAGGAATTAACATTGATACAATGCTATTAACTAAACTCCAGACTTTATTCAGATTTCTGAATTTTTTCTCCTATGAATGTCTTTCCCTATTCTAAGATCTTCACGGTATTGCATTACATTTAGGTTTTGTATCTTTTTTACATTTATTTATTTATTTATATATTTATTTTAGAGGTGTAGGGGGAGGTCTCACTATGTTTTCCAGGATGGGTCTTGAATTCCTGAGCTCAAGCAATTCCCCTGCCTTGGCCTCCCAAAGCGCTAGGATTACAGGCATGAGCCACCACGCCCAGCCAGCATTGGTGGTTCAGTGGTTTTGTATCTTCTTAACCTCAATCTATAACAGTTCCTCAATCTTCCTTGTCTTTCAAGACACTTTTGGAGAGTGGTACTCAAATATCTAGTAGACTGTCTCTAAATTTGGGTTTGTTTCTAATATTTTATCATGATTAGATTGAAGTTATGTGTTTGGGGCAAGAATAAAACAAAAATAATACGCCTTTCCCAGTGCATCATGTCAGGAAGCAGACAATGTTCGTAGATCTTATTCTGGTGAGGTTGAACTTAATCTCCTGGCTGAGGTGGTATCTACAGGCCCAGCGTTTTATTTAAGGTGATCTCACTGCAGTTGAAGTGACTCTTTTTTTTTTTTTTTTTTTTTTTGAGATGGAGTCAGGCCGGGCACGGTGGCTCATGCCTGTAATCCCAGCACTCTGGGAGGCCAAGGCGGGCAGATCACCTGAGGTCAGGAGTTTGAGATCAGCCTGACCAACATGGAGAAACCCTGTCTCTACTAAAAATACAAAGTTAGCTGGGCGTGATGGCACGTGACTGTAATCCCAGCTACTAGGGAGGCTGAGGCAGGAGAATCGCTTGAATCCGGGAGGCAGAGGTTGCAGTGTGCCGAGATCGTGCCACTGCACTACAGCCTGGGCAACAAGAGTGAAACTCTGTCTCAAAAAAAAAAAAAAAAAAAAAAAAAAGAGACAAGTCTCGCTCTGTCGCCCAGGCTGGAGTGCAGTGGTGAGATCTGGGCTCACTGTAAGCTCCGCCTTCCAGGTTCACGCCATTCTCCTGCCTCAGCCTCCTGAGTAGCTGGGACTACAGGTGCCCACCACCACACCCAGCTAATTCTTTGTATTTTTAGTAGAGCGTGGGTTTCACCATGTTAGCCAGGATGGTCTGGATTTCTTGACCTTGTGATCTGCCCACCTCAGCCTCCCAAAGTGCTGGGATTACAGGCGAGAGCCACCACGCCCGGCCTAAGTGACTCTTAAAGCATTCTGATATCAAACCTAATCCTTAGTTGTAATACAGTGTGACAGAAAAAGACCATTAAAAACAAACAAACAAACAAAAAACAAATGCAAGAACAAAAACCTAAGCTTGAGTAACATATGGTTTCAACAGTTAGCAAAGGGATTTTTTGGAATAAAAATAAAATAATTAAGCCAAAGTTTAAATAATAGGAATTTGGTATAATTTATTGATTTAGACATATGGTGCTGAAAAAAATGGAAATTCTCTGCCCATATTTATCAAGGTATATCAAGGTTTAAGCTGGACCTTTATCTGTTCATTCTGTGTTCACATTACAAAAAACATATATTAAGAATTAGCTTTTTTACTTCATAATTGCAGAACACTTTGTATCTCTTTTAGGTAGCTGGAGTGAAGGAACGGATAAGATTATAAAGGCAGAAGCTTAGTGGTCGATAGGCGGTAGTGAGAAGAACTTTGTGGGATGGAGCCATGTTTAGGAAATTGAGTGACAACTTTTAGTCTCCATTTCACTATTCCATGTTGGAATACTGAGAGAGTAACAATGACACTTTGAGTTTGAAGGTAAATTCAATAAATAAAATAATAATAATTTAGGCCAGGCACAGTGGCTCATGCCTGTAATCTCAGCATTTTGGGAGGCTGAGGTGGGGGGGTAACTTGAGCTAGGAGTTCAGGTCTAACCTGGGCAACATAGGGAGGCCCTCTCCATCTCTACCAAAAAAAGAAAAAAAAAAAAATCCAGGTGTGGTGGTACATGCCTGTGGTACTAGTTACTTGGGAGGCTGAGGCAGGAGGATCACTTGAGCCCAGGAGGTTGAGGCTACAGTGAGCTTTGATCATACCACTGCACTCCATCCTGGGTGACAGTGAGACCCCATCTCCAAAACAAGAACAAAAACAATAAAAAATCCAACAATTTAAAGCATTCATTCTTTATCTACCCACATATTGATATATAACATGTCTGTAAGCTCTATCTTAATAGTTTGTGATAATGAAGTTGGTTATCTTTAAAAAGAATTTTCAGTGGAATTTCTAATTGATTCTTTTTTAATTAATTTATTTAGACATACTGATTGATCACCTACAATGTGGCTAGTGTTGTGTCAGGTGCTATTTACTCTAAGAAGGCAGAAAATATTTCATGGATAAGAACTAGGAACATCATATGTCCAGTACACTTTATACAATTTTCAGCTTAGCAATTATTTTGTAGTTGACTTACATAGCTGTCTCCCCTTTGCTTTGATCCTAAACCCCTCTCTTTTCATTTTTATATCCCAAGCATCTGCTCTTAGCACAGTTAAATCCCTGCAAAATAGCTGTAACTCGAGTTAAAAGGGGGGAGATGTGGAGGGAAGAGCAAATGCAAAGATTTGATGCTACGAGAAAGCTCAGCATGTTTGGAAGCCTATAAGCAGTTCATTCCTGGTGGAGCTTGGTTGGGAGGATGGGCAGTGAAGTTGGAGAGGTGGGCAGGGGAATGAATAAGAGGTGCCTTGCATGCTGTGCAAATGCATTTAGACTTCATCTGCAAGTGATAAGAAGCCATTACGGGCAGCCTACTAATATCTATCTCACAGTAGCTGCGTCACCATAATAAGAATACAACCTGATATTTGGATCCTTGCAGGCATTGGGGCAGGCAGTTAGTAACAAGATTGGAAGTGTGGAATATAAAGTGTAAGAAAAGGGATTTCTCCCCATTTCTGAGCACATAGCCAACTCCAGGAAACATTTAAAATAGGCATAGTTTGCTTCAGCCTCTTGTCCCCTCTTGCTCTCCCTTCCTCTCTCTGCTGGTGTTCCCCACCTTTAGCCCTTCTCTCCTGCCCTGATGTGTCTGGAATTTGTGGGTTCTTGGTCTCACTGACTTCAAGAATGAAGCCGCGGACCCTCGCGGTGAGTGTTACAGCTCTTAAGGTGGCGCGTCTGGAGTTGTTCGTTCCTTCTGATGTTTGGATGTGTTAGGAGTTTCTTCCTTCTGGTGGGTTCGTGGTCTTGCTGGCTCAGGAGTGAAGCTGCAGACCTTCGTGGGGAGTGTTAACAGCTCTTAAGGCAGCACATCTGGAGTTGTTTGTTCCTCCTGGTGGGCTCGTGGTCTCGCTGGCCTCAGGAGTGAAGCTGCAGACCTTCACGGTGAGTGTTACAGCTCATAAAAGCAGTGTGGACCCAAAGAGTGAGCAGTAGCAAGATTTATTGCAAAGAGCAAAAGAACAGAGCTTCCACAGTGTGGAAGGGGACTGGAGCAGGTTGCCACTGCTGGCTGGGGCAGCCTACTTTTATTCGCTTATCTGGCCCCACCCACGTCCTGCTGATTGGTAGAGCCAGGTGGTCTGTTTTGACAGGGCGCTGATTGGTGTGTTTACAATCCCTGAGCTAGACATAAAGGTTCTCCGTGTCCCCATCAGATCAGGTAGATACAGAGTATCACACAAAGGTTCTCCAAGGCCCCACCAGAGCAGCGAGATACAGAGTGTGGATTGGTGCACTCACAAACCCTGAGCTAGACACAGGGTGCTGATTGGTGTATTTACAAACCTTGAGCTACATACAGAGTGCCGATTGGTGTATTTACAATTCCTGAGCTAGACATAAAGGTTCTCCAAGGCCCCACCAGAGTAGCTAGATACAGAGTGTGGATTGCTGCATTCACAGACCCTGAGCTAGACACAGGGTGCTGATTGGTGTATTTACAATCCTTGAGCTAGACATAAAGGTTCTCCAAGGCCCCACCAGAGTAGCTAGATACAGAGTGTGGATTGCTGCATTCACAGACCCTCAGCTAGACACAGGGTGCTGATTGGTGTATTTACAATCCTTGAGCTAGACATAAAGGTTCTCCATGTCTCCACCAGACTCAGGAGCCCAGCTGGCTTCACCCAGTGGATCCCGCACTGGGGCTGCAGGTGGAGCTGCCTGCTAGTCCCGCGCCGTGCGCTTGCACTCCTCAGCCCTTGGGTGGTCGATGGGACTGGGCGTCGTGGAGCAGGCGGTGGCACTCGTCTGGGAGGCTCAGGCCGCACAGGAGCCCATGGAGGGGGTGGGAGGCTCAGGCATGGAGGGCTGCAGGTCCCGAGCCCTGCCTCGCGGGAAGGCAGCTAAGGCCCGGTGAGAAATCGAGTGCAGCGCCGGTGGGCTGGCACTGCTGGGGGACCCAGTACACCCTCCGCAGCCGCTGGCCCGGGTGCTAAGCCCCTCATTGCACGGGCGGCAGGGCCGGCTGGCTGCTCCAAGTGCGGGGCCCGCCAAGCCCACGCCCATCCGGAACTCCAGCTGGCCCACAAGCGCTGCGCGCAGCCCGTGTTCACTTTCGCGCCTCTCCACACCACCCTGCAATGTGAGGGAGCGGGCTCTGGCCTTGGCTAGCCCGGAAAGGAGCTCCCACAGTGCAGCGGTGGGCTGAAGGGCCCCTCAAGTGCCGCCAAAGTGGGAGCCCAGGCAGAGGAGCCGCTGAGAGCAAGCAACGGCTGTGAGGACTGCCAGCACGCTGTCACCTCGCACTGACATCTGCCTGCTGCACAGATAGGTACCACCTTACTCTCTTTCCTGCCACAATTCAGGCAATGCGATGTCAGTTTAAGGGCATCTCTTCTAGATTCCAGAAAAAAAAAAGGGTGGAGCTGGGAGGGAAAAGGTGGAATGACTGATAGTCAGATTCTAAGAATTTCCTTAGTTTTCTAAAGAGGATACTTGTAATGCAAAACAAAACAAACAAAAGAAACCTCACAGAGGAATTTCAGGCAGTGAGTGTAATAGATTGGAGTAAAATGTATCTGAATGTGAAGGAGGAAATTCTAAGGTTTTAATGGAAGGAGAGAAGATTCCATGGTCAGATTCCCAAGCTCTCCGTACTTTCCACAACTTTTCTTTCATATCCCACAGATACTCTAAACAGCTTAAAATTAAATCTGAAACACTCATTTTTTTTCAACTCCTCACACCCTGTATAAATTTAACGATTATTTCCAGACCAAAATGATTGGTTTAGAGGAGACCCAGGAGTTTTTACTAATAGCAGTTGTTAAGAGCAGAAAGGAGCTTTTTGTAGGGGCAGAGGTGGAGGTTGGGGGAAGTTTGGAGCATGGGTGATTAGAAATGTAGGATTTGCAGTGACAGGATTAGAGTCAAGGCTTCTTCAGAGTGATCACATTCTTACATGGAACTTTTATAAATTAGGTTAAAAATAAAATGTAATCATTTGCAACTCCAAGGCACCAAATAATCTTGGATAGGTTTTGTTTCGTATTTTGGTGAAACAGTTACTGTCTCCATTATTGCAGAGAAGAATAAATTGGATTTGTCTAAAACTCTTCTATTCCAAATTATAATTTTCATAAGCTGTTTTCTGTACATTAGTGACTAAATATTAAAAACTTTTGTTATGCTGTGTGTTTATAATTGTGATAATTTAATGATTTCTCCTTTTATCACCCTTTTTTGAACCCAATACATAGCATATTATTTATCCTACTGACTAGCATGCTAAATGTCGGCATGAATAGAATATGACTTTAGAAATTATCGATACAATACTTTTTTTAAACGTAAGATAAGGAAATACCTTGCTTAAATTTGAGAATAAACAGAATAGTTGAATGTCAGTATAAACCAAACACTTAAGAAATTATTGTAAATAATGTAAGTGAATGGCATTTTTATATTTACAACTAAATGAGGTGTCATTTCTGGCCTGTATCCATTCTGTATATTTATAAATTTTTCCAAAAACAGTTACATCTCTGATGTTTGAAGAATCTTGACAGCTATTGAAAGTAAACAACTACACTGAGATTTTTATTCCTGAAAATAATAAAAAGAGACAGAACGTTAGGTTTTAAGAAGTGATAATATATGGATTATTAGCTAAGTATATTGTAATGGAAATTTAATTGTATAGTATTGGAGAAAATACTGCAATCAAAAAACATTCTGTCTGAACATAAACCTATGTTGTTTTAAATTTTTTTGTCTTAAAAAAACCCATAGTAGTGTTTGCATCAATAAATAAAGATATTTTATATGTGTACTTTAGTTAAAATAGTCCTTGAAATTCCAATTTAAAGAATCCTGATTCAGACGAAAGCTAAGGCAAATATGTAGATGTCTAGTACCTTAAAAAGACTATAAAGGTTATTGAAATTGAAAAACATAAAGAAGAAAGATTTAGTCAAAATTAGTTAAGCATCTGTTTACTTCTATAATGGTTTCAAGAGAAACAATTAATAAAAGTTCAAGATAAAGTGATTTTTTAAATACAAATGATCAAATACAGACGTGTAAAGACAATTGTACTTGTCACTATAACAGTTCCAATTTGTAGTGCCCAACCCTTAGAGTTTTCCTATTTCTTTGAAAAGGTGTTCTGGTAAGAACATGTTTTGATTGTGAAGTTCAAACAATATGAATTTACTTTTCTCTCTTTTTTTTTTTTTTTTTTTGAGATGGAGTCTTGCTCTGTTGTTCAGGTTGCAGTGCGGTGGTGCCATCTCAGCTGGCTGCAAACTCTGCCTCCCAGGTGTAAGCGATTCTCCTGCCTCAGCCTCCTAAGTAGCTGGAATTACAGGCACCTGCCACCACACTTGGCTAATTTCTTTGTATTTTTAGTAGAGAGAGGGTTTCACCATGTTGGCCAGGCTGGTTTTGAACTCCTAACTTCAAGTGATCCACCCGCCTGGGCCTCCCAAAGTGCTAGGATTACAGATGTGAGCCACTGCGCCCAGCTCAATTTACTTTTCTTTTTTTTTTTCTTTTTCTTTTTTTTTTTTGAGACTGAGTCTCACTCTGTCACCCAGGCTGGAGTGCAGTGGCACCATCTTGGCTTTTTGCAACTTCTACCGCCCGGGTTCAAGCAATTCTCCTGCCTCAGCCTCCCGAGTAGCTGGGACTACAGGCACGTACCACTACTCCTGGCTAATTTTTGTAGTTTCACCATCTTGGCCAGGCTGGTCTTGAACTCCTGACCTCGTGATCCACCCGCCTCAGCCTCCCAAAGTGCTGGGATTACAGGTGTGAGCCACCGTGCCTGACCCATCTTCTTTTCTTTATGATAAGTTAGTAATGAATTTTTAATTGACTTTTATTCAGAATAAACTATATTATAAAGAATCTCCTATATCTCTTTGAAATTTTCAAACATGTTAAACAGGTAAAATAAAGAACACAATGTTTTAATTCAAAAGAACATTAATATATATTCTTTAGTTGATTTCTGATTAATCACCATTTATGTAATTATACATCAAAGTTTACTGTATATAAAATAAATATACATTTTTACTTACATTAAGAACACAAAGGATGGCATTAAATAAAAATTCAAGTAACAATAGATATGACAATAAACGTGTACACAAATTAGATGTTCAACTTTAAAGTAAGATGGTTCCCCAAAAGAGAAAGAGCAAGTGATATATTAAGAAAGAATAACATATTGACTTAGAAAATTATTTTAGCCGGGCGCGGTGGCTCAGGCATGTAATCCCAGCACTTTGGGAGGCCGAGGAGGGCGGATCACGAGGTCAGCAGATCGAGACCGTGGTGAAACCCCATCTCTACTAAAAATACAAAAAAAAATTAGCCGGGCGTGTTGGCGGGCGCCTGTAGTCCCAGCTACTCAGAGAGGCTGAGGCAAGAGAATGGCGTGAACCCGGGAGGCGGAGCTTGCAGTGAGCCGAGATTGTGCCACTGCACTCCAGCCTGGGTGACAGAGCGAGACTCCGTCTCAAAAAAAAAAAAAAAGAATTTTGAGGATGTTTCTTTTAAAATATTTGAATTACTGAAGAAAGGTTCAGTTTATAATACGATAGAGTTGATTATACCCATTTTGAAAGCATGGAAAGTAAGGATAGATTAGAAAAGAATATCAGTTAAAAAACAGATGAAATCAAAATGTAGAAATTGAAGATAAAAATGCTACAGATATCGAGGGTTGAAACTGAAGAGTTACTAATTAATACATGGGAGAACTTGAGGTCAGGAAAAAAGTCACCATTTATGGGGAAAGTAGTGGCTATTCCTAAAAAAGAAAAGAAGGAGAAGAAGAAAAAAAGACAATCTTGGTAATTATAGACCAGTCAGCTTAACTTTGATACCAAGGTAGATACTAGAGCAAATCGTCAAACAATCAATTTGCAATCATCTAGAAGAGCAAAAGTTAGTGAGTAGCAACCAACATGGTTTTGTGAAGAGCAAATTGTGCTAGGCCAATTTAATTTCCTTCTATGATAGAGTGACAGGCCATGTAGATAAGGGCAAAGTAATAGATGTAATCTATCCGGACTTCAGTAACGCTTTTGATTCCTCTCCACATGACATTCTCATCAACAAGCAAGGAGATACGGTCTAGACCATACTTGGGTTAGGTGAGTGCACAGTTTTCTGTGGATTCATACTCCACGGTTGATTATCAGCTACTAGTCATCATCCATAGGGGCCATATCAATTAGCTTATGAGCAGGTGGTATCATTAATAAGACCAGTTATGTTTCCGTTGATGAAGATGGAATTGGACTGGTATAGAGGCATGTAGATAAGCCAAATCCCTTTTATACCAAAAGGGGAGAGTCCAAGTTCCAGGAAATGTTTAGCAGCATCTGATGTCTTATGGGCACATCTAAAAGGTGACAGTCCAGAGGCTGAATAACAAGCAAATAAAGCTATCAGTTTTACTAATTATTATTCAGTCTTAACTGAATTAATGCAGCCTTAACTGTTGTTTCAAGGTGTGTAAGTGATATCAGATAACTATTGGATTCTGAAAGACTCCCTGGAAATAAATTATATTCATAAACTCTATAGAAACCACACATAGAGGGAGCAACTCGAAGAGGGTAGAAGAGGGCTTTTATATTAATCAGGAAGCAATGTTGATATGTAATGGTCCAGAAATAACTGAATGGAGCACCTTTATCCTGACCTAGATTGTAGATTTGAGAACATTTAGTTTACAGATCATATGCTGGTGAGCAATAATAAAATTTGTTAACTATGTAGATAAGAATAAATTTCCAAACAATTTTGACATTTTGGGAAAATAGTCTTTGGAAAAAACAAGATAAAGACCATGGGAATGAGACAGATAAAAGATAGGAAAAAAGACTGGCCTGGCTCTATGCATTGGGAACAGACTCCAAAATATCAGTGAGCCACACTTGGTATCTGTGAGCAGGGTTATGTGATATTATTAATGAACTAACAGGAGTGTGCCATGAAAGCTTAACATACTTTAAAGTATTTGTAGAGAGAAAATAATAAACACGATTAGCACATAGTTCCAAGCACCCTTAAGGAAGGTACTATTTACTCACATTTATAATGCCTTATTTAAGCTATTTGACTAGAAAAGGTATGTGGTAGAGGAGGAAATGTGTTTTTATTATAACTCACCCTAACAATGACCTAGAAAACAATTTGAAGTGATTGAATGATGAACTTGAGTCCTTGGTTCGCAGTAGAAGAATTTTAAGGTTTATTAATCACTGCAGTCTCTGCTGGTATCCATTCTGTTTTGTGGCACCATTTGAACCCCATGATTTCATGAATAACATTCCCCTGCAAATAGTTGGTTGGAGCTGCCCTTATTTTTTAAATGTTTGTATTCTGTGGCTTGTCAAGAAGTAAGGAACAGGGCTTTCTTAGAGATAACTCCCCTAGGATTAAATCCAAGGGAGTGGTTCTTAAACATTTTTCTTCCACAACTCCCTGAGAATTCCTGCCAAGAGCACTGCCCATTTCATCCCTCTTAATTGCATACAGGAAGACAGAAGAGGATATTATCATCTTGTCTTTATTTAGTCTAGGGGAACACAAGATTGCTCAGAGAATATGGTTGACTGAGAGTTGATAAGCAGCAGCAGGAGCAGAGGAGAAGTGGAAGAGGTTTTAAGATAGACAAATGCTGCCATCACCATTAACGAGTATGACAAACCTTGGCTCCATGTCCCTCACATGATTTGGAACTTCCTAGTGATGTGTCAAAAAATTACACTTCCTCAGTTTAAGAAACTCTTCAAAGAGAAATCGCAGAAGTGATGGCATCAGAACTTCAACAGCCTTCTTAAATTGGATGTCATTAAATAAAGCAGGCCATCGCGCTTTTTTAGTTTGACTTCTGTGATAGATTTTCAGTTCCTAGCCTGCGTGAAAACACTGTAAGTTTAATGGATGTGGCTATAACATGCAGAAAATAAGGAATGTTGTGAAAATGCAAAGTTAGTTACTTCTTGAGGATCAATGTGTAGGTGTAGCAGGTTAACTTGTATTTCGCAACCATGTTCTGACACCGTATAATAATGATTTCTAATTAGAAATAGATGTGCTTATGTTAACATGCCTTGTTGAGTCCTGAGGCTTATTAAGTTTACTTGGGTTCCTAGGGAAGGGAAAAATTAAGAGAGAACAAGTTTATAGTACCTGATTGTATTTCCCATAAATTATTGTGGGAATAGTATTTTTTCTTATTGATGAATTATATAATCTACAATTAAAATTTCAAAAAGAAAAAAGTATTAATAAGGAATGATTACCAGTTTTTTTTCTGAAACAAACATATTTGACTATTCGCAAAAATGTCAGTCTAATTTGTATAATGAAAGGACCCTAGATTAGATTGCAAGGCACACAGAAAATTACATGGGTTTGGAATACAGACCTAGGTGTGAATCCTGACTCTTGACCACCATTACTTCAGTTCTCTGAGCCTTCGATTTTCAGCTGTAAAGTGAAAGAAATTGTATCTACTCTGCAAGGTTAGCTGATATGAGAATTAAAAGATGTAATTTAAGAAGCAAACTTGGTATAATCAAAGTGCATACACAGTAGATCGTCTATAAATGGTAACTAGTACTACTAGTAGTAATAGTATTCATAGCACTTTGTTACTGTAAAAAGACAAGCAATAGGAAGTTTAAGATCTGCAACTTTGAGTCACATCGATTTAGGTCTAGAGAAACACACACACAGCACATGGGGGAATGTGTCAGTTATTTAGTTTATTTCTTCATTCACTACATAGATACAAACTCAAAATGATGTTTGTCTTAGGACATCTTTAACTTAGACGGGAAAATAGCTCCCAAACCAGCAGATTAAAACATACTTCTTTTTTTTTTTTTTCCCTGTTGATATTCTAATAAAGTCAGTAAAATAGAAATACAGTATTTGGCTTTTACTGTTTCTGTAATTAGTTAAATGCTATATTACCGCACTAAAAACCATGTAAGAAAGATTCAAGTATTCTTCTACATTTCAAACATTATTACTACTCCTTTAAGAAAATTTGTAATGGTTAAGCTAATGATTAATCACTGGTAATCAATGAGATATATATAGCCAATTTATACACAAAAGGCAATAAAATGCCATACCATAAATTCATTTTATGCCTATTGTATAAAGAAATTTCAGTTTCAAATTCCAATAGTGGTAAAATATGACATAAAATGTATGAAGAATATTTTAGCCTGTGTTTGACAGAAATATTTTATGGAGGAAGAATATATTGTAACTCTTTTTTAAACAATGATATTTTTAAAGCAGGAATAAGCCTGTTTCCAAATCATACACAATGAAGAAGCAAAAAAAGTGCCTTTCCCAAAGTCTAGTGTAAAGAAGCACTGTAAATATCATGAATAAATGTCACCTCCTCACAGTATTAATAAATAGGGAAATAAAGCATGTCTCTTATCTTTTTTGGCATAATTTAAGATAGTTTATTATTTTGGAGCAGCAAGCAGTGAGCACTTGTTAGATATCATCATTTGGTCACAGATTTGTAAATATATCAGTTCTTTGCTGAGAGAAGGATTATGCTCAACCTACTCCACGGAAAATAATTAGACATATTCATAAATGTTTTGAACATATGAATTTCATCAAGTTTTCATCTACATGCACATGCACAGAGTTTACTATTAGGAGTTATTTTCCAAGTGCTTTGTAACATTTGACTCTAAATTGTTTCCTTTAGCAGGTAGAATCTTCTAATTAAGATTATTTCTTAAAAACTAAATATAATATTTTAAAAATTATATTTGAAACTTTTACTTTCCCAACTAACCAGCCTCTCTCAAAGATACCTTCCGTTGGGAATACAATATTTTGTTCTATTGTCTATTGGTGTCAGAATGGAAATTTGGGAAATGACATTAAATTGAATTGTGTTTTTTTACTTACAAGAAACATTATCTGCAAAAGATGTATTCATTTATTTTTCAGTAAGTATCTAAACTCGAAAAGAAATAAAATCATATACATTAACAGGGTTGAAAGTAGATCCCTTGCTCAGCAATTTGGGAGGCCGAGGCGGGTGGATCACAAGGTCAGGAGATCAAGATCCTGGCTAACATGGTGAAACCTTGTCTCTACTAAAAAATGCAAAAAATTAGCCAGGCGTGGTGGCAGAGGCCTGTAGTCCCAGCTACTTGGGAGGGGGAGGCAGGAGAATGGTGTGAACCCAGGAGGCGGAGCTTGCAGTGAATCAAGATTGCGCCACTGCACTCCAGCCTGGGTGACAGAGCCAGACTCCGTCTCAAAAATTAAGGAAAAAAAAAAAAAAAAAAGTAGATCTTTTGAAAAAGCATAATAAGAGATAATTTTGGAAATGTAGGGAGAACAGATGGATCCAGGAGTGTCAGACCAAGGCCATGTTTAAAGTTCATGCAAACAAATGTTATTAATAAGATGATTTGATAATGTTAACCTAAAGATCCTGAATACAGTTATCTAAGATGAAAGCATATCTACCTGCATTCGTATCTATGTCTTAACACGTGTCGTGTGTCTCTCAATGCTGCAGACCACACAAATCAGAGACTAAGAGTGATCTCGGGTTAGGGGTGAGTACTTGTGTCTATCATTTAACAATGTGAGAATTTCTTCATGAATCCTTTTATTCAAACGTGAAGAAATTATTATAGTTAGGCAATCTTATATATTGGGAAGGAACGTGGGGTTTGGTTCTATGTCTAGACTTCGCATGTAACCACCATAATGATTATGGGCAAGTCACTTAATCCAGTTGGGCCTCACTTTATTCATCAGAATGTCTTGGTAATATTACCTATCTCAAAGTGTTGCATGTGAAATTCAAATGTGAAAATACAAATGGCAACACATTATAAACTGTAAAGAGCAATATGAATGTCATATGCCCTTAGGCACAATGAGGTAGCTTTTATTGGAATAGAGTATAATGCTTAATGCCCTAAAAGAATTATACTGTTTCATTCTCAGGTGGTTTCCCTACAGTGTGCAAAAAAGGCCCAACCAATAGCATGACTGTCTTATTTAGTCTTGGGGAAAAGTTGTGCTTGTACCCATGGAGAGGAGAAAACAGTAACCCCACCACTCCCTGCATCATCATTACCCTATAGAATCAGAAAATTGAGGTAGAATGGAGTTGAGAGTAATTGAAACTCATGAGTAGGTTAGGCTGATGGCAGTCTTTCAGCCGTGGTGGAAAATTAAGAATTTCCTTAGATAGAAACAAGGTATAAATAAAATTTATTAGAGAAGAAAAAGTTCTTTGTCAAGGAAGGAAAGAAGGGGTAGTTTCCAGGCTGCTAGGAGTGCCAAGGAAAGAAAAGGTCTTCACTGAGAAGCTGCAGGATTCCAGATGCTTCCAAGAAAATCTTACACCCACCTACTGTTATAGTTTAACGATTAATCACGTAACATTTTGAGAGAGTGTCCAGTTTCTTTTGGAGAATACTTCCCCGTTTACAGCAGCAAAATCCCATCTGATAACAAGAGAGGACCTTCTGGCAGCTGCTAGAGTACCAGTCCAACCAGTAACACAGTTTCCTGGCCGTGTCACTAATTCCTGCTGGAAACTTATCAGCTTCTGTCTCTAGCAGAAGAGTCCTGCCTGATTAAGAGAAGAGGCTCATCTGCTGGTAGCCGACCCCCACCCCCAACCTCCTCAGTTTATCAGCTTCTGACCAGTTCATAAATCAGTCTGTGGGATTTTTTTTTAGGGGCATGGGCTGGGGGTTGTTTTGTTTTATCAAAATGTATTTCTCTCGTAACAATTAATACTTTAATAAGAGACCTTAACCAGGAACATTAGGAAGTTAGTTAGAGACGTCTTGCAGGCAGGCGCCTCCTCCCTTGTCAGTGACAAGGTAAGGTAATCCTATACACAGGCTGCTATTGTGAGCTGAAAAACTGGCCTCCTTCACTGCCAGAGACCAGATGCACCTCTTCTATCCTAATCTGTAAACGACTTAAAGGAGCCTTATCTCGGGGCTCTTCGGCTTCATTTCATGCTTGATTTACTTTAATTTGTCTGATAGGGCACAAGGATTTGGAGACGGCCCATCTTTCTGCAGAAAACGTTCAGATTTTTTTTTCCCCCTCGCATTGTTGTGTTGGGGTTTTGGATTTTTTTTGAAAAAAAAAATTTTTTTTTAATGTGGAAGAAATCTTGCTCCAGTGCAGCAAGCTGCTTGAGTGTGTTTAGATTTAAGCTACCCCAGCAGAAAAGAGTTTGTGAAGTGGTGTGATTGTGTGATGGGCCCCATTTACATTGAAATCACATTATGCGATATATCAGGTTCCTGAAGGGAGCGGTGCAGTAGAGCGCCGGGCCCACAAGATACTTTGAAAGGCCTATATATAGCAGCAACAATTGATAGGAGATTTTACAGGAGACTTTATAAATATGTAAATAGGTGTTATCTGATTGGGTTCTGTGGCTACACATCTGTACCTCAAAGGAAGCAGAGCTGTGAGAACTACCAGGAAAACAGTAGTTTGCATTCTAAGTGAGTCTGAGAAATAGAAATGTTTTACAGGTTGACAGCAGGTCAGGGTGGAGGCACTTTGCATACCTTGGAGGGGAAGCTTCCCTGCGGTGGCAGGGATCCCTTCCCTCTCCCAGAAAGGGAGACTTTCCACTCACCGAGTTTCATTTGTTTTATAACAGTGCTCAGATCGGTAGCTGTTGACCTTTCACCCTTCTTGTTATTTCTTTAAATTGTTCATGCGATATGGTGCCAGGGGGAATTGCTCGTAATGTTTTTTTGCATTTTAAAAAATGTACTTGCAGTAACCCAAGGGAAAGAAAATAAAGTCTTTGGTACATTGATCCCTTGATTAGTTATTTCCTAAACGAAAATGGAAATACTATTAAAGCAGTAATAATGTTCCATTTTAATAGTTGAGGAGTCAATAAATGGCTCCCATGAGCTTCATTAAGGATCTTAATGAAGCCATTTTTGATGGCTGAACTTTACATTATCCTTTTCTCTGTTCTCTTCTCACTTTTTATTATTTTTTTAACCTAGGAGTCATTTAAGGAAGAGAAGTAGTTATGATCTGTTTCACAGATTTTGTTTCATATAAATATCATTGCTACTGCTAAAATAAAGTTAATGCTATTTTGTGGTAAATTTTTATGCAGAAGATAAAACACAAGGATTTATTTTGCAGATAGGACATATTTAAAATAAAGTAGGCAATTTAAATCTGTATCACACTGATACGTTTAGCAGATACATTCCCCATCGATTTTATATTCTTGTATTTCGTGGTCATCTACACATCAGATATCTATCTATCTATATCTATATCTATATCTATATATATATTTTACAGTGATTTGAAATACCTCCTTCACCTAGTCCCAAAGCAATAATGGAAATTAACCAGTCCTAGTTCAACTATAGTTTTCCTCAACATTTAATAGTGAGCTGTTTATACCCTTTATGTGGTCTTACCCTTCTTTTTCCTTTGCTACAGTAGAACCATGATTACAGCCTTGTATATCTAAATAGATGGTTCTGGAGACTATTAAAGAGCCAAGTCATGTCACTCCCTATATGAACTCTGGGATTAAATAGTTTTTGAACAATTTACATTCTAAAAATCCAAGAAAAGCAAGAACAAGTTTATTGCTGGGAAACACTACTTGCGACTGTGTTCGTCGGGCTACTTAGAAATATCAGGGCGGGGGGCTGTGCATGTTTTTTTTGTTTGTTTGTTTGTTTCCAAGGAATTGCTTCAATTTGGAATCTTCTCCTGGAGATGATTCACTATAATGAAATGATAGCAAACACCGTTCAGTCATGAAATAAAGTGACTGATTATGGTTAAAATATGCAAAAGGTATTTTATCTCTCTGCTTCTGATCTCCCCCCTTCCCTAATTCACAGTAAAGGTCTCTGGGTGAAATGGCATGACTTAAGGTGATTGGAATTACTTTCTGATTCTTGTGGAGAGGTTGCAAAACACCTCTGACAAGAATTGATTGATTATTGCAGTCAACAGTTGTTTCAGAGACTCCTTCCAATGACAGTATAATAATAAAGCTGCTGGTTAGGAGGTACTGGATCGTGGACTCAGGCACTAGGGTGGGGACGTGAGGGACTGGGTCTGCCCCCTGAAACCTCAGGAATGCTCATCACTTCATATTCCACAAGGAGTGTCTCCAAAAGAGGAAGATTGAGAAAGTCTTAAAATATGTTCACTGCTTTAGAAATTTTACCCTTTTCTTTGGGTTTCACGTATTCACTTCAGAGTGCTTGTGTATCTGTGGTCAGTCTCACAGGCAGTTCCTTGGTGTTGAAGACTACAGGTCTGCAGGCAGTATGGCACCCCTGATTCAGGCCTGCCTATAGCACTGAGGAATGCTGTCTCCGGACCAGCCACTGAATCTTCCCACTGAGCAAGAATGGCCTTCAACACTGGCTGGGCATGGCCAGACTGGCATGTAGGAAGTCTCTATTGTTGATGCTCTCCAACTCCCTCATCCTTCAGCAGCTTCCACTTTTGCTAGCTCCTTGCTCTGCCAGGTGCTAATGTTCCCACCTTTCTTTCACTTTCTATTTTATAGACAAATCTTCTCCCAGGAAAGATTCCAATCAGCCTGTCCACACTGAGAGGTAAATAACTGATGATGTGTAAGTTCTTCTGTCTTTCCAGCCTATTTGCATTTTAGTAGGTTTCAAAACATAAAGGTAAAACAATTCCAGTTGTTGTAGTTGGGAAGTGGGTATGCATTTCTCAGCTCTTCACCTCGATGGGGGCCCATGGCCAGAACCAACCTAAATTATGGTAGTGATTGTCTTGAAGCTTTGCTTTATTTTGACTCTGGAGAACTCTGTTAAATGGACAGAATTATTTAATTTAGACACTTTCTGAACTCATCACGTTGCTGATCCGATATTAACATTTTTTTGAATCGTATTGGATGAATTGTTTTAGTTGGTATAAGTTTGGTACCAAAAAGTCAAATGATCTAATCAAGCTAGTAATTTATTTTAGAGGAAAACAGCCTTTCTTTTGAGGTCACAACAGTATACCCTGAACCTTTAGCTACCACTGCTGCATACTCTTGATTACAGAAATCACTTGGTCAGTTCAGACCAAACCAGTAATCCGAAACCAGCAAGCCCATAGTTATGGCACTCAAGAGTGAACTTTCCTCATAAAAGGCATCACAGGTCAGACGGAGTGGTTCATGCCTGTAATCCCAGCACTTTGGGAGGCCAAGGCAGGCGGATCACCTGAGGCCAGGAGTTCAAGACCAGCCTGGCCAACATGGTGCAACCCCGTCTCTACTAAAAATACAAAAATTAGCCTGGTGTAGTGGTACATGCCTGTAATCCCAGCTACTCGGGAAGCTGAGGCAGAGAATTTCTTGAACCTGGGAGGCGGGAGGCTGCAGTGAGCTGCACTCCAACCTGGGCCACAGAGCAAGACTTTGTCTCAAGAAAAGAAGGCACAACAAGTGTATATTCTTGAAATGAGCTTAAGACATTGAGAGTCCTATTTAGACTAAATGTTTGGGCTGTTTGGAAAAATATTATTTATATTTCTTACATGTGAAGAGCATAGGTTTTGAAATCAGATGATCATGGGCTGTATCACAGCTTTGACCCTTGTAAACCAGTTGACCTTGGGTCTCAATTTTCTCTTCTATGAAATGGGAATAATAATGAGTACCCACAACAGACTTGCTAGGATTGAACGCTGTGTTCTTTTGTAAAACGTTAAGCACCGTACCTGATATGAGGAAAACAGTCCACGAATAGTGGATATAGTAGTCATAATGTGAAAGATTAGTTTTATGCATTTTTTATCACTAGGTATTCAGTAGCCAATCATGTGGTATACATTCCTTTTTATGCTAGCTTTTAGTGGTCTTTGATTAATGGGTGGACTCCAGAGGTTTTGTTTATGTTAAAGGGTGCATGTGTCTCAAAAAGAACTGCAGAAAGAGAAATAAGCCCTTAAAAATTTCAATGATTTAATATGCATGCTTAACTTTATAAACGTCAGAGGAGGATACTGTTCATTTTTCTGTAGATTAGTTGTTCAAATAACTATCTTTGATATAAGAAGACAGTGGGCTGCTTTTAGCTTTGGAATTTGAATAGGAAAGATAGTACTTGGAGATTTTTATATTACCTTTCATATCATGTGCCAGAAATACATGTATGTATATGTGTGTGTATGTGCATGTTTCAAAATTTTTCCTTTTTTCACTTTTTAAATGTAGAAATAGCTTCAGTTCTCCCTTGTTAAGTCATGGCTTTGCGAGTCTTTAAAGGTGTTATTATGCTAGTTTGTTTTAAGTGTTAACTCTACATGATCAATGGTTTACATTTACATGAAAAGCTGCTTTCACAATGAGTGAGTTTCAGTGGGCTCTTTAGCTCTTGTGTTTGTTGTTGTGGAATGGTGGGCCCAACATGCAAAGTAGCAGATAAATAAGGAAGACCTCTTTTAGAAATAGACAGCATGAGTCAGATTTAGTAAATTACATTTTTCTTTAGATTGCACAGACTTTTCTACCCTAGATATTTTTTAAGGCCCTTTATGAATTCCAGCTTCTGTCTTTTCTTATATTTATGGTTTCACTAAAATCCTCAGGTAGCGAAATACCTGCACTCATGAATCATTTGCAGATAATAGTGGTTTAGACATTGTCTGTCCAAATTGATAATGGGTATCTGATCCAAAGCGATGCCTATTTTTAAGGGCTATATAAGGAGTTCATGGGGGGAAAGTCCCTTTCTTTCAGATCTCATGTACATCATCACATCAGTAGTTAGTATCCTAGTTGTGGAAATGCAGAATAAGGCAAACTGGAGAGCTCTTCTATTGTTTGAGTCTCCAGATTACTTTATAAAAAGCACACCTACTCCAGACAGAATCCCTCTTTACTTTGTGCTATTAGCACTCTTGTGGAAGATGGAGGTGTACATTTGCATTTTTCTTTGTGTCTGCATTCTTCAAGTATTTGAATCAGTATTTATGAAATTGTCTTTTTGAAAAGTTATATTTTTAATTATAAAGGTGGAGATCTATGCTTTAAAGAGGCATTGAATTTGTTTAGAGTATTTAAACATTTTATATGGTGCTAACATTCTATTTCATTAATGTATGGATTGGTTTATTTGAAGGATTTTCTAAGGGTGGAATACGTCGTTCACTTCAGGGAGTAATCTTGCTGTAATCACTCACTCTCATTCTGCAGAGTGCATAAGCCGCACCTTGGGAGCTAGTTGAAAACGTGGATTTTTGGATTATACTCACAAAGATTTGAAATTAGTAGGTCTGGAGTGTCTTTTTTTTTTTTTTTTTCCAAGATTAAGTCTCACTTTATGGCCCAGGATGGAGTGCAGTGGCATGATCTCGGCTCACTACAACCTTTGCCTCCCAAGTTCAAGTGATTCTCCTGCCTCAGCCTCCTGAGTAGCTGGGATTACAGGTCCCCACCATCACACGTGGCTGAATTTTGTATTTTTAGTAGAGATGGGGTTTCACCATGTTGGTCAGGCTGGTCTTAAACTCCTGACCTGAAGCTATCCACCTGCCTTGGCCTCCCAAAGTACTGGGATTACAGGTGTGAGCCACCATTCCATTTTTTTTTTTTTTTAAATAAGCCAGATAGGCCTTAAAATACATCATTCATTCTCTGATGGAAATTTAAGCAGATAAATTACAGTGTCTAATGTATACATGTAACCTTGATGTATCTAGCATCAGTCCCACTTGTAGCCCAGCTGTACAGATGTCTAGAGTATATTGTGACTGAATGGACAGTGTGGATTCTTCACAATCTCCAGTCTCACACCCAGCTCTGTTGGTTTTTGTGAGAAGCCTCACTATAAACAGCGCATTGCTTTTCCTTGCCACAGTACTTGTTGCGTCTGCCTGAAGCACACTCTTCTCTCACCTCTTTTCTGAGCCTCAGACCACTTATCAGCTCCCCAGGGATGTCTCCTGTTACCTCCCTGAGGGTCTCCATTTTAGGAGCTTTCATCCTACCCGTGCTCTTCTTTACACCACTTGTCACAATTGCAATTTATGTCTTCCTGTGTCAATGTTTGAATTTTGCTTGTCTTTTTCACTAGACTCAAAGCTTTTTTTGATTTGTTTCTGGTTGCACCCAGTGAACGTAATATCGAGCCTGCACATAGTAGGCTCTTAATCAGTATCCATATGAATGAATGCATCAGAGTTAATCCTTCATCTGGCTTTCTGCTAGAGGTACATAGCGATTAAGGCTGTGAATTAACTTACCGACCTGTTAGTGTGAATGAATGTGAGAAGCCTCACTATAAACAGCGCATTGCTGAAGGACAAGGGGTGTAACATTATCATCTTTAGTAACTCGGGAAGCTTTAAAGGTTTGGAAGGTAAGTGTTGAGAGGGGAGAGGATGTACGCTAAACAAAATCTCTTGAACTTTGTGTTACAAGAAAAGTTAGAAAGTTATTGGAACTATTGAAGTGCCAAATATAATTAACCATGTATTAATTTCAAATAGGAAGATACGTTAAGATAAAGTTGTAGTAAATTCAGATTTTTCTCATGCAAATATTGCTTGTGTTTATTGGAAATGCTTAATACTAATGCCGCTTTCCATCCTCTCTTCAAGAGGACAAGAACATAGGTATAAATAGGAGGATTGAGTGTTTATTGTGTGCTATGTGCCAAGCACTGTGCTTCTTATTTGTGTGTAATTTCTCATTTGATCTTCACTACCCTATGAATAGCAAGAAGTAAGATTAAAAGCTCCAGGGAACATCCATCTACTCACTCAGTAGCTTATGTTTTTAAGCCACTTTTTTGTTTTGCTTTGTTTTAGATTCCTAGGCCAAAATCTTTAGTGTCTACCCTGCATTCTTGTATTATTTAGAAACCTTTGTTACAAATAACAAATCCTAGTATGAATAAAATACAGATAGTAATAGTTATGGTTTACAGAAGTAAAAATGGCAAAGGATTATGATGCCCTTCAGGGTGCAGGCTGTGGTTCTTTGCTGTCTCCAGGCTCTGCCCTACTTTGGGCTTTAGCCTTATTCTTAGATTAGTTGCTCTCATGGACTCTACGCAGACATTGGGGAATAGAGGATCTCTTCTGTCTAGGCAATTTAAAAAAAATATGAACATTAAAACCTGATTGCTCTGGCTTGAACTGCATGTCTACTTCTTGAACCAGTCATTGTGCAAGAAAGAAAAAACTTCTTCTTTTTTTTTTTTTTAGCTGGAGTTTTGCTCTCGTTGCCCAGGCTGCAGTGCAGTGGCATGATCTTGGCTCACTGCAACTTCTGCCTTCTGGGTCCCTGGGTCCAAGCAATTCTCCTGCCTCAGCCTCCAGAGTACCTGGGATTATAGGTGCCCACCACCAAACCTGGCTAATTTTTGTAGTTTTACTACAGATGGGGTTTCACCAGGTTGGCCAGGCAGGTCTCGAACTTCTGACCTCAGGTGATCCGCCTGCCTCGGCCTTCTAAAGTGCTGGGATTACAGGTGTGAGCCACTATACCCAGCCAAAAAGAATAAACTGAATAGTCTTAGTCATGTCCTATCTGTTACCCCCCTTGAGACAGCAGGCAATCAATTTTTCTTAAGCCACATAGAAATTGAATGCTCATGGGATGAGAAGAAATAGATTCTGGGAAGGCAACATGTACATTGGTTTTCTCTTGAAATTGATTATTAAAAGGAATGCAAGCAATGTTATGAGATAAATATATTTGGGGATAATTAGTATTTGAAAATTATGTTCTTATCTGGATATACTTTTAGATAATCCTGAATAGTGGTAGTTTTTAAAATATTTCTATCTTTAGTCTTCAAGGAGGTTGGTCTATTTACAGTTGAAATTGGGCATTATTTAGGAAAAACACATTTCTGATGTCTCAGTCTGTCCTTAAGGTGGCCATGTATTTGGATGTTTATAATGATGAAATGAATAATTTGTAATATATGGAATAGTGCCACTGGACTAATTGTTTCCCTTTTCTTTTTTTGGCGAGGGTTGCTGTTCTGTATGTCTAATATGGTAATTATATCATGGGTAGATATAATATTTAAAATTTGTCAAAAGCAGACTGTGTGTCCAGCACCGTTACAGAGTTTTATGTATAATTTCTGCCACAAGCCTGTGAAATAGGCACTAAATACTATCCTCACTTTCCAGGAAAAGAAAGTGAGGTCCCACAATTAGCCAGTGATAAAGTAAAAATGCCAACTCATGTCTTTTGCTTCTATAGCTCTTGCTCTAACCATAGTGTTACTTTCTGTCCAGGGTCTTAAAAATGAAAAGAATCTTCTATTCATCGTCTGAGTAACTTTCACTTACTTGTTGACTTTTTTCCTTTTGCTTCTGAAAACAAGTTTTGTGGAACCCTTCACTACACTTCAGTAATTTACTAAAGAATAAAGAATATGGAATAGAGGACATAAGCTTGTTCCGATATTTGCAATAAATGGAAGTAGGGTTTATAACTATTATTACCATTGTCAAGGATAACAGTGGTCGAATCTTAAGTAACAAAATATCTTAATGGAGACATTTGCTTCAGTGAATGAATTATTTGGCAACAGGGGTTCTGATGTCATGTCCAAATATACTCAGGATACATGCTGTTACTCTTAAAAGCGATTCTCCTTGACAACTTGATGATAAAAAATTCTTTAAAGTTATTTTCCTTTAGCTTTATCGAGATATAATTGACAAATAAAAATTATATGTATTTACAGTGGACAACATGATGTTTTGATGTACATATATACTGTGAAATGATTACCAACATCAAGCTAATTAATATATCTATCACCTCACATATTTATCTTTTTGTGTGTGTGTGGTAAGAATACTTAAGATCTACTCTTGGCTGGATGCAATGGCTCACGCCTGTAATCCCAGCACTTTAGGAGACCACGGTAGGAGGATCACTTCAGGGCAGGAGTTTGAGACCAGCCTGGGGAACATAGTGAGACCCTGTCCACACACACACACCACACACACCACACACACACACACACACACACACACACACACACCCCTAGTTGGGTGTGGGGGCACGTGGCTGTAATCTCAGCTACTTAGGAGGCTGAGCCTGGAGGATCACATGAGCCCTGAGGATCACATGAGCCCAGGAGGTCCAGGCTGCAGTGAGCCAAGTTCATGCCACTGCATTCTAGCCTGGGTGACAGAGGGAGACTCTGTCTCAAAGAAACAAAAGATCCATTCTCTTAGCAAACGACCAATACCCTTGATCATTGTGTGCCTCTCTTTTAGAGCTGGCCAATGTTTACTCTATTACCATAGCATGGATAATATTTTCCTCTGAAAATTTTGTGACTAAGTTGATTTTATCTGTTAATTCACTCAGAGGCACTTTGAAAATGGATATCATCATTGCTATCTCATAGACACCTTTTTTGAAACTACTTAAGGATTAGGAAAAATAAATGCCATCTTTGAAGAGAGGCAGACCACAATAGTAACTCATATATTCATATATTTGTCACTCTTTCCATCTGTGTTTACAACCCATGCCTACACACCTGTGAATCATCAGCATGTTCATACAGGAGTCTCTGCTGCAATTTCCTTGTGCTTGGTGGATCTATTAACATAGATACAATTATACTTCATCATTTTAGCTCAGATGGATAGCAACTCGTCTTTCATGATACAGTTTATTTATTCAAATTAAAGTTTAATTTCACTTGTAGATTTGATAAAACGCTTACTCTCTGTTGATTTAGTCTTCTCAAATGTCCAAACATTTTTATAGTTTTACACATCTCTCATGCATGAAAAATTGAGAATATGTGTGTTGATTTGCTGGAAATGAGTCATGCACTGAAATCATGCAGATTCCTTTGTGTTATTACAGCCACATAACTGCTATAAGCAGAGAAGAAAAATAGGAGGAGTTGGCCTGAAAGGAGGTGTTTTCAGTGGCAACAAGCTCTTTAAAATGTAATTGTTATGAAGGAAAATATGAAAGCCTGGTTGAAAAGTGCATACCTTTGAAAAATATGTGCTAGACAAGCAAGATAATGTAGTATTCTCTAAACCATTTTTGACTTCTATGTTTTGGAATAAGGATCTGCTAGGTTACTTTGAACTTGAAATAGACCACAATTTTAAGGAAAGTTGTAGATTACTTTGTGATATATCACTGATGACAATTGTGCAAACATTTAAAGGCACTAAGGAAAAAATAGTAAATGGACAAGAAACTGTTTTGATATGTGTTAGTTAAGGGGAACTTTGCTTTAGGATTTGGAGACAAAAATAATAAATATAGCCAACATATATTTGGTGCTTCCTATGTATCACACACCATTCTACAGAAATAGCAAATATGAATAAATCATTTAATTCTCTCAATGTCATCATGGGGTACGTACAAATAGCATCTCCATTTTATACGTGAAAAATACTGAGGCTAAACACAATTCAGTAACATGTCTACTGTTACATAGCTAGTAAGTGGCCAATCTGAGATTTAAACCCATTTCCAGAGCCCATGTGTTTAAGTTATTATGCTATGGTGTATAATTGGTGGGTGAGAAGAAAGTTCATACCTGAAATTTTATATGGTTTTGATAATCAAATACGGTACTGTAAAAATGCTTATATTAGCTCAATGCTTGAAAACTAGTGATAGTTCAAAAATAAGAATTATTATTTACAGTTTTGAGTTAAATATATAATTTTAAATTATTTGAATAATGATGAAAAATGATCTCATACCTAGGAAAAAGAAAAAAAAATGAGATAATCCTACAGTATCCTCCCAAAGATGATTATTTTAAGGAGTTTAAGATGCTTTTGAATATACAGTGCTCTGATCCTGGATTTTCATATACTTGTTTGCCTCTAGTGTATGTTACATGTCACAGACTGGAGATAATGCAGTTAATAGTTGGGGAACACGTTGATATTATGCAGATGTTTTTGAGTTAAAATGAAAATGGAATTCAGAACTCACATACGTAGTATAATAAAGGAAACAATTATCACACGTGCAATATAGGAACACTTGACTGCGTGGTTCGGGCTCCTGAGGTCTCAAGTGTGTTGACATTACTTTTGTTGGCCTGGATTTTTTTTTGTAATGTGTTCTTCAGAATTCGCTCAGGAATGTTTAGATGTGATTTTGTATATTTTGATTAACCTATTGTCTTGCAATTACTATAGCTATGTAGTAACCTTTATTCCACCTTCATTATGAGAATGCCTGTAGGAAAAATACCTTTGTGCTGGCCTAAAATTCTCTAGTTTCTAATTCTCCTTTTCTAACTAAAAAAATTGTTTTGATAACCTGAATTCTTTGATAAGCTATTTTGTTAGGAACAGAAATATCCTGTTATTGTAGAAGACTATACCAAAGGGAACAAAAATAAAATAACTATTCAATTGATGAAAGGGATCACAAAGATAGATAAATTTCAGTGTTAAATGCATATAGAGCAACAGAACATCGTTTAAGGCAAACGTTTTCAAGTACATAAAGGCCAGTTCCTATCTTAATACCAAAAAAAAAATGAGATAGAAAAATTTGTCTTAAAAGACTTTTAAGTTGATATAAAAATGCAATGTGTAAAGGAATCATGACAACACTTAATATATATTTAGGCAGCAGCCTCTTAAGTACTATGCACAAGCTCAGCATGCAGGTCAATTACTTACTAATATCAATGGGATGTGAAGGCACAGCATGGAAAAAATAGGACAAAATCTCCACTTTATTGCAGAATGCAGTGATAAGCTTCGTAACACTAAGAGAAAAAATATAGTTTAATTCAACCTTATTAAGTTACACATTGTGGGTACACGCTCACACACATATTTATATATGTATAGATGACATAATCCTTTTCCTCTGGCAGCATTAATCTAGTTGGGTAGATAGGCACGTGCATAGTAGCAGATGGTTGATTGTGATAAGCATTGTCGTAGAGGAACAAAGCGTTCCAGTGATGTACTGGGGCGGAGATTATTTCTGGGTGGGAAGGATATGGGGAAGCTTTTTTTGGAATAGGTGGTTTTTGAGGTGGACTTTGAAGTATGAGTAATTGATAGAGAGATATTTCATTATATGAAGAAGTGTCCAGGTTTAGATAACAATGTGAGAAAAGATATATGGTGAGAGGGTGAGAGACATATGCGGAGGGCTGGGGCCTTAAAGTGTTGAGATTAGCTGATAATAGACATCTATCTACAAGACACTGCTGAAGACTTTGAAGACCATCCTGAGTAGGGTGAGAAATGACTGTGGTCACAATGATGACCAGAAATTTACATATATGTTAAAAATCTGATGTAGCTAAAAGGATCAGGATTCAAGATAGTAGACTGAACATATGTGCCCACAGTTCTTGCTGTCTGAAATCCTATAAAATTTGTGTGTATACACACACACACACACACACATGCACACACATGCACACCTCCCCTCCATACACACATGGTGATCTAGAAAACAGGAAAGAGGGCCATCAGTAAATCTAGAAACCGTGAGCAATTTCTAGAAGATAGAAAGTAAATAGAACTGTACTCCTAAAAGCAGAAAACCAGTAATACAGCTCCAGATATTTTCAAGAAAATAACTGCTTTGAAGGATGAGAATATTTCAGTGAAACTCTTAGCTCAGAGGAATATATTAAGCGGGGAGGGATGAGTCAATCATCACAGTATTAATTAGTGGCTTTGATAAATTATGTAACTATAAAAGGAATTGCATTTAAGTCATAGAATTGATAGAAAATTGTAGAAAAAAATATGGAACTCAAAAGTTTAAGGGCAAGAATTTGAAGAATAATAATACAATGTGAAACTTTCTTTCTTTTTTTTTTTTTTTTTGAGATGGAGTTTCACTCTTGTTGCTCAGACTGGACTGCAGTGGTGCAATCTGGGTCACTGCAACCTCTACCTCCTGGGTTCAAGCGATTCTCCTGCCTCAGCCTTCCGACTAGCTGGGATTATAGGCATGTGCCACCATGCCCAGCTAATTTTGTATTTTTAGTAGAGACTGGGTTTCGCCATGTTGGTCAGGCTGATCTCGAACTCCTGCCCTCAGGTGATCCGCCCACCTCGGCCTCCCAAAGTTCTGGGATTACAGGAATGAGCCATAGTGCCCAGCCGAATCTTTCAAATAACTGGAGGAAAAAAATAAGGAAGAACTTGCCTTCTATGGATATAAACACCTATTATGTAATTATAGTAATTAGGTCACTAGGTTATATAATAGTGTAAAAAAAGACAAATGAAAGAGTAGTACAGAATTCATCCAGATATTGTTTCATGCATATGTAAGTATTTGGTGTGTAATAAATGCATGTTAAAGTAATAAATTAGAATGAACTATTTAAGAAATGTCATTTAGTCAATTGTCTTACTATTTGGAAATAAATAAAATGAGATGAGACCTCAAATTGTTAATAGCTCTGGCTTCTGGTGAAAGAAGTGGAATAAGGGATGCTTAAAAGGAAAGTTATCCTTTTCAAAAACATGTTTTGGATGATTTTATTAAGACTATATACAGGCATTATTTATATAAAAATGTAAAAGGAAAACTAAGGAATGGTGTTTGGGAGAACATCTTTTAACTTTTCACCATGTAATTAAATGCTGTTTTCTACATAATATATCTTTGAAAACTAGAATTACAACATGGTGATTTATAAATCAGCAGAGTTTGTCTGTATATTCTTCTGTTAAGATGAGCATTGAAAATATATTTATGGCTGGGCGCGGTGGCTTACGCCTGTAATCCCAGCACTTTGGGAGGACAAGGCGGGCGGATCATGAGGTCAGTAGTTCGAGACCAGCCTGGCCAACCTAGTGAAACCCTGTCTCTACTAAAAATACAAAAATTAGCTGGGCATGGTGGCACGCACCTGTAATCCCAGCTTACTCGGGAGGCCGAGGCAGGAGAATCGCTTGAACCTGGGAGGTGGAGGTTGTGCCACTGCACTCCAGCCTGGGCAACAGAGCAAGACTCCATCTTTCAAAAGAAAAAAGAATATATATTTTTGTATAGAGTTCCGATATTGTTATTTCAATTTGAAATTATAACTTTCATAGGCTCTATTTAGCTGTGTACATTTGGAAGTTGAAAGCTTTTGTGTGAAACTGACTGGGTTCCATTGGAAAGCCTGTCTTCTTAACCCTGAAGCTATACTGCCTTTCTTTGTAGCTCAGTGGCTATCATATGTTAGCCACTCAGTAAATATGATGAGCGGAAATATAGCCTAATGGTCCGATAGAATTAAATGCTAGGTCTAGTTCTTATTCTAGCCCTAGCTCTGTCTTTGAGCAAATTAGTTTTAATTAATTCATTTTTTATCAGTGAAATGGGCTTAAAGTTCCTATCTTACAGATTTTTTTTGAGATGATAAAATGAAAATATTTAGAACAGTACTTTGTACATAATAAATGGTCAACGAATGTTAGGTACTATTTCTGGAAGAGGGGTATTCAGCTAAAGTTTTTCAAACATTGACCAAAAAAGCTAACAAAACTTTTACATCCATATTGTGTGAGGCTTATACCAGTACCCCAGAGAATGTAAGCTTGATATCACTTGGTGTCTATTAGGAAATGCAGAGAGGTTGATCCAGAGTACCAAATGACAAGCTATTTCCAAACCACTAGCTTGTCTTCCATACTGTGGTAGCAATTCTGCAGCCACACTGCTCGTCCTGCTCTTGTGTGCCCCTCCCCACCAACACCTCCCCAACCAGTGGTGGGATTGTCAGTATGCAGTGGCCCAACCAGGAATATACTAAGGTTATGCCTTTTTAGACATCAAGAATCACAGCATCCTGAGCTTTGAAGTAAATCCTCTGAAAGAGTAATTTCTTCTCTGCTCTATTGCATCTGACAATTACTGCACCCCCCTACCTCCTTGCCAGTTGTGGTTGTTACTATATTGGTGAAATTCTCTGCAGACTGACCTTCAAGGAGCTGTGACACTAAAATAACACAGGCATTTAGTTGCTTTGTTATTTAGAAGAGATGATCAATAAATTGTTTGACATGTTAGGAATTTATTTTTGTGGTATGTTGGGTGTGTATAGCCTCAGCATCAACTGAGAGTAATGATGTTCAGGCCCCCCTATGGTCAAAAGCAACTGGGAGAACATACTGGCAGCATCACAGTGAAGGTGTGTAGATTATTTGTAGCTGCCCATGTGCAAGTCCTGACTTCTCCCCAGATTGCTCCCTGAGCAAGTCTCTAAAATCTGTTTTGTTCACTACATCAATTTAGAGCTGTACCTACCTAGAGTTACTGTATCAAGTAACATGAAAATACAGCCTCTAAACACTTATTTGTTAAGTATCAACTATCTATATATATAGGAAAATGCTTATACTGCATAATTGAGGCTCTTTGGGGAGCTATAACTATGTTAATGCTGGAAAGTCTACTAAAGTAGATTAAATGCTATACAAAAATATAATCTTTTCTGGATAGGTTAAGGTTGTCATAATTGTTGGTTTTTATGACCATAAATTCTGTAAGAGGAGAAGGTCTTTGATTCTTAATGGTATCCTTAGTACCAACATTTTTTCTCCATCATTTGCAGAGTGAATGAGTAAATAAGTGAAAGATGCCTAAACTATACTTACCACTCCTTTCCGTTTTGCTTTATCTTATTCGTCATGGCCCTGGCAATCATAGAAACATTCTGTGTGTGTGTGTGTGTGTGTGTGTGTGTGTGTGTGTGTGTGTGTGTTTCTCTCTCTCACACACACACACACACACACTCTTTCACTATTCAATTTTAGCATTGAAAAATGTTCAGGCCAATAATTTGAGCAAGGTACCCTTTCTTTACTCTGTGGGCAAAGTCAGAAAAAGAGTCTGTAAAGCCTTTGGTGCAGAACAGGATTTTCTCTCCACATCAGTTTTAGATGATATCTGTGATCAAAGAGACATATGCTGTTCATATGCTTCCTCTGTACTTCAGAACTGGCTGTGACCTGGAGGGTGTACGAGTGCCCTTATGTGGTTGCCTAGAAACTTTGGCTGCACAAGTGTCAACTTTCTTTTATGGCTCTAAGGGAGAAGGAGCCTCACAGAGAGCTCTAGACTTTGTAGAGGGAGGAAAAAAGATTCTTGTGTGTTTAAAACAAGTGTCTCACCATGAGATAATGGTCGAGCTGTGGGTTATAAATGATGCATTTTGTTCTTTTCGTCTTGCTGATGGCACAAGGGAAAAAAAAGTTCATCTCTCGCTTATCAAAATACTGTGACATTTCTTCTTCCATAGGAAAATTTTCAATCACAACCTTCTGCAGCAACTGACACCAAATTTATCCAATTGTAAAATTCTACAGTGTAATTAAAACCTGTTTGTGATCCCTATTCTTTTAAGCACCTTACTCAAACTGAAACGTACACACAGACCCTCACTAATATTTGGGTTTAGTTTTGTATTGCATTTCTTTGGGAGCACATCCACTACTTAGGATGCAAGTAGTCTTTGGCTCTTGTTCCATCAATAGTGTATAATGTTGCCATCAGCACAGTTACTTCTAACCTATCAGCTTTATTCAGTCTATAAGCTTTGGAGAAAATAAGCCTTACCAAGTTTATTTGAAAACAAATGTATTTTGAAAGATATTTTAAAAAATGATAAAGATGAGGGGGCTATCCTGTGCCAGTCACCAGATGAATATGTCATGATTATTTTGTTTTATGAAAATAATAGGCTCATTTAGGATTAAACAGTTATTTGACAGAAGAGATTTTTGCTCTCCAAGCTGCATGTTCCATGTGTAAAAACCAGACGGGTGACTTGGTCAATGTCAAATCGATAGGAATAAGGATTGCGCAACTCAATTTTCAAATATAGAGTACTAGGCAGTTAGGTGATATGATTTCCATGTCCTCCGTAAGATTAAATTGATTTTGTAATTTTAATGAAAATAGGCATAGCATGTAGAATTTAACATCCCTCTCAGTTGCTTTAGATGTGTTGTATGAAATATATGTCTCAGTTGTCTAAAGGACAAACCAATGTGGTAATGTCCCCAGATAAAGAACTTTTAAGATAGCTACCCTAATAATAATTGGAGTCTGCATCCACAGCAATTAAAATAAAGCACTTAAAATTATCAAGGCCTACATTTTGAATGATGGTCAATTTACAATGGTATTTAAATAATACATGGACATATTTTTATCAGCTTGCCTGGCCTAAGTGCTCAATCAGTGTTTGTGAAATGAATGATTCCCACACAGGTGTAAAGTTCATCCATATGTAAACTCTGTTCTTTATAGGTCTCAAATATTTCCTGATAATTTATTATATTTTTACAGAAAATTGAGGTGACAACGCTGTTGTTTTCAACATTAGACTTTCTGACTTTCTTACCACAGTTAACTGAATTGACATTGTAGCTTTCTGGGGATAATTTTTTTTTCCCCTTTCTCTTGAAAATATTCTCACACATGTCCTCCTGGCCTCTGCTCTTCAAAATATTCCAAATTAATATACAAAATCATTCCCTCCAGAGCCTTATATCTAATGTTAATTGAAACTTCCTGCATATGTTAAAACCATAAAATCCAAGAAAGTTTGAGGAAGTAAAATGAAAACTTGAGTTTATTCACACTACTGCATGTTATTGTCTACTTTGAAGAAAATGCAAGAAGAATGTTAGACACAGGTAAGTGCTCAAATCTGATGTGAAGAGAAGATACTAAACTGCTGTATGTGGTTGTTTTTATATGTTTGAAATAATTTTTTTCCTCCTAAATACAGAAACTACCTGACTAGCCTCTTCAATTTTTAAAATTTTATATTTGTATTTGAGGTTGCAATATTGAGTTTTCTTAAAAACAATGGGAATAGTGATCTCAAGTGAGATAAATTAAAATGGAGAAAATCAGTACCCAAGAAGCCACATGGCTGGGTAAAACGCTGATGGAAAATGAAATCTGTATTTGGGGGTATCAAATAATTATAAGAACAAATATAGTAATTCATACATTCCTAACTCCATAAAACTATGATTAAGACCAAATTGTGTCACTTATATACAGCCCAAGTTGGGGTACAGGGAAATAAAATGTTTGTAAATTCATAGCTGGGCATGTGTTTTCTCTCCCTCTTTCTCTCTTCCTGTAACATGGGTCTCATCCTGTCCTTTACATGTTAGTTTGCCGCCATTTACCATCTGTGAGACCTTGCACAAGTTATTTAATCTCTCTGTGCCTCAGTTTCTTCACCTTCCCAATAGTGATAGCGGCATGTATTTCATAGGGTTGTTATGAGGAAACGAGGAAAGACTACCTGCAAATTGCATAGAACACTGCCCTAGGACATAGAAAGTAGGACCCATCAAGTAGTAATATAGGTCAGATGTGAACAAAGTGAATAATTCAATTGCTATTAATTTTTGAGTTGTATTGCTCTAGAGCCATAAGACATGATTCTTAATTCTTGTAAAGTAAATCACAGTTACATGTTTTAAAAAGCTAATCAAATGTTAAGATTTTACTTTCAAAGTGATACTATTTTCCCCCATGTTAATGAATAGAGTGCTTGCCTCATACATAATTATTTGGGTCAACTTTCTTTTGGAATATAAAAGATGCAACAATATTGACAATTTCCTTTTGTTTTGCATGTAGTGATTGTGTATTTTACATCTTGTTACATGATTGTGCCTAGTGAATGATGTAATTGGGGGTACAAGATACCTGCTCTTCTGGGCGTAATTTTTACTCATGATGGCAGGTTTACAAGAACTATGGAAGAAACTAGAAAGTAAGAGAGATCACCAGTGGCATTAAGTTTTTGTGACAGAAAGAGGCAAAGGCTGTAGCTGAAAATCCCAACAGTGGAAGATTTGTGAGTGCACCTGGGGTGGCAGGGAACGTCTGTATCACTACATTAGTATTCAGAATGATGCTTTTTATATCATAAATTCTTATAATACTCTAGAAAATTTGAATTTGTAGAATTAACAAATCTGATTCATGTGTAAGAGTAATAAATGAACTTTGAACATGTCTGTCAATATTTACATAACACAAACAAAACCATGAAAAAGACCCTTACGTGAAAATACAGGTAACCTGAAACTGCTTTTCTCAAGTCCCACTGGAGTAAAGTAGACTGCAAACATAATATTTCTCTTGCCTATCATATAATTCTCAGAAACATAGTTCAAATGGACTGGCCACAAAAGGACAGTTTTAGAAGAGAAGATGTTTATAGATTTTGATGAAAGCTGTGACACTTTAGATAGGAGTCACTCTGGGTGGTCAAGCTCCATTTCAAAATGTGTAAGGAGTAATCAAGGAGATAAGACAAATTTCTTTCACAGTTGTTGATTGATGAGAAATGTGTGACTTCTTGGGCAATCTTCAGAAAACAATTAAAATGTTTCTTATGTATCTGGAAGAGTACTATATAAAGAAAACGTATAAGGTATTCCTAAAGAATTTTGAAACTTAACACCAGGTGACCATCCCAGTTTGTCTTATAAGATTAACACAACAGAGAACCCTATATACTAACTCTGTAGAACATTTCCAAGTATTACTCCTTAGGCCCTTTCCCTCCCTTTCTCCCCCCATCCCTCCTTCCCTCCCTTCCTTCCTCCCTTCCTTCCTTCCTTCCTTCCTTCCTTCCTTCCTTCCTTCCTTCCTCCTTCCCTCCCTCCCTCCCTCTCCTTCCCTCCTTCCTTCTTTCCTCCCTGCCTTCCTCCTCCCTTCCTCATTCCCTCATTCCTTCCCTCCCTCTCTTCTTCCTTTCTCCCTCCCTCCTT
Source organism: Hylobates moloch (assembly GCF_009828535.3). NCBI lineage: Eukaryota > Metazoa > Chordata > Mammalia > Primates > Hylobatidae > Hylobates > Hylobates moloch. The sequence continues at coordinate 85,877,225 of NW_026652284.1, forward strand.
CCTCCTTCCCTGCCTCTTTCCTTCCTTCCTTCCTTCCTCCTTCCTCCCTTCTTCCTTCCCTCCCTTCTTCCTTTCTCCTTCCTTCCCTGCCTTCCTTCCTTCTTCCCTCTTTCCTTCCTTCCCTCCCTTCTTCCTTCCCTCCCTTCTTCCTTTCTCCCTCCCTCCCTCCTTTCTCCTTCCCTGCCTTCTTCCTTCCTTCCTCCTTCCCTCCTTCCTTCCATCCTTCTTTCCCTCCCTTCTTCCTTCCCTCCCTTATTCCTTTTTCCCTCCCTCCCTTCCTTCTTTCCTTCCTTCCCTCCTTCCTCCCTCCCTTCTCCCTCCCTCCCTCTTCCTTCCTCCCTCTCTCCCTCCCTCCCTCCTCTCCTGCTCTCCCTCCCTCCTCTCCTGCTCTCCCTCCCTCCTCTCCCTCTCTCCTTCCCTCCCTCTCTCCTTCCCTCCCTCTCTCCTTCCCTCCCTCCCTCCTTCCTTCCTTCTTTCCTTCCTTCCTTCCTCCCTTCCTCCCTTTCTTCCTTCCTCCCTTCCTCCCTTTCTTCCTTCCTCCCTTCCTTCCTTCCTCCCTCCCTCCCCTCCTTCCTCCCTCCCTCCCTCCCTTCCTTCCTCCCTCCCTCCCTCCCTTCCTTCCTCCCTCCCTCCCTCCCTTCCTTTCTTCCTTCCTTCCTCCCTCACTTCCTCCCTCCCTCCTCCCTTCCTCCCTCCCTCCCTCCTCCCTTCCTCCCTCCCTTCTTTCCTTCCTCCCTCCCTCCCTTCTTTCTCCCTCCCTCCCTCCTTTCCTTCCTTCCCTCCCTCCCTCCCTCATTTCCTCCTTCCTCCCTTCCTTCCTTTCTCCCTCACTCCCTCATCCTTTCCTTCCTCCCTTTCTTCCTCCCTTTCTTCCTTTCTTTCCTTCCTTCCTCCCTTCCTACCTTTCCTTCCTTCCTTCCTTCCTTCCTTCCTTCCTTCCTTCCTCCCTTCCTCCTTTTCTTCCTTCCTCTCTTCTTTCCTTCCTCCCTTCCTTTCTTCCTTCTTTCCTCCTTTCTCTTCCTCTTCCTCTGTTTTTGTCTGTCTTCCCAACTAAAAGGTAATTTCTATAAAAGGAGGAGAATTTTTTTGAGGGAAAGCTTTAAGCTTAAAGATTAATAGGAGTTAATTAAAGAGAAGGAGAAGAATATCTAGACAAAGGAACAGCTGTGCATTGTCCCTGGTACATACAGCAGGTCAGTGAAAATACATGTGGCTGAAACCAGGAGAACAAGAGAACAAGGAAACAACCAGACATTTAAGAATTATTAAAGAATTTTGCCTTTGACTTAAGAGGCATGAGAAGACATTAAATTATTTTGAGCTGTGAGTACTGGAGGAGACGATGATATTTACAATTTGAAAATGATTGCTTTGGCTGTGGTGTGGAGAACATATTGGGGGGAGTCAGGGGTATGCTTTCATCCAAATGACCAAAGAAAAATCTGTCTATAATAACAGCAAGTTTTCAGACACTACTTACATTGAGACCATAAGATGGCATTCTCCGAATACATGGTGTATCTCCTAAGACACAACATTTGTCTCTTTTAATTTCCCTCGCAATGTTCAAATAAGGTCCTGAATCAAACACATGAAGGCATATCATTGGGGAATAAATAGACTGGAAATTCCAAATGTCTTTGCCATTGGCCTCCTTCCCATTAAATAAATAACTACTTTATGTTATGATCCAGATTTCCATAGAAGCTTCATAATTCATAAAGGAAAGACAGTCTGTTTCCCAAGTAACCTTTGTGTTTCTGTGTAGCATACATACAGAACCACAGTTGGGGTTTTTATTTTTATTAAGGCATGCTACTAGAAGCAGTCTTATTTGATGCCCATCTCTTAGAAGCCAATGTTTCCAAATTAGTTTTAAACCTAAATGAGTAAAGTGAAAGCGACAGTTAAACCCAAATAACAGCAGAGAAAACTGTTGGGGAAATGTTTCAAAAACTCACTTGTATGTTGCATATAATAAACAGGATTTCAACATGTCCATCATATAAATTGAGTATTTTGTTTGCTTTGGAAACCAACTGACCTCTGTGTTATGGTCTACAGTTTCGATTCTGTGGAAAATAATCCTTTGCTTTGATTTTTCTGGGCTTCTTTTGAGCATTTCAAGGAAATCGTAAAGTCAGTCTCAGGCCTAGAAGGACTGTGAGGTTCTTGGAAAATTACAGTGTCTAAATTCATCTGATTATTATAGCCTCCCAGCTTGCTTCAGATGCTCATCCCTGGAGGGAGAGTTTAACTCTGTCTGCTTTCTGATTAGAGTCATTCATAAGCATGTTACATGGGATGCTAGAGATTTATGTTCATGGACTTCAGTATTCCCAAATGACCACTCTATGACATTATTTTTAACCCTTTGTGACTGTTTTCAAAATTGGGAATTTGATCTTACTTTTCATACAATCATTATTTTTATATTGCCAGGCTGTGTATACAGTTTTATGAATACTTTAATTAGAGATGGGAACTTGTCTGCATAGGCAATAGGCCTTGACAGAGACCTTTGAGTTCCAGAGGGTTGTAGAATATTTCAAAGTTTTAAGGAGCCCTGGTTTAAACAAAGATACAGTTTGAAATCACATTATAGTTTAAACAAAAATTCTACGTAGTAATAGACCTTGAATAAATTATGTATTATTTAGCCCTAAGTTCTGAAAGAATAAAATGTAGCCTGACTTCTAAAGACACTGGGTCATATTGGGAATATTGCCATTTTAATTTTACTACTTAATAATGAATGTGGTCTATTTTAATATTTATGTTTTTTTGTCCATATCATCAATTTTCTTTCATCTCAAGGCATTATTATTGGTAGGCGATTGCTAATATATTAAGGAGAAGAGACTCATATTTAAGTAAATTTTTAATGTTCTTTGCTAAGTTTCTTTTCCCCTCTTGTCCCCTTTCTATTTTTTATGGTTTACTGTGGAATCTTATCTTTTTTTTATGCTGTACTCCTCAAGTTGAAGGTCAGAGGCCGTTTCATAATGCTCAAAAAGAAAACAGATTTCTGTTAAGAACTACTTTTATTTGCACCGAGATAATGGGGTCTCTGTCCCTGTTACAAACAATGAGAATTCCTTGAGATGTTTAAAAGACACATTTATGAACACAGGACACATTGTTGGCTTTAAGTGTTGTTTTCAAGTTGTGAATGTTGAATAAGATAGCCAGAAGATCACATACCATTAGCATGATGAGTGCTAGGGAGACTTGTATGAAAGCATGGGGGCAGTCAGGGAAGAATGAGTGTCAGAAAAGAGGAATGATATGACCAAGGCTCCCTTTTGGAACCTGTAGGAGAGTTCTGGAATGCATCCAATAAAATGGGCATTTCACAGTGGTCAAATCAAAAGTCTCCTCCAGTGAAAGCATCTTCCCCTGAGCTATAATGTATCAGCTATGGATATTTTTCTTGCTACCTTGTGATTATATTTCCTCGGATAAAACAGTAGGTCATCAACTGCCATAAATTCCTAAAATCACAGGAGTAGTAATGATCTTCAAAGTTCTTTTAGTTGCTAGTCTCCTTGCTAAATTGCATCCCATAATCATGGCCCAACAATTGTTTTATGGCATTCATAAAGTTTTAAAGATGAAAGTCTACCAGAGTCTCATTTTTTTAAGACTATAAAGCATTGTAGTTAAAGTCTTAATCCAGTTGACCCAGTCGTGCCAGTGATTAATTCAGATTTTTTTTCTGTTTTCTGTTGAAGTATTAGTTACCAATTCTTCCTTTCTTTAGGCCTAGATTATTAATACTAAACCAGACTACCAAGACATGTAACCATTTAGTAACTTCAACTCCCAAATGAGGAATGGATTATTGATTTTTTCTGGTAGAAAATAAAAGTTAAGACAGCTTCATTGAAATCTTATATCTTTTAGCCAGGCATGGTGGCTTATGTCTGTAATCCCAGGGACTTGAGAGGCTGAGGTGAAAGGACAGCTTGAGGCCAGGAGTTCAAGGCTATCCTGGACAACATAGCAAAACCCTATCTCTAAAATAATAATAATCATAATAAATAACTTAGGCATGATGGCATGTGCCTGTAGTCTTAGCTTCTCATGAGACTGAGGCAGGAAATTTCCTGAACCCAGGGGTTTGAGGCTGCACTGAGCTATGATCACATCACTGCATTTCAGCCTGGGCAACAGAGTGAGACCCTGACTCTAAACAAATAAAAAGAAAGAAATATTATATTTTTTCTTTTTTTTTTTTTTTTTGAGATGGAGTCTTGCTCTGTTGCCAGGCTGGAGTGCAGTGGCACAATTTCGGCTCACTGCAGCCTCCACCTCCCGGATTCAAGTGATTCCCCTGCTTCAGCCTCCCGAGTAGCTGTGGCATGTGCCACAACACCCAGCTAGTTTTTTGTATTTTAGTAGATACGGGGTTTCACCATGTTGGCCAGGAAGGTCTCGATCTCCTGACCTCATGATCCGCCTACCTTGGCCTCCCACAGTGTATAGTGTCTTTTTTATAGGCTCCATGTTGACAACAAATCTTTGCTAATAGACGTATCACCCCTTGCCAATTTAAACAGTAGAGGTACATTATATTCTTAATAAATAGTTTTGATAATGTTATTGAATTCATATCCCTCAGTAAGGAAGAGTGTCATTTGGTACAATCTGCAGGTACTGATTGTTAAGTCCCAGCCATACCCAGGACAAGTTATTTATTTTCCTTAAGCCTTTGCTTCTTAATATATAAAATGGGTAAGATGACATTTACTTTATATCATCTTTGAGGAAGAAAGAAACTATACCCCTAAGATACCTAATAAGCCCTTGATAAATCATATCCTGGCTTTACCTCTTCTTGCCTTCTTCAGCTCAGTGGAAGGAGAACTATTCCTATTCCAAAGTGGTAGATTTTATTTATCTTGTCTGGTAGATGTTATGTTTAGGACACTGAAATGCTGTTACTATCTTTTTGAAAGTATCTCCTGTCGTTTAGGATAAACACCTTTTTACTTTTCAATAGTTTAATATTATATTTAAATTGTTGTGTTGTCTGTCCCATAAAGGCCAGGAGATACTTGAGACTGTCACTGATACAAAGTTCAAAACTTTATCCGTGACTTTATTCCATATTATTTTTATTTTTTTTTAGTCTTCCAAGATCATTGTTATTTTCTTGAATTGTTTAAAAGGATATCGTAGCCTCATTTTGAATTAAAACAATGAGATGGAGGCTGGGTGTGGTGGCTCATGCCTGTAATCCCCACACTTCAGGTGGCAGCGGTGGGAAGATCACTTGAGCCTAGGAATTTAAGATGAGCCTGGGCAGCATTGGGAAACCCTGTCTCTACAAAACATTAAAAATAAATTAGCCAGGTATGCTAGTGAGTCCCAGCTACTCCGGAGGCTGAGACCAGAGAATCAATCACTTGAGCCTGGGAGGTTGAGGCTTCAGTGAGCTGAGATTGTGCCACTGCACTCCAGCCTAGGCAGTAGAGCAAGACCCAGTCTCACAAACAAAACAAAACAAAACACCAGACAACAACAAAACAAAACAATGAGATGGTTCATATTTCTGCCTCTTGTCCCTTTTGTTTCAGAAGCCCTTTCTAGGAATGTTCTCCTACCCCAAAGAGATAGTTTGGGATTGCTGAGCAGCTCAATAATACTATGAGCTCACCATCAACATGTATTGCCCACAAAATGTCTATATTCTGTACTATGGTGGTAGATGAATGACATTTTGTTGAGACATCATAAATGGTAATACATATGCTTTACATATTTCAATTGACTTTATAAAAAGCTTTAATTTGATCCTGAAAATGGGAAGGTGATGCATGAAATTGCTGAGTATAGACATATCAGGTCCATCTAATCTATGGTAATTTGTTTATAGTAAACATCATAGGGGTGTCTTTCTGAACATTTTCTACTACAGGCATTTTAATACGCTACACATTTGGAGCCACAGTTTCATTGCAGTGCCTACACATCTTGGAAGAAAGTAATGCTTTGCCTGAGACGTATTTTATTGTCTACAGGACAATTTTTATGTAGCGTTGAGACTATGATAGATAGTAAACAACCAATAAAACTGACCTCCAGCAATTTACCTGCACCTTTGTGAGGCTGGAGGAAAGAACCTTGGATTTATTATATACCTCTTTTTATTGCAAAGTTATAATTATATTGGTATAAGAGATAGTCACTGGGCCCTAAACAGAAAGTTGTTCAGTATCAGTACAGTCAGATCATGGAAGACTTCTGTCGTTTCACAAACGTTAACTCCTGTAAGTATACCTGGAAGAAAATTTAAATCTTTAGCCTTTCTTACCTATTCAATTGTTTGTTTTATTATTCATTCATGTTTCCTTCACCTGTCCAAAGAATTTGGGCTTTATGTAACTTTAAAAAGCAGAATATATGCAGAGGTTATTATAGTAATATTTTCAGAAGTGTTATTTATTAAATTCAGCGTTCCTCAGCATTTTCTTTTAAATTTTACTTTGGATTATTATATCCAGATTCTTTGCTTTTTTCTTTCTTACTCTTGCTTTCTCAATCTTTATCTCTCCCCCCGTCTCTGTCCTTCTATGTGTTTTCATACCCCACCTATTTTATTTTAAGGTGAAAACCTATTTTTTAGAATATTCTTATATGATAATTCAGTAATACATTTTAATGAGAGCTTTTAGGAGAGCTGAAAGATATTCAGAGGGATTTTGTTGGAGGATGTTAAGCAAGTAGACTTCATATTTATAGGTATCTCAATGCAGACTCTGCTACTTGAGCAAGGTTTTGTGAACTAATGACTGAATGTCATCAAGCCTTAGCCTTCCCATCTGCTAAGTGAAAATAACCTGCTTCATATGGTTTTTATAACAGTCAAATGAGATAATGCAAGAAAGGCATCTAGCTTAGTAGATGGCTCATAGTAGGCACTACAAAATATTAGCTATGATATGTGATAAATAGGTAACAACATGTTTTATCATCAATAAATGACATGTTAAAATTCTAAAAGCTATTTAAATGAAACATACTTTCTCTTAATAAATGTAAGTTTATTGGATTTAATCCTCTCCATAAAACTTAGTTTGGAGACCCTGTTTTAAAAATGCTCAGTCCACTTAAAAGAAACTATGTAACACGTATTTTCATGTTTAAGTGTTAAAGTGGCGACTCTGCATCAAGGAATTATTTTCAGCAGACTGCATTGTATCTCTTCTGTAGTTCTTTCCTGTGAAACTTCCTAATATCACACAGATGAAATATGAACATATGGCTGAAAGTAAGAAATCGGCAACAAGGTCCCACATTCAGAAGATTGCAGCTGGAAGTATTTTTTCCTTTGCTTCCATTTCATCAAGTTATTTAACTTGAGAAAATGTTTATGAATGTGAATTTATTTTTTAAATTATGCATAATTTTCATCTCAGTGCCACTACATGACTTTGAAACAGTTTTATGTAGCTGGCAGTTTTGGTAGTTTTATTATTGCAGACTGACCTGTAAGATTCTAATTTTTCTTTTCCGTAGGTAAAACATGATCCCACGTCTCAAAATTAGGCAGCTGGTGCTTGTTTGTAAACCAAGGAAGGGAGGGCCTCCTTTATTATTTTTGTTCTACCAAACCTATGCAAAGTTTTAATGTCATCCCTGATGAAATATTTTTTAAGTGCATGCTTTAGGTTAGGCCTTGTCATGCATATTATACTATTTAATTATTACAAGAATCCTGTGTGAGAGGTATTATTTCTCTCATTTTTATAAATGAGGACTCTGAGTTTCAGTTTAAGTAACTATCCTACTATCACACAGTTGTTAAATAGCAAAGCTGGAATTCAGACCCATGTCCATCTGACTTCAAAACATATTCTCTTTCAGTTCCACCATGCTGTGCCTGTACTTTTAAGTGAAATATCATGAATATCCTGGATCAAAGAAGAATCTCTATATTGGAAGAAACACTTGACTTATTGAACAGAGTTTCAGATGAACATACCCATTTAAATGCATTTACATCTTGCTTAAAGGCAGTACTTTCTGAGGGAACTGAAAATAAGCAATTAGATTTAATTCACTTGTAGGTGTACACCTAAGGCCATACCTACACCAGCTAAATAAATGGAGATTTTAGTATCTTTCACCAGGGAGCAGTAATATCTGTGTTGCCATTTTAGGAAATGTATAATCTTACAATATATTTCCATTTATAACAGTATAGCAGATTAAATTCATTTCAGCACTGTATATCTCACATTTTACTATTTTACTGCAGTATTGCAATGACTTTATCTGCCTCAGTATAACATGTGAATCTTATAAAAAGGAACAGATGAGAAAATGGACACCAAATGCCATTTAAATCACCTTCATTTTGAAGAAATTGCTAATTTTTTAAATGTAGAAAATTATTTTTCCAGAAATAAAGCAATATTTGAATATTAATAATGAGTATTACTGAATAAGTCTTTGTATATATGGAAAAATAAGTAAAATAAAAGATACTGTCACAAATTACTTTTTCAGGCTCAGCAGAAATAAAACCAGAATCGAAAGAGGGAATACTTTATTATTTTGCAGTTAATAATTTTTATATGAAAAATAGTTATTTTGCTAGCTTTGTAATTTATTGATTGATAGTACAAATATTGTAGTTAATGTTCTACAAATATGTAATACATATTTAAAAGAGAAATGCAATCTTGTTCATTTTTAGTTCTTTGGTGGAATAGATAATTAGGTGTTCAAGATTATTTCTCACCTTTCAATTGTATGAAACCTGAGGTGATAGATTTTATATGTGCTTCAGTTGTTGATTGTTTTTATCTATAGTGAGATGTGTTAAATTGTTTTGGTTGGCTTTGTTTTGATAATTATAAATTAATAGTTTAAGAGCTCTCAAGTGTCTGAATCCATATTCTTAACTGAAATATTTACAGTTGTCCCTTGAATAATGAAAGTTTGAACTGCATGAGTTCCAGGATTTTTTTCAATAAATACAGTTGGCCCCTCCCTATCAGTGAGTTCCCTATCCACAACCAAATGTGGACTGAAAATACAGCATTCATGGGCTAGCTGACTTTTTGTATCCACAGCTTCTTCAGGGCCTACTGTGGGACTTGAATGTGTGTGGATTTTGGTATCCTGCAAGAGGTCCTGGAACGTATCCGCCATGTACACAAAGGGATAATTATTGACATAATTATAAATTCACATGCAGTTGTAAGAAATAGTCCAAGGAGATTCCTTATATACTTTGCCAAGTTCCCCACAATGGTTACCAATTTGTAAAACTGTGGTATAATATCACAACCAAGATAGTGACATTGATGCCACATACCTATATTATTCTAATTTTTTCAGTTTTGCTTATACTTGTTTGTCTATGAGTGTGTGTGAATGTATGTGCATATTGAATCTGTAATTTTAAAAATAACTTCCTGTTCTCAGGAAGTCAAGGTGGGTCATTAGGTTGTTACTAGTATCCAAAAAGATGTTTACTTGCTGTTTAAAGTGAACATTGAAATGCATAATTAAAGGCAATACAAGATCTTAGTGATATTAATAGACTGTTTAGTTTGATTTGCATTTCCATGATGAGAAGTTTAAATTAAAATCTCCTGGATTAAAGCCCTCTGAATAATTTACCTCTATCTCCTTTTAAGAGAAGCTAAATACAAGGCCAGGCATGGTGGCTCACTCCTGTAATCCCAGCATTTTGGGAGGCCAAGGCGGGTGGATGGCTTGAGTCCAGGAGTTCAAGGCCAGCCTGGGCAACACGGTGAAACTCCATCTCTACAGAAGATACAAAAATTAGCCTAGCTTGGCGGCCCACACCTTGGTTCCAGCTACTCGGGCGGCTGAGGCGGGAGGATCACATGAACCCAGAAGGCAGAGGTGGCTGTGAACCCATCATAACATAGAATCATAAATTTAGTAGCCCAGGGAAATTTAATCATATGGCCTCTTCCTGACTCAACATGGATTACATAAAATCAAATCTCTCTCTCTTTAAAAATCATTTCCTTATTTCTATATTTGTAAGGAATTAAACCAATTGGAAGAGATTAAAAAGGATCTTTAGTTTTCTGATTTTTAAGTGATGTATCTTTTCTTTCATTTATTACTTTCATGTCATCTTATCCTGTATAATTTAAGTCATCCTATATATTTTTGCAAATCCTGTCTTTCCTCCTTCTGTCTCTCCATTCCTTCCTTCTTTCGTGTATTCAAGTAGTATTTATTAAATCCTTCACTTTATTCCAGGCATAATACTACATCTTAGGAACAACTTATTATTAGACATGATGTTTTCCTTCATGAACCACATAACTTGGGTATAGTTGGCCAGACCTTAACATTGACATTAGTCAGGCATGCACACACATATCCATGCACACACATGCTACAGTGCTGTAGATATTCTGATGGACGTTAGTGGGAAGGTAAATGGAAGACATGAACAACTCTAACTGAAGGTGGCTGGTTATCAAAAGGCATTTTGGAGGCCTGCCTCTTGATGTTAGTTTGTTGATACTATACACACTGTTTCCATATTGAGTTATAAAACTAGGAGCCTTTAGTTTTCTCAAATTAGTAAAATGCTAAAGTAAAATAAAATATTACAAAAAAATTTCTTAATAATAGGATCACAAAAGCCTTAGTAGAATGAACAATTTAGAGAATGGTGAGTTCTAGTATGGGTGTTAGAATATTTATAAAATAAATGAAGATTTGTCACCTTCATTTCATACAGTAGAATATATTTACAACTAACAGTATTCTACATGAGGTCAGGTGGGCATTGCTATGATTTGTAATTGGAGTCTTCTTTACCCTCCCCTAATGATGTTGGCTTTTTCTTCCCTTGTAATTGATTGTGTGTTTGTAAATTAATTTCTCTTAAGTGCTTTAGAATTTATTCTATTAAGTAGTCTCATTTCAAATTTTGTTTGTATTATTCTCTTGCTTTTACTTCCTGTTTTAAACTTCAGCTCTGGCCATGCCACCTTGATAATAATTTCATACAACAAAGCTGAAACTGAAAAGGTTTTACTGTAATTTGATGTTCTGAAGAAAAGGAGGTCTAATGGTTCACGTAGCTGTGATTAAATATGAAGGTGGAAGTGTTTGCTTCTTCATGGACACAAGTTGGGTTTGCAGTATTGATTTAATAATCTTCAGCTGAGCAAAATTACTTAAGAAAAGTGATCCCCCAAATGCAAGATGATTACAGGGCCAGAAGCAAAGGTGATGTTCATGACATGTTTGTTCAGCAAATGAAAAAATAAATGGAGTGGTGAGAACTAAATTCTACATGTTTGTACACAGCTTGTTCGTGGAACCATCTTTTTCATATATCATGGGTTGGTAATAAGCAATGGTAAATACATTCATTGTGTAGTAGCCTTGATTTGCTTTTACTTTGTTGGCTTTGAGAAGTCAAAAGGGTGGATTAATAATTTACATTAAAAATGTTATTTTTTCCTGAGGATATGCTTTATTTAGGTTTAACATCCTTGGTTTAGAAGCTGAAATTATTAGAATGACAAAAATCGTGATAATGATGATATCAATAATATCTGAATTTTCACAGGATTATAAGGAATAATCTTTGATTTTGATAGAGATATTTGTAAGTGTGAGGAGCTATAGTAATTAATATTTTTGAAAAAATAGTGGAGGAAATCCCTGTTTATATTTGAAACACTGCCAATTTTCCCATCAAGAAATTAGGATTGTCCCTGACTTTTTAATGTAATTGTCCATTATACATTTAATCATTGTTATTTGGTAGATCAGTGTTTGTTCAGAACTTCTGTTTTTTCCTGGTAGCCATCTCTCATGTAAGTGGGTGACTGTTGCTCTTCCTTAATCTTGATCAACTCTTCTCTCCCACATTGCCACTTATCTAATTGCATTAATTTTATTCAAAGTGTTCTATTGAGTTAAAAAGAAAAAGGAGGTAATATATAAATCTACACTAAATAACTTAGAAAAAATAAGGACTATGTTCTCAAAAAATTAAGATTGTGCTAATTAATAAAGATGCTTTTGCTTCCATTTTGGTGGCTTACCATGGGCATTAGTTTATTTCTTAATTGCTCCTCCTAAGTTTGTTGTGAAAGTGAGACCACATAGATAAAGAACTCAATACAATGTCTGCCATATTATAAGTACTTAGTAAATGCTGTAAGTTTTATCTTCATTATTTTATAATTGAGACGAATCGAGGAAGGAAATGGAAAAAAATCTAATGACAGCCAGTAAGATGAATAAACATTTTCCATTGTTTTAAATATGGTTGTGCAAGTATTTTTTTTTTTTTCACTAATGCATAAGTGCATTCCCTATTTTCTCTTTTCTGGAACTCTATAATATCAGGAAAATGTCAGTGGAGCAGTTAATCCTGGTTATCTAGAAATGGAATGGTTGACCCACTTTTGATGTTGACCTTCACAGCCACATACCTCTGCCTGGCTTAGCTATAAAGTAAGAAGTACCAGTGTGGGGTTACTGTGGGCGGAATGTCTCCATTACCTGTGGGGGTAGAATCAGCTCTGGGAGCTCTGTTTCTGTTTCCTTTTGGATTCAGTAAGATCTTTTATGCCTCCCTTTTTCTTCACCTGGAATGAAAGTGGTTCTAGGTGAAGGCTAATACTAGATTGGCTGATTGCGATTATCAAGCAAATCTACATGTTGAGTGAGACTAGTTTTTATCCATATGTTTTATTTCCTTCTTTATTTATTCCCAATTACAAAACACTAAGATAGGCTGGGTGTGGTGGCTCACGCCTGTAATCCCAGCACTTTGGGAGGCCAAGGCGGGTGGATCACCTGAGGTTGGGAGTTCAAGACCAGCCTGATCAACATAGAGAAACATTGTCTCTACTAAAAATACAAAATTAGCCAGGTGTGGTGGTGCATGCCTGTAATCCCAGCTACTCAGGAGGCAGGAGAATCACTTGAACCTGGGAGGCGGAGGTTGCTGTGAGCCAAGATTGCGCCATTGCACTCCAGCCTGGAAAAGAAGAGCAAAGCTCCGTCTCAAAAACCCAGAAAGCTCTAAGATCAAACTTATAACATGTATTGAGTTCTTACTATGTGCTTGACATTATACTGAGTCCTTTATCTATATGGTCTCTTGTTCATGACAAACTTAGGAGGATCAGTTAGGAAATTAAATTGATTCCATGGCAAGTAGCAACCAGTTGAAGGATCCAGAGTGAATATAAGCTAGTAGTGCTCAAGATGGTTAGCAAAGTTTTTTCTAATATGGTCTGAATTATTGAATCCCAGGAGTATGTAATTCTCACTTTTAATGATTTATGAAATCAATGTTAAGAATCTATAAAATTTACTTTAATAATGTCTCATATTTTCTCCTTATTATCTACATATACAATTCTTTTCCAGAATAAAAAGTATAACAGTTTCCCTTTTTTTTGGGAGGGGGTCAGATTCATCATATCAGAAAATATAAAATTAGGACATTCATGTATTTGGTGGAGGAGAAAATATTATAGATTATTATTATAAATTGAAAGTAAGGTGCTCAAGCCTGTGTTTTTTGCAATGGCAAATCATTATTTTGACTCTAGCTAAGAATTGTGCATAATGATTTCCATATTGCTATGCCTATTCTACTTTCACTCTACTCTTGCTATACATATTCTACTTTATTCTGGATAACTGATATTTAAGATGAATAATATAAATAAAGCAGAGGCTGGGCGTGGTGGCTCACGCCTGTAATCCCAGCACTTTGGGAGGCCGAGGCGGGTGGATCACCTGAGGTCAGGAGTTTGAGACCAATCTGGCCAACATGGTGAAACACTGGCTCTACAAAAAATATGAAAACAGCTGAGTGTGGTGGTGGGCACCTGTAATCCCAGGTACTCAGGAGACTGAGACAGGAGAATTGCTTGAACCCAGGAGGCGGAGGTTGCAGTGAGCCAAGATCACACCATTGCACTCCAGCCTGGGTGGCGAGAGTGAAACTCCATCTCAAAAAAAAAAAAACAAAAAAAAAAAACAAAAAAAAAACAGAGTGGGTTTAAAAAAAGCTATGCTTTAAATTCATGGTTTTACTTAAGTCAGTGAATGTACAGAGGAAATCAGATGTAAGTGATATATTAACATATTTTGGTAAGTCATCTTTACATTTACACCTATCTTCTTTAGAAACAAGACGTTTTGACAGATAATACATAATTTCAAACATAATTTCTTTTTTTTTTTTTTTTTTTTTTTTGAGATGGAGTCTCGCTCTGTCGCCCAGGCTGGAGTGCAGTGGCGCAATCTCGGCTCACTGCAAGCTCCGCCTCCCGGGTTCATGCCATTCTCCTGCCTCAGCCTCTCCGAGTAGCTGGGACTACAGGCGCCCGCCAACACGCCCGGCTAATTTTTTTGTATTTTTGGTAGAGACGGGGTTTCACCGTGGTCTCGATCTCCTGACCTCGTGATCCGCCCGCCTCGGCCTCCCAAAGTGCTGGGATTACAAGCGTGAGCCACCGCGCCCGGCCTCAAACATAATTTCTATCTTCTGATATTATTTATTAAAGTTTTTGGTGTTCATAAGCAACATTTACCCAGTTGCATGATGGAGTTTTACAAATACCCTTTAAATTTAATAACTTTTTGGCTATGTAAGTATTCTGATATATAGTCATGAAACAATAAAAATGATTTTAACAATTTGAAGTTTTGTTTTTTATTTTTGAAGAAAAGCAGTTGACTTCTTGTATCACATAGGTAATTTATATAATTGTGGTCGTTTCTGGGTGTCTGATTCTGCTTTCAGGCATCACACCATTAGTTCCGAATGTGCTCATTCAGAACTTCACCAAGTAGGTCATAGGAATAAGTGATGAAAAGAAACTCTTTGATTGTTAGGCACTGTACACTGAGAGGACATGATAAATATACTTACCTCTCTGACCTTTAGTGCTAGAGGCGATAACTTTCAGGATCCTTATATTTCAGGAGTTCATGTGAAATTATCAAAAAAGAGCAAAGTAAGTTTTTCTAACAAGAAAAATATTTTATGAGTAATCTAATTTAAAAGCAATTTAAAAGTCATTTTCCAAAATTAACATATTTACAATATTGAACAACAGAAACTCTTACCATCAGTTATGATTTCATGGTCTTAAAACTGTTTTTTTACAACAAATTCCAGCCATTTGTTCCATCCAATTTGGCAGTGATTTTCTCTCAAGGCAATGTTCTCTCATTCATTAAACCTCTGCCTTACAAACAATTTTATTTTAACATAACAAATGTGTTAAAATGCTTAACATTCTATTTGTTTGTTTTTTGAAGACATTCTTTCTGATTTCTTAAAGGAAAGAGATGGTGTATATTGCTTTAGCCCTGTGCCAATCCTCCCTCTGAGATGCCATTCCTGATTTCCCCAGGTTGCCTTAGGAGATTTTTTTCCTTACTGGTAAAATTTTATCTTATACCTTCAGCAAACACTTGTTATATTGGGTCATAATTATCTCACCAGTATTAGAGTAAGTCACATAAGGAAAAAGTCCACATAAGATTCATTTTACATCTTCAGTATTCAGCACTGTGACTGGCATTGTAAGTGTTTAACAAATAATTTTGAATCAGTAAATATGTATCTAAGTAAAGTTCAGCTGGATATGATTTTATGAACAAAATAGTCCTGGGAATAATACTGCCTTCAGAAGTCTGATACACGGTGGGCTATTGTAGGTCTATTGATCACACCCCAAATAAGCATATATAAGGATTCTCTATTAGGACCACTATGCTCATGAGTGATAATATCAGCCTTCCTTCCTTCCTTCCTTTCCTCCTTTTCTTCTTCAAAATCTGCCATCTCTATACTCCATATTCATGTTGGAAAGGGAAGGATCCAGGGAAAGTGAGAGAAAGGAGAGGAGAAGACAGAGAAGAAGAATAACATATATATGGAACATATTTATAGTTAACTTACTGGGCATGCTGAATGTGTGACATAGACGTATTTTACAAGTTGGTTAAAGCGAGGGCACGAGATTTTCTAGTTTGCAGTAGCTACGTACAATTTTGCATCAGGTCATTTCTGGAGAAAATGCTATCAATGCAAATGAAAAGATGGGGAGTTGTTTTGGTGTCTTTTACACTTGTTATTCTTGGGAAGAAAAGCTCACAAATCTTCCCGCCCTCCCTCCCTCCCTTCCATCTCCCTTCCTTCCTCCCTCCCTTCCATCTCCCTTCCTTCCTTCCTTCCTTCCTTGCTTCCTTGTTTCCTTCCTTCCTCTTTTTTTTTTTTTTTGAGACAGGGGCTCGCTCTGTTTTCCTGACTGAAGGCACAATCACCGTTCACTGTAGCCTCCAACTCCTGGGCTTAAGCCATCCTCCATTCTCAACTTCCCAAGTAGCAGGGACCACAGGCACAAGCCAAGATGTCTGGCTAATTTTTTGTATTTTTTTTCGTAGAGATACGGTCTCGCTATGTGACCATGCTGGTCTCAAACTCTTGGGCTCACACAATTCTCCTGCCTTGGCCTCCCAAAGCACTGGGATTAGACATGAGCCATTGCACCCAGCCTAAATGTATCATTTCTTATGCTAGTAATGGCATAATATAATGTCATTTAATGCTTATTCTTCAGAGAAAATATTTAGTTATTAAATATACTAAAATGCAACATTGAAAGTCTGATTATCAGGTGGAGAGAGGGGACTTCATTGTCTTAAACCAATGAATCTTACTAGCTTTCTTCTTTCTGAAATTTTTGGGACAGAAATGTAAAATGTTTTGTGAACTCCGACACTCACATCATAAGCTTGCCTCCCTTAGCCCTGTGATGCTTTCACAATGTTTTGTTTGTTTAATCTTTCCTACCACCTTACCTCCTTCAAAACTCACCCTGTGGCCCCGTCCTTCAGGCACTCACATTCTGCTTTCCAAATTGACTGGCAGCTAATCTTATAAATGAATCCACTCTAATGGCTGCTGATATGATACTGGGTTTGAGGTCAATCCTTCCATCTAGTTAAGTTGTTACATTTTTTTGAAAGAAGCAGTGTGATAAAATATGAAAGGGTCAGAAAACCAGAATTGGAGTCCTGGTATCACTACTAATTTTGTAACATAAATCAGTCATTTAACTTTGAGCCCTAGCCCAATCAATATGATGATAAAAATTATACCTACTCTTTTTACTTCCTATAGCCCTACCAGGTAGAAAGCATTGTGGAGATATCTAGAAAGTTGCATGCAGGGAGATAGAAAATACATACAAATCACTCTTATAAGGAAGAAAGTGATGAAATGTATTTGAGTTAAAAATCACATACTTTGGGAATTCAACAGGAGCAATCACCTCTGAACTTCTGACAAGGAGAGGCTGCGTGAATCAGGGAAGTGTTCACCAGAGAGTGGCAGATAGACTTCAAAGGATAGCTAGGATTGAAACAAAACACTAATGATGGGTACTTCAATAAATACACCACACAGCTGAAGCCTTCAGAACGCAACAAGACTGACTATGTACTGCACTCAAAACACAGAGTGTCAAGGAGTCTGCTTTTGGGAAAATACTTCTCATCAGTTATGTGTAACTTAAGAATATATGCAACTGTGAAGATATGCGATTGTTAATCAAAGACTCCAGAATGACCAGGAAATGGGTGCAGCATTCTTTAGCTTTAAAAAGGATACTTTTGGAGGTATTTTCTGAAATGGATAATATTTTCAACAATATAAATTCAAACTGTAGAAATAAGCAACTTTGTGCCAAATTATAGCCTATAAGTGAGATCTCTCTATCAACTAAGGCATTTTCAAACTAAATAAATATATAGTATGTTTATTGAAGATGCCATACTGTAAGAGAATTTAGTGCATGGCACAGTTAACACTTTAATGTTTAGTACTGCATAGGACTTATTCTCCTAAATTTTGGGATCTGCATCACAGTTTCATAACATATTTAGATATTATTTGAAGTGTGCTGGCAGTAGTATTGAACTCAAGGCATGAACTCAAGTATCCTAGGGTCTATATTCATTGGTTATATGTTACATTTTTATTTCTTTATGGTTCTGTTTTCCACTCTATTTTTTAACAAACTCTTTTTAAAGACACATGATACTTGTTATACTTGTTCTCTGAATAAAAATTTAAAAATCTGTAATGGAATTCTACTTCAGACCAGTCTTCTGAACATTTCTATTAGTGAATGAGAGTACCTCACAGTGTACTATTAGCTCCCTGGGTTAGACTGAAAGCCTTCAAAGTAATGCTTTTATTTTTCCCTTGTCATTTATTCATCTGTCAAATCATTCTGCCATCCTTTGGTTTTATAATATTGTGACCTAAAAAATCACCTCTCCACTCCTAACTGGAACCTCCTGAAGATCTTTACTTCCAGGCAAAACTCATTCTAATCACAACTGAAGTCTAACAATATTTACCTGTCAAAGCTTATCAGTATATTTCTTTTCATCTCCAACTATACCATCTCATCATGTTACAATACATGACCATATCTTGGTTTGTTATAGATATCAAGCTAACACAGGATCTAGCACATCTACAAACAAACAAGTCTATGTGATTGTTAAATATCAGCAATGACTTATGATAAGTTCTCTTATAAGTGAATTATCTTCTTCTAAATTAACAACGGCAGCCTATGACGAGCAGGCAGTTTGAACAGACTACATTTGACTAAATAAATAAATGATGTTGATTGACTAAATTTAGAGCTATAAATATCAATGAATTCTATTGATGTTCTTTAAGAATTATTTCTTCCTATCTTGTCATCGGACAGGATCAATGGTTGATTTTTATCTTGTTTCTTCTTTGGAGTTTTTCCTCTTGGAGAAAAACACACCTTCTCTGACCTGTACTCTTCATGGACTGACCTTTCTGTGGCCCTCCAGCTGGTAGACTGACTTTTTAGCTGCTGCACATCCCACTGCTGTTTCCTGTGCCTGCTAGCCAAGTCCTCTTACTTCCAAGATGATTCCCTCCCTAACTGGAGCTCCCAAAACATAACCTCCCTCTGTTTCTTCACATTTGGATCAGGAAGTAGTATCAGGTCAGCTGTGACACGGGATGTTGTCTAGAAGGTCAGGGAAGGTTTCTGGCAGCAAAGAAGCACACTGTGCCAGGTTTCTTGAGCGAAAGAGTGGTGACCTGCTCCCCCCCACTCAACTTCCAGCAGCTGAAAAGTCTCCAACGACCACAGCTCCACCTTCTAATGACTTTTCTGAACATTTGCAAGAGCTAGTCACACTCCAGGTGAATATTTTCAGACACTTGGGAAGAGCTGTTTCTTCCTGTTTCTTTGTTCATATAAAAAGACTTTAGAGCAAAGGGCAGAATATGGCAATTTCTTTCTCCCAACCTTGAACATGGCCTCTGAATATAAAGCTTATTTTGTATGCAACGATGTAAGTGAAAGTTTTCTAGTTATTTCATGGTGGGTTTTTCAGGTTTTTTTTTTTTTTTTAAAGACAGGATCTGGCTCTGGCACCCAGGCTGGAGTGCGGTGACACACCTGTAGTCCTTGATCCCCCCCGGGCTCAAGCAATCCTCCCACCTTAGCCTCCTGAGTAGCTGGGACTGCAGGCTCATGCCACCACACCTGGCTAATTTTTGTATATTTTTGTAAAGACAGGGTTTTGCCATGTTGCCCAGGCTGGTCTTGAACTCCTGAGCTCAAGCAATACACCTTCCTCGGCCTCACAAATTGCTGGGATTACATATGTGAGCCATTGTACCCAGCCCATGGTGTTGCTTTTAAAAACACTTAGAATTTTCTGTTTCATTACCAATAATATTGCTACCTACCCACATATTCCGTCTTCCCTATTTCTCTATAATGAAAATGACAACTGGAAAGTTTCAATGGGCCTTAAGATAGAAAGAATAACCTGTCCCAGAATGAATCCTTAAGACCAGCCAGAATAATAAGGTAAAAGGTTCCTGAGTTTGTAATATATGTCAATATTTAGTAGCATATAAATGTAAATTTGCTTCTTATATGATGCTGTACACATTGATTTCTATGACTTTTTAGAAACTATAGCCAAAGAGAGCATTTTGCATTCTTGAGGAATACAGTAATTTTACTCTAGGTTTTAGACCATTCCAGTGTGTTATGTTAGAGTTTTTAGGTACCGAATTCATCGCATGAAAAGGGAATGTTTCTATTTTGCCACCACCATTATGTTATCTTTTCCAGTGCAATTACAAGCTAATTCAGTGCTCTTTGTGTTGGACTAATAGCTTCTGATTTGCTACTGTCACCCAGTACCTCCTCACGCTCTTTTAATACCATCTGCAGTGCCCCCATCACTTACCTAGGGTGAGCATTTTTCTCTAAGTAGAGACTCATCTTTGGCAAATCATTAATGGAACATCAAAAAGATCCCATCTGTTAGAGTTACATATGGCTAAGATCAGAATTATCAACTACCTCATTTTTTCTTTATTCCGTTTTTCTTTTTTTCGTTTCTTATCCACACAATAAATGTAGTTGTCAGCAGGATAAGTTCATGTGCCGGATAAGGTCACAATTTCATTTAGTGACAACTTCCAACAGTAGGAACTTACAAGGTTCGATTTATTAAAGAGTCAGAAGGGATAAGATCACTGCATGGCCAGCCTGATTTATCAGGGTTTGACTAGAGTACTTGAATAGGGAACATTGTATTTCAAGTTTATGTTCAAAACTGTAGTTTAGTATGTGTTGTGGACTGTATGACTCAAACATTGAGAAGGAAAATTAGAAAAAGTGTCTCTATAAGGCAATTTGTAGTCACCAACCAAGAACTATCATTTCCTGAGCCAAACCATGCTTAGAGATGGATCAATATAGCATAATATAAATGGTGCTATTTGTCTCAAAATGCAGATGAAACATGGTTATTAACGCCTGAGGAAACACACATAATGGCAAGACTGCAGTTTGGCTGTGAAGATAATCAGCAGTGAAATGATCTAACCCTCTTAGGTATCTGGCAGGCAGCTGTCAAATGATTAAACCATAAAATAGCAAGAGCTCTGCCATACTTACCACCTTGGCTGACTTTGAAAATGTTTTGAGGTTTTTAGAATCTTTGAGTGCTTTTTGAACTCAGCATGACTTCGGGGCTGTCCATGTTTGATACCATGATGTATAATGTCTAACAACCATGAAGAAAATATAAATATGGGTTCTGACGCTATAGCCTTCTTCTATACTATGGCCTGATAAATATTATGAGCTAATTCATGTGGTCTGCTTTAAAATTTGGTTATATATTTAAAACCAAGTTCAAACCAATCCGAACTGTATTTTCAGCAAATGCAATATGATCTTCTGTCATCTCATTTACTTGCAACTATGTCCTATGAAATCTGAGCCTTGAGTTAAGGATCATTCTGTAATTACCTTATATGTTTATATCATCAACTTAATGCTGAATTCAGGTGAAGCATGATTGCTGGTAACTATTCTAAAAGACTCACATCTGTCTGTTCCCCTTTGGTGTGCTACTATGTTCATATCCTTTGCTTTCTAAAGAGACATCAAAAAGACCATATTAAAAAAATACAATGTCTTGATAGCACTTTCAAAGAAAAAATATTTGAGGGTGTCTCTTGTGATTTTAAGTATTTCTCTCCACCAGTGAATTTCTTTTATTTAGGCCAAAAAGTGGGTTGATATTTTAAAAAGCTGTGGGATGTTTGGTAGTGATTTCTGATTTAGGGCCTTTTTTTTTTAAGTTAAGCTATCATAAGTCTTTGAGTAATCACAGACTTTTAAAAGTATGCATTATCAAGAAGATAAGAGAAACAGCCCTGAGCACTAACAATATTATCTTTTACCAAAATTGATTAGTCCGTCCTATATGTCTCAAATATTTTCTGTGAACTTACCCAGCATGTTAAAAAATCAGGCTTCTTTTTGAAGAATAGCTGCAAAAATATGAACTGGGCAGAGAAGAACATTTTTTATTTTTTTATCCCGCTCCATATTCTATAGATGAGGTAATGTATGTGAACGTATTACATAGAAGGTTGAACAAGTGAAATGGATGCTTGTTGTAATACAAAGAACAGACACATATTAAGACAACTCTCTTTTGTCTCCAAAAATCAACTTCAACTGTACTAAAATTGAGATACATTATATCATCAAAATTTTCATCCCATCAATTGTGTTCCATTTGTATTTTTCAAATATAGTGCATCACAAACTCTATTAAATAATTACCAGGGAATAAACAGAATTATTAAAGAAATTTATAGATTAAAATGTTTCTGTTTCTGTTGAGGTGAACTACATTATCAAGGAGAAACCGACTAGGGAATAATTTAATGCAAAACTGTATGATATTGGACTATAAATGCAATGGGAGTATTAGGGAAGAAAAATTTGGTTTTCTCTAGAATTCAGAGAAGCTGCATGAAGGAGAATAGCTTTGGGCTTGACCTTGCAACACTAAAAGGGTCAATTAAGGCAGTCAGAAATAGGGTGTGTCTGCCAGATAGCAGGAACCATTCTCAGAAAGTTATGGGGGAGCTAAACTGGAGATGAGGAGGAATGGAAGGGGAAGAAGGCTTTTTTGACTGGAGGGAAGAACACATTTGGGAGAGCAGTAGAACGCAAGAGTTAGGCAAATACTATAGAGCAGTATCAGTGGTATTAAAATTCAGACAGATATGTACAATTTGGGATGGCCAAGAAGTAGCTAGTGAAGGAGCTTGCATAAATGGGTAACATGATGGAAGTGGAGTTTTAATCAGTTTATCCTGGCAGAGATTTGGAACCTGAATTGGAGCTGTAGAATGAATTGAGGCTGGTGGGTTGTCTACATCTGAGTTGATGAAAACCTTAAAAATGCTGATAAGAAGGGTGAATCCAACAGCCAATGGAAAAGAAAATAAGTCAGGATATGAGGAGTGATTTGGATAAAGGTGACAAAGAAGGAATGTGACCAGAAGCAGACATCAATGAATGGTTGGATGTGATGATGGAAGTATATGGACATGCTCTTAGAATTCTTCAATTTCTTTTTGGTGAAGTAGTAAATATTTATCAGGTACTTCGCATATTGTTAATCTTCACAGCAACCTTTTTAGAAAGCTATTGCAGTTCCTACTTTGCATTCAGAAACTGAAGTTCACAGGGTTAGGTAACTTGCTAAGGATCACATGGCTCATTACAGTTACACTTCTCTCATTCAATTGTGAACCCATTCCAGCGTGTATCCTGGTCTACCACTTTATAAAACTCGTTTCACTCCAAATACCTGTGATCGCCATCTCATCCAAAGGAATCTTTCCAGTTCTTCCCTTCCCCCTTCCCCCTTCCCCCTTTCCTTTCCTCTCCTCTCCTCTCCTCTCCTCTCCTCTCCTCTCCTCTTTCCTTTCCTTTCTCCTTTCCTTTCTCCTCTCCTCTCCTTTCCTTTCCTCTTTCCTTACTTCGACAGTCTTGCTCTGTCACCCAGGCTGGAGTGCAGTGGTGCGATCTTGGCTCGCTGCAACCTCTGTCTCCCATATTCAAGCAGTTACCCTGCCTCAGCCTCCAGAGTAGCTGGGATTACAGACATGCATCACCACACCCAGCTAATATTTGCAGTTTTAACACAGACGGGGTTTCACCATGTTGACCAGGCTGGTCTCAAACTCCTGACTCTCTGGTGATCCAATCACCTCGGCCTCCCAAAGTGCTAGTATTACAGGCCTGAGCCACCATGTCTGGCCTCTAGTTCTTTTCTTACTGTCATAAATTTTCAGATTCCTTGATTGATTCCCCTCTCCTTCAAATTCTCAATCAACCCCTTGGTGTCTATGGTACTATATCCAATTTCTTTTCTATGTCTCTTGCCAATTCTCCTAAAGTTTCTATGCCTATTCCTGCATCACTATGCTTTTGAAGGTCTTTGGAATTCTGTCCTAGGTCTTATTCTTTATCGTGATATACTCTTTAATCCTATGGCTTGTATTACCATATACAAGGTGGTTTTAATTACTGAATAAATGCCAAGACCTTGCGTCTAGTTAAGACCTTGCTTCTGGGCCCCAGGCCTATACTTGCCTACCTAAAATCACCTATTGCCTTCTTTATAGCTACTTCAATATCAACATTACCAAACTATAACTCCTTATTTTACTCTTATTTCTAGCTTTTCTTTCTGTGTTCTTCTGTCTCAACAGGAACATGGCCATTGGCTCATGTGCCTAAGTGAGATACCTGTGTAACATTCTAGGATTCTCTCTGCCCTAAGTCCTAAAGTCTAAACAATCACTAAGTTCTATGACTTTTACTTCCCAAGCCATATGGATTTTATTTCATGGATTCATTCAGGTTCAGGCTTGTTTTCTTTGTTGCTTTAGTCTTTGGCCTAACACACTGTCTGGTACTTAGCAGATACCCAATAAATATTTATAAAATAATGAATGAGGCATAAAGGAATAAATAAATCAAATAAGAATTGGAGCTTTTCCATCTTATTTCAGAATATCTAATCTTTTCATGTCAAACATCCATCCTTTGATAAAGTGGTTTGAGGACCTAAGTCTCTGACCCACCAGCCCAGTGCACTTCTACTTCTCATAATATGTTGTATCTAGGGAAGGAAAATCATGCTATCATGGATGGTCAGTGTTGAAAAACACCTTAGCAAGTTGTGAGTGCAAAGCACTCTTTTAACAATGACAAACCAAAGACTCAGGAAAGATATAACTTATTTGAGGCCGTTCAGCTGGTTATTGAACAGAATTGGTGTAAAAATTAATCTTACTATTAGTGCAGTAATCTTTCCTCTATTTCATGACACCTATTAGTTTTTGGAAAAAAAGTAAAATATCATACTCTTAAGCAATATGTAAGTTAAATATAACTTCCCTTTATACAATGTTTTATTTCTTTTGCTATCATTAACCTATGTAACCTTGGTAGAATATACATGCTAATTATTTGCACTATGCTTGCAGTTTTTAGAAATGCTATTGTGAATAAATGAATATTTTTATTTAACTATTTCAGCATAAGAAAGGATTTTCCTAAACCCGGAAATAACTTGTTGGCAAGCAAGAATGGAGATTGGGGTATTCTTGCTTGTCTAGTAAAGTTGAAAAGATTGACTTGATATTTTGAACAGTTACTGGACTT
Source organism: Hylobates moloch (assembly GCF_009828535.3). Classification (NCBI taxonomy): domain Eukaryota; kingdom Metazoa; phylum Chordata; class Mammalia; order Primates; family Hylobatidae; genus Hylobates; species Hylobates moloch. The sequence goes on from NW_026652284.1 coordinate 85,902,355, forward strand.
TCTGTTGTGGCCATCTTTAAGAGCTTGTAAAAGTATTTTTGGTCTGCTTAAAATTTTAATGGATAATCAAAGACACTTCAGAAACTTTGGAGACATTTGAATATCACTTTACGATCTGCCCCAAGTTTGTAGTTCTTAATCCATTAAAAGACAGAGCTGCTTGTAAATCCACAGGTGTAGATAAGAAGTCACTGTTTGACTGAGTCTGAACCCTTTTCAAATGAAATATGTCAGTGGCAGAAAGAGAGGATGAATTACTTTTTTAAAGGGTTTTCGAAGATTCTCATGATTCCTCTGGTATCACTTAAATGTGACATGACTGGTTTTTTAGTGTGTAAAAAGAAGCAAATTATTTGGGTATGTTTTTATGTAGAAAAGAAGATTTTTAAACTTGTATTTAGCTGAGAGATTGAAATGTATTTTATCTTAAATGGTAAATTGTAAGTAAACTGTTTTAAATGTAAGTAAGTATGGTGGAAGGAAATACTGAGAACTCCTGGCCAATAGAAATTAAACTGTTTATTTTCAAATGAGAAAATTATCCTAAATATTTCAACAAAGAATGTGAATATGCCTGTATTGAGTCGTGTTGTCCCACTGGTTCCTCTCTGACATCAGAGTAGATTGTTATCTTTGTGCTCTGTCTCTGAGGGTGTTTCTATAAAATGTCTCTGATTCCAATGTATTAATCAAAAAGATTGCACAAAGATGAAAAACATTTTCAGAGGAAAATCTCATAAATGGATTTGTTATTCTGAATACAGAAAACAAAGTATTGTCTTTCCGTAGTTTCTGGACACTGAATCAGCATCAGAATCTAGTACTTAGGCATTAATATGTTATTTACTATATGTATTCTATTTATATCTGTCAGACGTTCGGACTTATTGAATCTTTCTGGGCTCATTTTCCTCACTGCTGATCATCATTAGCTATTGATATACCAGAATTTAAAAAGTTGGAGAATGTGTATTTGTCTTAATTTAATGTGTTCTTCCATTTTCAATGTATTTTTCAAGTGGTAAAGAAAGAGTATGAGAAGAAGGGTGAATGAAAGTGTTGTCCTTGAATTAAATTTTTGATTGGGGACATGAAATTGTTATGAACATTGCATCTTTATTGCTAAGATATAGATAAATTTAAATTTTACCATGGACACAATTTAACCATTACCGAAATATTTTAGCTGATTGTAGTTTATATACTTTAGCTTTGGTTTTCAGGATAAGCAATAATGAAAACATGAAAAATAATGTCTGGTATTTAAACTATTAAAAGGAGGTGACACTAAATAGAGAAATAAAGAAGAGATAGACTTGAACTCAGGTTGACAGTGTTTCTTTTTAAAAAAACTCAAGATTGAATATATGTATTTAAAGATAGCTACTAACTTGAAAAGAAGCTAAAGCCAGATTAAGGCAGCAATTTCATATGTTACCTGTCATGACATATAGCATTTAGAAAATGTTATTACTAGGCCGGGCGCGGTGGCTCACGCCTGTAATTCCAGCACTTTGGGAAGCCGAGGAGGGTGGATCACCTGAGGTCAGGAGTTTGAGACCAACTTGACCAACATGAAGAAACCCTGCTCTACTAAAAATACAAAATTAGCCAGACCTGGTGGTGCTTGCCTGTAATCTCAGCTATCTGGGAGGCTGGGCTGGGGCAGGAGAATCTCTTGAACACGAGAGGCAGCCTGGGCAACAAGAGCGAAACTCTGTCTCAAAAAAAAAAAAAAAGAAAATATAAGTACTGAATATAGTCTATTCTATTTTCCTCAGCTTTCTATTCTATATGGAGTTTCCTTGACATTAAAATTAATTCAAAAGTAATTGTGGTTTTTGCCATAGTTTTGCACCAACCTAATATTTCTTTCTGTTTCATTCCTTCCCATTCTCATGTCTGCTGTTGATCAGGCTGAAAATAAATAACATTAAAAAACAACGAAGTTAGGTTACTGAGATAAAATTTTTAAAATATAAACATTTTAGTATGGTGATATGGCATGGTAATACTCTTTGGGGAATAAATATCCTAGATTTAATTATTTTAAAGAGAGGCTACAAGTCCTGATTGTGGTTTTGTTTTCTACCTATCCCAAACAACATTTAAGCTGTTGGCCATTTTTTTTTTTTGAAATTTTGAGGCCCTCTTTTATTTATTTGTATATTACTCCATTCATTTATTTCTTAAGCAAGCATTTAATGAATTCCTACTTTATGCAAGTGTGTATACTGTCTTTACTTCCTGTTTCCCTTTATAGGTTCCAAAATATTACTCTGGAGTAAATGAAAGGAAAAAGACCTTCCAAAGCTGGTTATTTCTAAAGTGTTTTTGTCCAAACTCTTTTGGCACAATAGAATTCTATTCAGTATACCAAATACAGAAAAACAAGTAAAAACTCCGTCTAAACATTTTTTATTTGAAAAACATGCCTTGCTATATATATTGTACATGTAGCCATTTTACCTATTGAAACTGGTAGTAATTTCAGAAAATTACCAAGTACTTCAAAAACTCTCCAGATATTGTCGTTTGAGAGTCTTGAATAAATACAAGAATTTTAACGCAAAATGATTGTCCTACTGTTTCTTTTCTATCTGTTTTGGCATTGGATCAGTGCTTTTTAAGGAGTGTTATTGTTTCTGGTTCTTAAAGACTTAACTAAAAAGAATGGGTTTCAGTAGATGATGCGTGTGAAAAGGTGAAAGGAAGAAATTGGACTAAATTTGAATACAATTTATAAGGACAAGTTTTATTTTCCTCTCAGGATAAGTTGTTTTTCAGACAAGCATAATTAATTCTCTTTATATGAATCCTGAGAATATCATGTGTGTAAAGCAAACACAAAAAGAGGTGGCTGCTGTTAAGGTGCAAGTAAGTATTCTAAACACTTCTGTTTCATTGTCTGCAGGAGAGCTGGAGGTGTTTCAGAAAGATGGGGAACGAAAAATTCAGAGTCGACAGCAGCTTCCAGTGGGAACAACCTGGGGGCCGTTTCCTGGGAAGATGGACTTGAATAATAATTCTCTGGTATGTGGATATTCCGAGATGGTTAATATTTTGTCATCGACTGTTAATATTTTGTCATAGCTCAGAAATTCTCTCTGCTTGCTTTCCAATGAAATCACTAAAAATAACCGTTTGTTTTTGCTTTTTCATGGACAGCAAAACTTGGATACTTTTCAAGTGGTTTGTGTCTGACAGTAATATATGCAGAATTTCGACAGAAACAGGTTACTCATACTAAATTGTGGCTAGTAAGGTAATATGTAAGGTTATTGCTTTTTTCTGCTTAGCCAGACTAAGACTATTCACATTTAGTAATATATAAAATTGCCTTTATTTTTCGATGACACAAATTGTCATCCATTACGGGTTTACATGAAGAACAAGAAATAAACAACTTTGTTTTTCCTTGGTAATACTGTTTGTACCTTTAAAAGCAGGGATGAATGATCAGCATTATAATTTTTGTTATTCAGTTTTTTTGTAAAAGTTCTGAGAACAGAAAGTCTATCTCTTGGTATGATTATGTGGATTATTGATTAATTAGATGTTTTAAAAGTAATGGAGGCTGGGCACAGTGGCTCACGCTTGTAATCCCAGCACTTTGGGAGGCTGAGGCGGGTGGATCACTTGAGGTCAGGAGTTCGAGACCAGCTTGGCCAAACATGGCAAAACCCATCTTTACTAAAAATACAAAAAAAAAAAAAATTAGCCAGACATGGTTGCGGGTGCCTGTAGTCCCAGCTACTCGGGAGGCTGAGGCAGGAGAATCGCTTGAACCCAGGAGGCAGAGTCTGCAGTGATCTAAGATTGTGCCATTGCATTCCAGCCTGGGTGACAGAGGGAGACTCCATCTCAAAATAATAAATAAATAAATAAATAAATAAATAAATAAATAAATAAAATGGAAAGGTAGGTAGTTTGGTTACATTTAAACTTTATTTCTTAATTGGATATATTAGTTTGCTATTCCTGCCTCAGCAACTCACCACAAACTTTGTGCCTTAAAACAACATAAACTTATTATCTTGCAGTTATGGAAGTCAGAAATCCAAACTGGGTGTCACTGGGCTAAAATCAAGGTGTCTGCAGGGCTGAGCTCTTTTTCGGATGCTTTATAGGAGAATCTGTTTTCTTCCTTTTCCAGTTTCTGAGGGCTGCCCATGGCCCTGCCCTCATAGACCCCCTTCCATCTTCAGAGCCACCAGGGCCTGATGGTGTCTTTCTCACGTCCACATTCCATCTCTGACTCTTCTGTTTCCCTCTTACACATTTAAGGATGCTTATGATTACACTGTGTCCATCTGGTCATCTAAGCTAATTTCTCTATTTTAAGGTCAACTGATTAACACTCTCAATTCCATTTGCTTCCTTAATTTCTCTTTGCCATGCAAAGGAATGTTCGCAAGTTCTAGAGGTCAGGATGTAAACATCTTTGCAAGAAGCTATTCTGCCTACCACATGGGATAAAAGAAAAACAATAGCTGAAAACCTCTCTTATAATAAGTGATAATACAGATGATGAAATTTGGGAAGAAAAATGTTTCATATTCCTTAGAGGATCCAGACATTTTATAAGTATTTATTCCCCTGAAAGTCCTTCTCTCTAAATGCCATTTATGTAGGAACAGTCTTGTGACTTTTATATGACTCTATCTATGCTAAGGGGACATAAGAACTCCAAGAAGGGTTTTGACAGGTGTACTGGGTTCAGCAACATTACATTCCTTTTTTGATTTATTACATGAAGGAAATCCCTTCTTCAAGTTATTACATGAAAGAAATCCCATCTTCAAGTTATTACATGAAAGAAATTGATACATGTGGATCTCCGTTTATTCAGTGCCATGTGGATGTGACAGAGGTTGTTGGTTCAACTAAAAGTAATGATTAGAATAAATAGGAAATATTTGTGTTACCAAACTTTTAAAGAGTGCATGAGATGCCAGGGGTGTATATATTACTTTGTACATTCATGTATTTATCCATAAAAGGATGAAGTAGGGGTTTTCACATATATTTAAGGACCAAACAACTTGACTTTACAGTCCAGACCAAATATTTAATAATCTGGGCAATTTGTTCTAGGTGGACCAGTGCAGCTACTTCAAAAGAGATTTGTGATGTAGCCACAAAATGCAGGCCTCGGTTGGTTGAGTTGTATTAACAGATTGTTTTATTGATTCCTTTCAGAGAGCAATACTAACTGTGCTCATTTCTCAAGCTAATGAATGTTAAGAAAGGCAAGGGAAGGATTGTCTAAACATCAAAGGTTGAATTAAATGCTATTCTGAACTTATTTTATCTGAGAGTTTCTATTTGTCTTCTAGCATTGCTTACTACACATTTTAAGCTATATCATATTTATCTTATCATGGTGTATCAGACACCAATGCAACCTTTAATCATATGTATGATATTTCTTCCAAAGTGTACTGACATTGTATCAGCTATAGTTGATGTGCGAGATGAACATTTTCCAGTTTACTATATTAAAAGAATATATTTACTAAAATGCTATTTTTGATTAATCTTGCTATTACTATCAGTATGTATACAGAGTGGTAGTTTTATGACATTTTTACCATATGCTAAATCGTGATGGATGGAAAATAAACCTATCTGAGAAAGTTTGATTTTTCATTGAAATGATTTCTGATTTTAGACAGTTGATGTCATTTTGCTGTTTTAATAGTTCTATATAACTGTAAAGCTATTTTATGCCATATTTAATATTTTTAAAAGGAGTTAACATATATATGAAATTTTCAGAGTTTTTGATACTATTTAAAACATATGAATACTCTTTAGGTTATCAACAATTGGGTAATGGGTGATTATTATTTATAGAAAACAATTTTAATACTTCAGTTTTCTTCTTTCGTCTTAGGGTTTAAATATCAAATTATTTTATTTAGTTAAAATACAGCATTTTTCCTTATTTTAAAATTTAGTTGCCTCACTAAAATATATTTTCAAATGTTTTTCTTTTGAAATAACTTCCTCTTCCAAAATTTACTTCTGAGTTTGTATCATTAAATACTACTAGTATTATTATTCCTACAAGTGTTACTACTGTACATCAAATTGGTTAACATATATGTCTGGAAAATGGAAATAGATTAGCTCATTTAGTCTTCCGAAAAATCTGTGAATTTGGTTCTATCATAAATCACATTTTACAGATAAGAAAATAAAAACTCTCACTTCTGATTCCAGAGTCTGCTTTTTTAAAGACTCTGCCACACTGCCTTCTCAGTGTAACATCTGTAACATGATTTAAGCATGATAAAATTGTTGATGATTTCTTAACATGAATCATAAATTTATAAAAATCTCTGGGAGGAAGTATGCAAAAATTAGAAATATACTTTTTTTTCCCCTGATGGGCAAAATATTTGTTATGTAATTAGATTACTTGAGCAGTTAAAAGTTAATTCAAAGACTTCTGGAGTTTTGTCACCTCTTCATAATTTGGACAATAATATAATATGTATTTGAAATCATAAATATTCCTTGTAATAAAATATATAGCCTACTACCCCTTCCCTACCCAACCTTGAATCAAATTTGGATTAGCGCATTCTCTTAAATTGCTTATTCGCCAACTGATGTAATGTTACCCTGCTCAAACTCATGGTGTTGGCTCGGGAGATTCAGCTCACTAATTAATCCAACACAGTAATTAATTGAGTTGCCATGCCAGATGTCAAATCCTTTTTATATCTTTCAAGTCCCCATCTTCAAGTACATTAGCAATATGCCACCTTCTGCAGGAAGCCTTTGCAGACCAGGCATTTAGATGTATATAGAACATTTTAAAAAACACAGAAACACCAAACAAATTGGTTTGACAAAAAGTTGTTCTTGGAATTATATGACACACTGAACATAGAAATAGAGTATCTTTTGTCCACACCTTATTATCTTGGTAGATACTTCATGCTTTAAAAGTTTTATAATAGCAACAGCAGCATAGTAAATACTTTCATTGGGCCAGATACTGGTCAAAGTGCTTTACATGTTTTATATCATATTTACTTCTTACACAAGTGCAAGAGAAGATAATATTTGTCTCCTTTGTTACAGAGGCGTAAACTGCTACTTTGGGAAGTTAAATAACTAGCCTAAGGTCAACTCAGTCTGATTCCATAACCCATGCTCCAGTCTTAGAAATGTTTTCTGTGATATGGTAATAATAATACTGCCTAGCTTACAGGAATTTTGGACTAAATGAGATAGCATATGTGAGTTATCCACACATTTCAACTAGTATTACTAGTCAGTAATCTGTGGAAGTGAACCCATTGAAATCGTTCAACTTTAAAGCAAAAAACACTCTTTAAATTAAACAAGTAACACTATAAACCTTGGCGTTTGGGGATTTTTACGTGCCTAAATTTGACTGTTTGCCAAGGCTCTGTCTTAGGATTCTCCAGAGAAACAGAACAACAGGATGTGTACGTATCTAGCCAGAGATTTATTATAAGGAATTGGCTTGTCCAGTTATGACGGTTGGGAAATACAAAATCTGCAGTATTCAGTCAGGTGAGAGACCCGGGACAGCCAGTGGTGCAGATAAAGTTCGATAGTGGTCTTTGGGATATTTCCTCGTCTTTAGGGAGGCCAGTCTTTTTGGTCTATTCAGGCTTTCAGTTGATTGGGTGAGGCCTATTCATATTTTGGAGGACAGTCTGTTTTACCCAGAGTTCACTGATTTAAATGTTAATTTCATTCAGAAACACCCTGTGAGTTGGCAATTAAAGTGAACCACCACAGGCTCCAAAGGTCTTGCACTACCTTGCAAGTTTCAGTTTTTTTGAGGTATGACCTTATACCCCTGAAAAAATTGATACCAGTGAGGGAGCCCAGCATTCTTTCCAGCATCTCACCTCGTATCTCAGAAATAACTTATATTAAATACTATCATAGTAGCACAAACTTGGTGTTTTTGAAAGTTTTGCAGTTTTATTCACTGAAAAAAATCAAAGGACTACTGATGAGGAAGAAATTTAAAAAATCACCTTAAGTTCTGATCAGTATCTGGTTTGGATGTGTTTTATAACGTCTATGTTTATATGTTGTACCTTTGAAGTTTTTCCCCATATTCTCTCAAGGACAAAGATCCTTGCAATAAACTAAATCTCAGCTGTGCTAGCATGTGGTAGTGCTTAGTAAGTATCAAGCAACAGTGATTACTTGGAAGGTTGGGTGTCTGAAATTTAAATGGCATTTGCCCTCTCTTGCTTTTAAATATATCAACTGTTGATAGCTAACTATTCTGATTGGATTCAGCCAACTGCTGGAATGATACATCATACATAGTTAATTAAATAGAAAGCCTCAGATTACTTACAACATAATAGTAAACTCATCACAACCTGATAAATTCAGCAAATGAAATTTGATAGAGAAATCTCATTTTATTCTGTTCAATCAGAACAAAACCTCGTATTATTTTCCCACAGGGTATTTGTGATACTGAATTTATTTTTTTAAAAATGAAATATGCATATAAAGGGCACTATAGATATTTTGTTGACCTAATAATGAAATAATGCATGTATCAAATTGCCTCTTAAAAGTTTTAAGATAGTCATCTTTATAGAAATGTGATTATGGAAAAAATTAGAAGTTCCTGATCTACCTCCTTATAATTAGAATTATTAATTGCCTCAATTTCTCCCTTTGCAGTTTTATCTTTTCCAGTATTCATCTTTTATCTTAATCATTGCTAGTCTTTAAGCTTCATATTGTACCTATCCTGTAGCAAATATATCTCTATCTATGTCTCCAGCATTCACCTCTATAGGCAAAGGCTGTTCAGTGGGCACACCTGTGACTTTTCTACCTGAGCACTTTTTTCCAGCCTTAAGAGCAAACTCCCTGCAAGCTGGGAAAGCTGGAAGTGCTGGAGATTTCCTATTCCCAAAGGTTATCCTCAACCAATGATGGACAGAAAGTTGGTGGACTAACACCTCCGCTTCCCTCTCTCTTGGTTAGGATATAAGATGTGTTCTATATTATCTATTAGAGTTTGGCAGTGGAATAGAGCTCTGATTGCCTTGATAGTGAACATTTTGTGGACCTCTTCCCTTTCCTGCTTACTTTGCCACAACCTTACTGGAATTTTCTGGGATTAACTTCCCAGTAAACTACTTGTACTTGAATCAGTCTCAGGGTAAGCCTCTGGGGAATCCATACTAAGACAGCCTCTAAGATGTAATAATGAAATAAATTTGAAAGCAATATCCAAATTATTATTGAGATTCTAGAGGACATAGACTTATTTAATCTTTATTATTCAATTTTGGACCTCTACTACTGGCACATAATCGATATTCAATAAATGCTCTTTAAAATAAAAATCTAATCGAATTGAATTTCCTTATTAGGAACATTCTCACTGACTCCACCCATATTCTCCATCTTTCCCATCTCAGTGGCATAATTTATAATTTTGCTGAGGCATGACTTTTTGTTGAGCCTCAGATTTCACTGATGTTGACATTGTGAATGATATCTTCCTTCTTAATATGCATTTTAATCTGGGCTCAGGACTACCATACTTTCCTATTTCTCATATCTCTCTGGGTCTTGGCTCTTTTTAATGTAACTGTGAGTGTTTCCCAAAACACTTCTGGCCTTTCTTCTCTTCTCCCTCTGTTCCCAGTGCCTCAGGGAGCTTATCCACTTGCAAAGCTTCAGCTACTAATTTACAAATGACATTTAAATAAAAAAAATCTCTAACCTTGGCTTTTTACCCTTTCTCTAATAGCACATTTCAACTGTTTTGCAAGCCTTCCCATTTAATTCCTCCAACTACACAGTCACAAAGAGAGTTTATTCCTGTCTCCACAGACAGCCTCTCTTTTCCCTGACTTCCAGCTTTTAGTCACCTTTAATCCTAGTCCTCTGCCTCTCCTTTCCTACCTCTGCAGGGAGTCCATTCTCTCAGTTATCCTGTGTCTTTTCTGCATTTCTACCTCTCCTTCTCACATCTCAAATGCTATTCACACACAGTTACACACACCCATACCTCTCTCCTTTGCTTGTAACTACTACCATCTCTTTTTCCTTCTATTCAGAGTCAAACGTCTTCCAAAACTCTCCATTTCATGTCTAGAAACCAAGCATCGTAACTCCTGCTTTCGTAATGATTGTTCTCCTCTTTCTGTTCCGACTACCACTGCTTTAGTCGAAAGCCCCACCACTTCTCTCTTGATTATTACAATATTCTTCTGTTCTTTCTTGTCATCTTTTTCTTTATTCAGACCACAGTATGTCCTGAAAGCAAAACTACAGTAGTCACTTAACTCCTGTGCTTTAAAATCACTCTAAAGGGCACGAGAATACCCCCAAGGTTTTGGTAAAGCCTAAAAAAGGCCTTCGTGATATTCACCTCCCCAGGTGATGCTCACCTCCCCAGCTTTGAGCCCTTTTCCACTCTCTTATAGACTTTAGGCATTCTAAACTACATGCGGTGCCCTGAATGTCCATTTTTTTTCCACATCCGTACATTTGCTCATGCTGTTTTATCCTCCTGGAAACCCCTATTCCCCCCCACCCCCACCATCTCTCTTCATCTCACTAAGTCCAATACTTGGTTAAAGACTGCTCAAAGTCACTTCCAAAGTAGACCTTCTCTGAAGCCTCCTGTCTAGAATAGATAACCACTCTTCGAGTATTTCCCTGGTGCTCTAGGTTTACTAGGATAAGAGCACTGATCACATAACTGTGAGCTCCTGTTTGCTTGTCTATCTCCCCTGCAGACCATATGCTTATTATCTATTTTTTATCTTTCTATCCTTCCCACTTAGAACAATGTTTAGCTTATACTAAGAGCTCAATGAATAACATTTGAATGAATCAGCACATTAATTTTTTCCTTTCACTTTTCTCCATATCAGGAACAGCTGCACACCCCTCCTTATTCAAGACCCTGCATCCTTCCTGAGGCTTTACATCCATGTCTGTTTCGTCTGTGATCTTGCTTCATCTGCCTAACTCAGCAGAGCAATTACCACAGGAAATGCTATCTTGTACTTGTTTTATTTGTTATAGACTTGCACTTTTATTTTAATCTCATTTGAGAGGAAAGTTCAGTAGGACAAGATAACTATGTCTGTTTCTTCAGTTTTTATCTCATAAGGAGATATGCCCATGATGGTTTCTTGAGAAATGTTGACTAATTTCAGTGTAAGATTTGCAACCCTTGGATGCAGCTAGGGAGGATGAGGTGTTGAGCCTAGTGAGGCAATTATGATTTGTTTACAACAGACTCAGTTTTCGATCCCTCACTATGACATGGGTGAAGGCCAAGAAGGTGTTCTGCTCTACCATGCTTTCTGTGAAGTCTCATCCAGCCTCACACGTTCCAGTGACAAACCATCTGGGAAATTCCATCTGTCTCTGCTTGGAAACTGAGGTGGCAGTCGCCCACTGTGAGCAATTTTCTATTAACTTCTTGGATAAGATCAGTCAGATTTATACTGAATTGATGGGAACCGTAAGAGCAAGGTTGTTCCAAGAGAAGACAAATGTACTGATTCCGCTAATTGGGCTTAAGCCAGTTTCATGCACAGATGCCCTTAGGTTCTAGTAGTGCAAGGACTTATAACCTTTTTAATTGTACCCTGTTCCTCTTGGGAAATGTTGGTGAAATTCATTATTGATGGAGGTTGTAGATTTGTCCCTTAGGGAGGGCAAGATCCTGGCTTCTCTTATACTCTATCTGCTATGTGGAGAATTAATGGAAACTGAGTGGACAGGAAAGCTGCTCAAAGAAAACTTGAAGGCAAGAAATGTAATGCAGCAGAGCCTTGGAAAGTGATGCGTTGGTTTGATTTCTAGAATTAGGGTAGAGTTTTTGTTGTTTTATTTATTTTTATTTTATTTATTTATTTTTTTTGGTGGAGGGGGATTACTCAGGGAAAGAGGAGAAAGAAGTTTGTGTGGAGGCCTCAGTAATCAAAGGCCTCCTATTGAATGTGAGTCAGAAAGGAAGAAATCAAACACCGAAGAATTATTTCACAATTGAAATATGTAGAAGCAAGCCAGAGAGGTCAATTGCCTGTTAATCTGAAGGGATTGGCGGTGTTATAATGCAGATATAGTTATGATGTTGGCAGTGGATGAAAATACATTGTCATATGGCACAATGGTATTGAAATGAAAACCTGAATTTGTGCCCTTCCTGATAATTTTTACTTGCCTCCAAAATAATACCTTTTGTGTATAGCTAGCCTATCTGTTAACTCAATCTCATCCTGACTTATTTTTCTCCTGATGGTGAAGTCTTTCCAGGTTCTTTACATTTGGACTTGGATTTGAAAGGTAGAAACACAATTCCTTGCTATACATAGACAATTTTATTTATGGACCTAACTTACTCTCCTCTGCCTGAAATTTTAATACATTTTGGCCTTTGGTTCATATGCCCAAACCTATTTACCCTTAGTTAGGCCAAGTTTGAACTTTTAAAAAAAAATTTTTAAAAGATTATTCATTGTTCCCTTTTCCCAGAACTCCAAGGAGAACTTTTGTTGAAGATGATCTTTTCAGAGTTATTAGGACGATTAGTGCTATTAATTTAATTAATTCCTGAAAGGAGGAATTGTTTACGTCATCATAAGATGATCAAAGCTGATCCACTCTATGTGTGTAAAGTTGAGACAAATGAGTCACATAACCTTTTCCCACAGAGGATCGGTGTGATGGATGAAGAATCACTATTGATTTATAGCTCCAGATACTCTTTGTGGGAGTTGTGATTGTTCCAACACATAGGAATCCTTACGTGAATTTTCTTAATGCAGATTTCATTGCTACTGTCATTTCTTCATATTTGCCAAAAACAGAATCATGAAGCCCTAAGGTGGAAGTGGGTGGATATATAGTGTCCCTGCCCCTCTAGGGAAATCTGTCACCATCTTGACTAGTGAGGAAGTGGTTTGTAAAGCATAACTATTGTTTTTGTAACACAAATTATAAAATATCAATCTTGAAATGTAGTTTTTGCTGGAGGGGAAGGTGGAAGTAACAAAGCACTGTGAAGAAGAGTTGTTCATGGAGTTGACCAAACTGTCCTCTGTTATGTGCTGATAGGTCTGGCATGCCTTTTAAATTAGTTCTATTTGATCTTTTTGAGAAATTGTCATTCTATACTGATTTCAAAACAATTAGTTTGGCAGGATATGCTTATATGGTTGTAACAAATATTGTGCCAGCGTTATGAGGACTTAGCATCAATCTGAGCTTGACATGACAGTTAATACATTCAGTAACTTGGAGATGATAACAGAGAGAATGGAGATAGGTACCAGTTTGTACTCCTTCAGTTTGGTCTTAAAAATCAAAATTACTTAGGGATAATGCTTTGTCAAACTCTGATAACATATTGGACTCTGGTTTTAATCTAATTTTCAATAAATATTCCCAGGATGAGATTCACCAAGTTTCATAATTTAACTGTAGCTCTCAGGTGGCATTGACAACCTTTATTATCATATAAGGTTTTCCTAGCATTTACAAGTTTGTGTCTCTTTCCAAGCCACTGCTATAAAGCTCTGTGTTGACGCTGTGTAGTGGTCCAGGGGCAAGCATTCTTGGATAAATTTTTTTTTTTTTTTTTTTTTTTTTTTTTTTTTTTTTTTTTGAGACGGAGTCTCGCTCTGTCGCCAAGGCTGGAGTGCAGTGGTGCGATCTCATCTCACTGCAAGCTCCACCTCCCAGGTTCATGCCATTCTCCTGCCTCAGCTTCCTGAGTAGCTGGGACCACAGGCGCACACCACCACGCCCGGCTAATTTTTTGTATTTTTAGTAGAGATGGGGTTTCACCATGTTAGCCAGGATGGTCTCGATCTCCTGACCTCGTGATCCGCCCGCCTCGGCCTCCCAAAGTGCTGGGATTATAGGCGTGAGCCACCGCACCTGGCCTCTTGTATAAATTTCTAATAAGATAATAATAAAGTAATATTTATTACACACTTTGGAAATTTGAGAAATTATTTGAGAAACTCTCTTGGAGATTAACATATTTTTGCCTGCTAATTTAAATATTGAATTTAAAGTTCTTTTTTTTTTTGAGACGGAGTTTTGCTGTTGTTTCCCTGGCTGGAGTGCAGTGGAGTGATCTTAGCTCACCACACCGTCCGCCTCCCAGGTTCAAGCAACTCTCCTGCCTCTGCCTCTCGAGTAGCTGGGATTACAGGCATGTGTCACTATGCCTGGCTAATTTTGTATTTTTAGTAGAGATGGGATTTCTCCATGTTGGTCAGGCTGGTCTCGAAGAACTCCCGACTTCAGGTGATCTGCCTACCTTGGCCTCCCAAAATGCTGGGATTACAGGCATGAGCCACCGCGCCCAGCCTAAAGTTGTTCTTTATTATTCATTGACTCTTACTTCACTTTTCTCATAAAACCCTTGTCCCAGCTTGACAAAACTGTGCCTTCTTGATTCTAATAATTTCAGTGTCTTTTGTACCATTTTGTATCACTTTCTATTTTTTAATGGCAGGAAACCAGACTAAAGCATAGAGTTATGTAGGTTGGTCTGTGTTTTTCTTCTAATACTCTTTAGTTCCTTTTCTGATGGTTAAAAATATGAGCACAACTTGTCACAGGCATAGTGTCTCCCACAAGGCTTCAATCAAGGGGACAGACAGGTCTGTGGTGTCATCTGAAGGCTCAGCTAGTGGAGGATCTGCTTACATGCTCACTCAAATGACTCTTGATTCAGTGCTTGGCCTAGTGGACCTCTCCTTATGGCAACTCACAATATGGCAGCTGGCATCCCTCTGAGCAAGCAGATGAGAGCCTAGGACAGGGAGCCCAAGACAAAAGCCACAGTGCGTTAGTAACTTAATCATGGGAGTGGCATCCTATCACTTTTGCTGAATTCTAGGGAAGGGAATTGTGCAGAGGTTGAAACCAGAAGGCTGGGATGACTGGGGGCCAACTCAGAGGCTGTCTGCTGCAGAAGGTAATTTGCATAAGTAGTTAACCTGACCTGTGGATAGGGAAGGACTTTCAAATACTAAGAGCCATGGGAGCAATCACAAAAGAACATTCAGTGAATTTGAATACAGACAACAAAACTGTATGCTATACAGCATCATAACCAAAATCAAAGATTAATAAGTAAAAGGCATTTGTGAAAATGAGGTATATTTTATTATTATTCATGAAATATATATGGTTTCTCACATCGGTGATCAGTGGCTTCCTGATTAATTTATTTAGATATTAATTTTGCAATAAAGACAAATTAAAATATACAAAACATGATTTGTACAAAAATTTGGTGGGAATTGGGGATCAAAAGTAGTTTGCTGAGTGTTTCTTCTCCTTTGGTAATTTTGAGAAACATACACCCACACACTGTAAAGATCAAAAGTGGGAGAGAAAGTATGGGAAAGAGCCTGTGATGGGGTCAGAACAGCCTGATTCTAGTCCTGACTGTTATTACTCAAAGTGGATGTGCTATCTTGGGTAATCATACATGCTCTTAGTTTCCTCATTTATAAAATAGGGGTTATTATACCAGCCCTACAACATAGAATTGTAAAATTATATAAAATTATATGCATTTAGTCACTTTGAAAAACATACAGATTGTTAAACAAACCTGGATTCCTTTTATTATGCCTGTGAATAGAAAGTAAATTATTCATTCCTTTAATTCCCCAAGCAGTGCATCTAGTCTCTTCTCTTTTGTTCTCTCCCAGAACATACTTTAAAAAGCAGTTTTGGTTGTCATACGAATATAGCTTCATATACGTGTACTCACATGTATCCATACACACACATGCTTACTGATGAGCTGGCATGAATATTCTGAGAACTCATAGCCTAGATAAGTAAAAGGTATGGACTTAGTGCATTTATCATCTAAGTAGACAATCACCAGAGAGGAAAAACACGTATTTTTAGGAAGAGAAAGAAAGGTTAAGTGGTCAAACTGCCTTTTGAATGATCTTGGCTTCTTTGAGTTTTCTTTTTGTAAGGAGTTATTCTTCAGAAAGCATTTCTCAGGTGTGTGATTGGGGATTTCAGACAATTGGAAAAGTAATTTACCCTGTCTGATTCACTTTTGAGTGGGGTTTGTATTTTAAAATGTTAACTCAATTCTTATTATTTATGGCATTTTAGGGCTCCGTATAGAATGGAGTGAATAAGGCAGTCATAATGCAGACAGTGATGTACTGTGAACTATGAAGAAATGGGGACAGAGTTTAGAAGAGCAGAGGCACTTCACGTGCCTTAAGTTTTAGCTTTTATTAAGAAGTCAGGCCGGGCGCGGTGGCTCACGCTTGTAATCCCAGCACGTTGGGAGGCTGAGGCGGGCGGATCACGAGGTCAGGAGATCAAGACCACGGTGAAACCCCATCTCTACTAAAAATACAAAAAAATTAGCTGGGCGTGGTGGCGGGTGCCTGTAGTCCCAGCTACTCGGAGAGGCTGAGGCAGGAGAATGGAGTGAACCCGGGAGGCGGAGCTTGCAGTGAGCCGAGATTGCGCCACTGCACTCCAGCCTGGGAGACAGAGCGAGACTCCGTCTCAAAAAAAAAAAAAAAAAAAGTCAAACAAATACCATTTGTACCTCATTACCCTATGTGTAATAGTGTAAGCATTATCCCGCAGACAGGAGCAGGAAGAGTCCCTCAGGTTCTGATCCTAATCTTGGATGCGGAATTACCACCTCTCCTCAGAAAGCCACTGCTGCCCAGGCACACACAGCATATTAGTGCATTTAAAGGTACCCAATTATATTCATGTGTGCATCTGAGATAGACATCAGGACCCAAGTACATGTTAAATTCAGCTCCTATAGGAAAAAAAAAATAGCACTTGCCTTTATTAAAGAAGTACAGAAGTGGTGGAAAGAAAATTTGTCCTTTATCTGAATATTTTCAGCAAGAAGCCTAGGCAGTGTTCTTCTTGGTGCATTTCTTCAAAACTTTGTGAAAATGACAACTCTTCAAAGGAGGCAGACATGTGCACAAGTGTCCCCCGCCTCTGCTGATATTCCAGGAGGAGAAGGGGTGAGGGAGGAAGAGTGTGTGATGAAAGTCAAACTGTGGTCGGCTCCATTACTTCATTAATCAAGTGGAGGCATTCTGAAAAATGTTTCTCTTTGGTTGCAGCCATCTATTTTTTGGTGTTAATCTGCGCCCTGTGGCAGGGTTTTGTGAAAGGAAACAATGAGCCCTTGTATCACCCCCCTCCCTTTCCTCAATTGTTGTAGCCCCTGTCAGAAGGCTCCGAGGATGATGCAGGTCTGTATCAGCCTGATAAGGGAAAAGAGGATTCAAAATGGCTTTGGAGAGACTCCGTGGGAGTGGAGTGTGCTGTTTTGGACTAGATGGAGCTAGGGAATATGGCAGAGGCCCTTAATGGGATCCTAAGGCTTCAGTGCCAAACCTTCTGCTGCTTCTTGAAGATTTTCTGATGAAATATTTTAGTGGTAAAATTCTGTGACTGTCATAGGGGCCGAGGTTCAAGATGCTGTTTTAAGTCATTTGCTCCATAATCTGTGATTAGTCAATCCAGGTCAAAAAGACAGAAAAAGAAAAAAAAAATCCAAACTCAAGAAACCTCTCAGAGTATGTATTAGGTCACTTTTATTCTGTTGACAACGAGTGTTCAATTCCCTGTCATCATGAGCTCTGTACAAGTGGCCTGTACATTTTATATACAGTAGGTTCCTATTTTATGGTTAGATGAAATATGAAGCTATCTTTCATAATGCTGATTCCATTTTGGCAGGCCTTTGGATCCACATATGGTTCAGTTAAGCTGTTTTGGAGCCTAATGTACCTTTATTATTTATTGAGATTTTTGAAAGGGGAATAAGTGTGCTATTTTTACTCTGCATTTAAAAAATACACATTAAATGTTTCAAACATAATTCATACAGCTAAGAAAATTCTAGTGAGTTTTAGAAACGGATCTGCTATTCCTAGGACAGCTAAAATAAAATCATTCCTACTCATGAAGGAAAAAATAAAAAGATAGCTGACGCTCCAGCAAAATAGAACCATTATCTTACAGCACACGGTAATAATATATACGGAGAGCAATTAGTAAACATGGGCAAGAAAAGTGGGCATCAAGTCAACACACTATAAACTTTAAGTATCTTTAAACTTATAGATGATGCTGAGATTTTTTTTTTTAACCATTCATTCTACTATTGGCCTGGTGTCTTATGAATAAACATAGAGGCACAAAAAATTAAAAACAGAGTGGTTGTCAGATGAGTGAATGATAGGGAAATACCTCACATACCACAGATAGTCCAGTGCTTATCTAGAAAAACTTAGCTGCTTGGAGGTGATGTTTGCTCCCCACTGCTGAGACCTGATTGGTAGAGGGCAACTCCACCTTCAGATTTAACGTTCTTGTTTTGGTGAGTTTAACTCAGACTCTTAACTCTTGGTTAAATTAATGTCTGTGTGAAAATAGAAAGAAGAAAAGTGACACATCCTGTCATATTGGAAGACAACTTTTTGTTTCTAAAAAAGCTTTGATAGGATAGATCTATTTGTATGTATTTCTATATTAATGCTCCTACTTTGTAAAGAGCTTTCCGATTTTTATATGGCCATTTGTGTATTTTTATATGGTCATTTATTTTCACTTGAAGTTAATCATTAAGAAGGCTTGTTAGAATGGACCCAAGCAAAACAGTTGGCTATTGTCTGCATGAAAGAGTAGGGATGGTCCCTTTTGGACGTGTCACCCTAACTAAATCTCCAACCATATTGTGTGCCTTCCTATAATGGTTTATTTTGCTCAAGCTTCAGCTGTCTTTTATTATTTTCCTTTATAGTGGTATGTTATTTTTATCATCTTTACAGTCAAATGAAAGGGTAGTGTAATAATCATTTCCCTTATTTCATAACAATTCTAACAGTTTTCCTCTGCTGAATCTAGTAGCAATTAAATGACTACTAAAATGTATTCCTTTCTTTAATGTTTTGTACATACAGCCATAGAAGTCTTGAAGGAAAACTTGACTCAGTATTTATTAGCATGTTCCATAAGTCAGGAACTCTTCTAAAATGTGGGATACAGAAATCTGAATGCTTCCCACACAGAATTGCTTCATGTAAGAGTATTTAAATAGAACTGAATTCTGTCCATAGCCTTTATGTATATTTTTAAGTAAACCTAACAAACAAAAAGTAATATTCACATGTGTGCAGGCACACACGCATACATGCACATGCACGATCATATAGAATAAACGGTTGATTTTTAAGCCAACAAATAAGATAAAAATGAATACATTTGTATGTTTTTCTTATTCTTTATACTCAACTTACACAAGTAAAATAATCTTATGAAGTAAAGCACACCTCTATCATTGAAAGAAATACACAGATTTAGTCAATATTTTTCTTGCCATAGATTAGATATTATAAATATTAAGATTGTTTCTAACATTATTTTTCTTATAATTTCATTATTTTACGTCATGGAAAAACTCTGAATTGCAAAATTATCATAAAGATAATTTAAGTACTCTAATAGGTAATATAGAACAAGTGTAGAGCATTTCATTTGTAGGATGAAAAAGTTGTTTACAATTATTGACCACACAGAGCATTATAAAAAGACCCAATTCAATTAAAGTGGCAAATATGGTGAGGAAAGCAAAAAAAAAAAAAAAAAAAAGGGAAAAAATAAAAAAAATGGATGCAGTAAAAAGTGCTTCCATATTATTTGATTTTTTGTGAGTTTTTATTTCACTATTGTGCATTGTCTGTGAGCATAAATTATTGAGAACTGTCTGTAACCTTAACTAAGATGGTATAATAAATGTTTGCAATTTTACAAGATTCAAACAATTTAATTGAATTAGGGATACTGAATCTTATTTTAGGATTCCAGTATTTATCTCTAGACTTAAGAAATAGAGTGCTTTGGTAATAATGTTATCATTATGAAGTACTGCTACTATTTGCCACAAATCCTACATACCACTCAAGTGATAGAGGATAAAAGTATACTCAGTCTTTTGATTGTTATTTTTGTTTCTCCTTAGCTGCTGAGAGCTTTGAAAGGAGAAGCACGTCATCTTCTTTCAGTTGCTTTGACAGCATCTAAAGCAATGGGCAGCCTACCATTTTCATTTTGCATCTTCTTGATAGTTCTCCAAGTATCTTTTGCTAGTGCACACACCATTATCTTAAAGTTGAAAGGAAGGAAATCAGTAGAAACAAGCAGAAGTACAGACTATTTTAGCTAATCAGTTACTACAATCTGATATTCTTTTACCTTATTTTATATTGTTTTACTCGTTTCTCCTGAAATGCATTGTAATGTGAACTGAATATCTTTTATCATCAAACAATTCAGAGTATTCTTAATATATACAGCATTTAAAAGTTTCTAAGTAATTTGCTTCCATTGTGCAGATGTGATTCATCTGAAAATCTACATAATTCATTTGACCAATTGTAAAATGATAGAATTTTTAAAATAATTTAACTAGTGAACCTTACGTTGTAAAAGTGTTAGATTCCATGGCCACTTCACCTGGATATTAATATTAATACTATCTTGGTAAGAGCAGTGCTTTGATCACTGGAATATGTGGGAATAAAGCAGATTCCACTATGAAGTGACTTTTCAGTGGCTTAAGTTGGAGCTCAAGTTTCTTTATAATGCTTTTAGAATAATGCTGTATATTGAATGCAATTGAATATACTAGCAAACTGATAACAGAGAGGTACCTTCATAACTCCACAGGCATAATTGCATTTTTATAGTTTCCGTTGATATTTACAATGCTCATTATGGCATTAACAATCTGATCCTAAATCAGGATGAAGTTTGTTATTATTCGGTGGGTTCTTATATATGAAATCGTAAGTAAACCTTCTGTTGAATATTTCTATTAACCATACACTCTGTGGCATATAATGACACGTGGAATAGCTAAAGAAAAAAATTGTTTCTTTAATGATAATGTAATTAAAGGTGCTACATTTTTTTAAAAAATGTTTAACAACTATATTTTTGTCAAATTCTTGTAGTAAACTGCATTGCCTTTCTGATACAGTAAAATTTCTGGATCTGATTTTATCTTGTTTTCTACAAAGAGGACATCTTGATTTTAAGCATTTAGCATCCTATATTTCTGTTCGTAATTTGTCATTGAGATTGAATATATAAAATCAGTTAGAAAGTAAAAACTAGCCTTAAGATTTTTAAAAAGAACTTACTTAATTGAGTCTGTTCAGATCTCCAGATTTCTTCCCCTGTCTTCACTCCCTTTTTAGAGACAGTATCACTGATTCATAAGGATTATTGTCTTTGGTTCTTGTGTCAGGGAGTTGAGAGGTGGAAGCAGGGGACTGCATTTTCAGGATACCACATGTGTGCTCTTTGATCTGAGGTACAGTGTGCCTCAGGGAGTAAGTTCAATCTTGATTTCTTTAGTCAGTCATCCACTATCAGGTACCACTGTCCTGATTAACAGGCTGAAGAAAAAGAGCATATCGTGGGAGTGTGTTACAAAGATGAAAAATACTGATGAGTCTGTTGGCAGCAGAGTCAGCCCCTCGTTGCACTATGTGGCATTTGCTTTCTCTTTGCATAAATCCCCTTAGTGCGTGAAGGAACAAAAATCAGTATTTCCATGTTTCTTTCCACAAACTGATAATTTTTTTTTCAGCGTGGTAGTTTTCTTTATTTGTTTAATCTTTTGCAAAATGAAAACTGGAATGAGAATTAGCAGGATGAATCATAGTGCTTTCTAAAAGACTCAAATATAGCTGTGCCTGCTTACCATTCCTGCTATTCTGTGAACCAAGCCAGTGGCTAACCCCTGTAAAGTCTTCAGCAGCACACACCTGTGCTCTCCCTATCTCCTCATCTGGTGTTACACACAGATGTAAAATAGTTCTCTAGACCCAGAAGGGCTTCAGTATCTATCTACTACTCATCAAGGATATCCTTCCCGAAAGATTAGTGTGTAAGGATTTTCCGAATTGCTTTTCTTATGTCTTCTCTTCTTTGGTCGAATCGAAAGAAGGACTGGCACCAAACATAAAGATATGTGCTGATAACAGCTACTGTTGTTAGTTGTCTTAGGTACATATTTGGGATTTTTCCATGCATATTGTACATTGTTGTGTGAAGGCAGAATTGGAAGCTCTGAAAAGACTTCTAAATAGTGAATATATACCTTGTATCTATCTTTGCCAAATTTTATTAACCTGTTTCAAAATTAAAGTTTTCTACTGGCAATATTAATTTTTATTTGCCAGTACTTTTTCTAGGAAAAATACAAGGTACAAATGTAGTTGCATCATAAATACTTATGGTAGGCTTATGTCCATCTGAATTTATTTATTATTATACTTGACCTTGATGATGGAACCAGTTTGATAAGGTTTAAGGTCAATGACTACATTATTTTTAGACAAGATACAAAGTGTAAAATACTCTGTTTTGCTTTACGATGTTAACAACTAGTAGTGTTTAAGTTTCTCTCTTCACTGCTAATTTTTCATTCTCAGTGATTATCCAAAAGATTTCAGCACCTATAATTAATTACTCATTTGAGAAAAGAAACACAAACTAAGATATAGTTTGGCCTTGTTCTCCCTAGAAAAGTCCTGACATAATGTGAATAAGAGTAGTAACAGTGCAAGTAATAATCACCATTCTGTTTCTCTTTCTCTCTCTCTCTCTCTCTATATATATATATATGTAAATCACTGAGAGAAAAAATCTTTTTGATCACATTTACAAATTAATTCCCTTATATTGTTTGCTTAACTTTAAATGTGTGTCATAGTGAAAATTACAATGAAAATTACATTGTTATCTCTATTTTATAAAAGAAGAGTGAGTAGTGACCAACTCAAAGCTAAACTTATGTGTTTTATTATTTGAACTATTGATCACTAATATCTTCTTGATGGAAATACTTATTTTATCAATGTAACAAGCATAAAAATCTCAGTAAGTAGCAATGGATTTTATATACTAGATTTCCAGAAGATGTAATATTCTACTAGATGCCATTTTATCTATGTAATTGTTGTTAATGAGTTTAAAAAAGGCATCCTAAAGGCATCTTGACTTTTTTGTAGATACTTCCCCAGTCATTGAGAAATAAATAATGAAGTGGTAATTGTGAGCTTTTGTGTACTAGTGCATAGGAGCCAAAGAATGAATGAATCAGTGTGATACATGGATCCTAAATTTGCAAGTTGAAATAGATACTTTGGAACCAATCCTGCATTAAGATGCCTTTCGTAGTGTCATGAGGATATACTAAAGTTTGGCCCAAAGCTTAAAGAATAGAAACAAGTATTTTCTATTTCTTATGTCAGATTGATGTCTGGTAAACTGCAAATAGCAAATGCATTTAACCTCCTTCGTAGCTAGAACTAACCGGTTTATAAATACTCTAATTGGATCAGAGCATAAAAATAACCAAAATGGATATAATAGGCAAAAAGACAACTGAAATGCACCCATATCAATAATAAAACGGCAGCTATCCCCTTCCAAGTTCATTGTGCTAAAATCATTCTACACGTCCCTCTTCACTTAAAATCTACAATTTAAAACTTTGAAAAATAACTTCAACCACACCTAATGCCATAAACTGTGATTCTCACCACCTTGTTTTATCTCACTCAAATTTATTTAGACCCCCATCAGCGCTGCTCTTTCTTGTGTCTGGCTCTATTAATGATAATTACTTAGAATACTATCCCTGTTCTGTGATACCATCACATCATTGTGGGGAAGATTGTGATCTTATCCCAACCTATTCTGTTTAACTCTGACACTCCTTCTGTTATAGTGGGGCCTTGATAAGATCATGCCTGTTAGGATCAGACATTAGTTGGAATCAATATTTGAAAATGTGCCTGTTTCCGTTTAATAGTAAAGTTAGTGTGAGGGTTGAAGTGAGATCATTTGTTGGATGAGACTGTACAACTTTATCTTTCTACTACTTTATGCTCAAAAGCACAGAATGAGGTCTCTGGGAAACCATAATTTTACTGACCAGTCCGGATATATTAGCTTTTAGGTAGGTGACCTGCCCTGAAGGGAACACATATTTTTTAATCTGGTTGAAGTCAGAATAATGAGTTTGAAAGAATGAAAGACTGTCTTCAAAATGGTTAGTAGAAACATAATTAATTCAGTGGCTCTTAACTAGGGCCAGTTTTGTGCCCCAAGGGACACAGAGGGATGTCTGAAGACATTTTGGTTGTCACATCTTTTGGCGGAGTGAGTGTGAGCGAAGGGGAATTAGCAGTGCAACTGGCATCTAGTTGAGAGAGGCCAGAGTGGTTACTAAAATCCTACAATGCACAGGATGGCTCTCTACAATAAAGAATAATCTGGCCCCAAAGCTTAATAGTGCCAACATGGAGAAACCCTTATATATATACTGAGAATGTGACAAAATATAGAGGTGTTTGGCAGCAGTGTTTGATTGTTTGTTTGTTTAGACAGGGTCTCACCCTGTGCCCAGGCTGGAGTGCAGCAGCGTGATCTCCACTCACTGCCACCTCCACTTCTCGGGCTCAAGCGATCCCCCTGCCTCAGCCTCCTGAGTAGTTGGGACCACAGGCGCGTGCCACCATACTTGGCTAATTTTTGTATTTTTTGTAGAGACAGGGTTTTCCCATGTCGCCCCAATTGGTTTCAAACTCCTGGACTCAAGTGATCCACCTGCCTCAGCCTCCCAAAGTGCTGGGATTACAGGAGTGAGCCACTGTGCCCTTCCTGTTTTCAGTTTTTAGTGTGACAATTTATCTGCCCAGGAAGAGCAAATACTGCAACTGTCTACGTTGCTCGTTTTTCTTATTAGCAACATCTGGTTAATTTGTTATTGAGAAATACCTTTAAGCCATAGAAATTTGGATAGTTTCCTTCAAATTTGTGCTGAATCAAGCTTCAGGTAGAAAAAAGTGAGAAATCAGCTGTGCAACCTCTTTGGTCTTTATGAAGCCAGTCTCTTTATTCCTTACTGGGTAATATAATCCATGTTTGGAATTTATTATTTTTTGAAATGAGTGAAATATGGAATGGAATGTCTATATTTTTCACTTCTCAATCTTTCTCCAACTTCATGATATTTGCATATTATTTGATTATATATTTTGTTATATATTTTTGGTTATATATTGTTTATATATCATTTTGATGAAATAACCCTGAGTATTATATTTTTCCTAATATCTGGGTGATTGTTTTTGCATAATGGGTGTTAAAAAAGAGAAATCACAAATTTTTAAAAATTTCTAAGCTTTCTAATGCTTACAGAAAAAAATAGGGCAACAAATCTATAGCATATTTCTGAAAAATAAATTTGAGGTTATCTTTTTTCGGTTTGTGCATTTTATAATTACTTAAATCTGTGCAACTGAGTTTTGAGACTAAGCTCTTTCTTCTGCAAAGACAGTAAAGGGAATTTTTTTCCTTTTTGTGTTATTGAGAATCCAAAAAGCTTTTTTTCCTGAGTACTCAGATGGGAGCAAAGAAAGGGAGCTAGAGGTGCCAATGGCAGTGAAACCATGGAAGATTAGCACACTTCTTTTGATGAAAGGTAGCCTCCCAGAGAGTTGAAGAATAAACATATAGGCTGGAATGCTGGCTAGGAGAAAAGCACCTGAAGTGAATGAGAGAAGTATTCCACTCGAGTCAGGTTAAGGGCTCAGTACTCTGAACTGAACCTGTCAATTCATCACCCATTCTCCATTCATTTTAGTAAAGACCTCATGGAATATCCTTTTTACAGACTACTGTAGTCATAAGACCTGTAAGAAAAGGTTATTTGCTATACTTAGAATGTTCGTGATAAGATGGCAGGTTAATCACTATTTTTCTGCTTTATTTAAAAAAATTCCTCATGAAATAAAATGGTTTATCGTATTTTTCTTTTCTTTTGTTTGGTATTACATTTTTTAAAGGCCTGAATTACATTTAATCTTTTTTTGGCAGCTGAAATAAGTAATTGTGCAGATGCAAAATTATTAATTCTAAATATTGAGACATTCTAAATTATACTACTTATCAGGAATGTACTCTGCAAAAAAAAAAAACATAATTGTAGTAATTAAATGTTTTTAAGGTTAACTTTGAAAACATAGGATGATTAATTCTTTTTTAACTTTTACTTTATTTTTTTCTAAAGTTTCTAAAATTACGAATTAGGCCTTTATATCCACAACAAAGTATATCTTATGTATTCTAACAGCAAGAAAAAAAAATTTAAAGAAAATATATTACTTCCTCCTAGTAATTCTGGATTCGAATGTGCCAAAGAAAAGATGAGTAGGGGGTTTAGGCCTGTGTATCAATTTCTTTTTCCTGTGATGTCAAAAACACAAAGTAGTCTGGTTTTGATAGAGTTAAGTAAACTAAAGACAACCCACTGCTCCCAACCCTCTATCTCCTAGTACTTCACAGTCCAACAAGTCATTTATTCTTGTAGAATAAGATAAGTCTTTATATGTTTGTGTTTGGTGGATTAACAACAGAAAATTAAGGAATTTTACAAAAATTCCAACTTGGCAAATAGTAGCAACCTTATCATGTGGAGGCCTGATAAACCCCTCCGATAAAGCACCAGGGAAACTAGTCTGGACAATGTCTTAAAAAATACGAGGTATCTGACAGTGGTCTGTATCTCACCACTGGAGTTGGGACGATCAGTTAAATGCAAACACCACTTTAGATAATAGAACCGTTATTTGTAACTCTATGTCTCTGTCTTTAAAGGTAGGACGTTGGTTATGATAAGGGGTGTATGTCTGTAAATACTGTGTAATGAGAGAAGTGCTTTTTCTCATTCTTATCTATTTCAACTTAAAGCAAATGAGCCTTTTTGGGAAGGAAAGGAAAATTATGGTGGAATAAATAATAGTGCTCATAATTTTGGACAGGGAAGCATTGGGGCCTAATCCAGACAAGGCAATGCTTCACACTGTAATCCTCATACATTATCAATTATTTAATATTCATCACCATGTCATCAGACCTCTATAGAAAATATAATTTTTTAAAAGACCTTAGTGTTCCTTTTATTTTTTGGATTTCAACACTAGGTACTATGAATATAAGGTTTCTCAGAGAAGGAGGCATAAAACAGCTCTAGTTAATGTGAGTAATAGTATATATAAACCTTTTCAGTTTGTGGTTTTGTTTTATTAGTTTTTTCTAACCCCTCCTCCAAAAGTATCAGCACCCAGCACTTTCTGGGTTCCGCTCTGAGGGTCTAGATCCCTGAATCACTTCAAACTTAACTTATTATTTGTCTGAAATGCATACCTGTCTGTTCAAATAGTATATGTGCTCCAAGTAGTAGATTCATAGAGAGCAATTGTATGTGTTTTGTTTCATTCTTTATTCATTATTTAACAAACATTTGTTATTAGCTAAAGAAGTGCCAGACACAATGTAAGATGTTGCCGTGTACTTGAAATAGACATTGATGTTGGTATCCTGGAGATTATATTCTAGTGACAAATACAGACAAAGAAATGCAAAGAAATGTGCAATTACTATATAGTAGGCAATTAGCAATAATATTATTAGTTATAAATAGAGGAAATATAGTATGGTAATATAGTACCTAACATGTGGGAGGATTGCTTGACCCCAGGAGTTTGAGGTTGCAGTGAGCTGCGATCATGCCATTGCACTCCAGTCTTGGAGACATCTAGAGCAAGACTCTGTAAAAGAAAACAAAAATAAAAATATAAAGAGAACCTAAGATATATTTTAGGATGAAAAAATAGAAGGGAGGGCCGGGCGCGGTGGCTCACGCTTGTAATCCCAGCACTTTGGGAGGCCGAGGCGGGCGGATCACGAGGTCAGGAGATCGAGACCACGGTGAAACCCCGTCTCTACCAAAAATACAAAAAATTAGCCGGGCGTGGTGGTGGGCGCCTGTAGTCCCAGCTACTCGGAGAGGCTGAGGCAGGAGAATGGCGTGAACCCGGGAGGCGGAGGTTGCAGTGAGCCGAGATCGCGCCACTGCACTCCAGCCTGGGCGACAGAGCAAGACTCCGTCTCAAAAAAAAAAAGAAAAAAAAGAAAAAATAGAAGGGATGTCTAAGAAGAGGCCTGAAGAATGAGTAAGAATAAATTGAGAGTATTTGCATGAGTTAGGAGGGGTCAGGATGTAGTGTGTGTGTGTGTGGGGGGGGGAGGGGGTGTTTCTGTGTGTGTGTGTGTGTGTGTGTGTGTGTGTGCGCACACGTGCTTCTATGTTGTAGGAGGCAGGAAATGGGGAACATAATTAATACGCAAAGGCCTACAGGCAAAAGAGAACATGGTAAACTTCAAGAATTGTTTAGTTGTCCAGTAAGAATGAAATAATTATTTAGTTTGTTTTAAAGTGTTTCATTGAGGCACTAAATCCTCAGCCTAGTTTACTTCAAGGTATACTGCAGATATTTTCGATGTAATGTTTCATTTTGTTTTGATTCTCCTACAGCACTTCTTCTACATGTTGTCAAAAGAGCTTAGTAGTAGAAATAACCAGTCTTCCTACAGCTTTCTTTTTTTCTATCACTTTCATATTTTTAGAGAAGTATACGCAGCCGAGTTATGCTGGATTTTTTTATTATTTTTTTTATTTATTATTTTTTTGAGATGGAGTCTCATTCTGTCACCCAGGCTGGAGTGCAGCGGCACAATCTTGGCTCACTGCGACCTCTGCCTCCTAGATTCAAGTGATTCATCTGCCTCAGCCTCCCGAGAAGCTGGGACTCCAGGCGTGTGCCACCACGGCCAGCTAATTTTTGTATTTTTAGTAGAGATGGGGTTTCACCATATTGGCCAGGCTGGTCTTGGACTCCTGACCTCGTGATCTGCCTGTCTTGGCCTTCCAAAGTGCTGGGATTACAGGCGTGAGCCACCATGCCTGATGTTGGATCTTTTTTTTACTGAGATTGATCCAATATCAAAGCATATCTGAACATTTTTGCCCTTATTTTCTAAAGCGTTTATCCTTTAGGCTGCTATATATGTATGTGTGCATATTTATATATAAATATTTTATATATATATATTCTTTTGAGCAGACATAAAATTTGGGAAAATATTTCTGCTTTCATGAAGTTTGCCATCTAATTAAACACTCAACCAGAACAGATAAAATTATTTTAAGCATTGTATGCAGCATTAAAAGCTTTGGACTTGGCCAGGCACGGTGGCTCACGCCTGTAATCCCAGCACTTTGGGAGACTGAGGCGGGTGGATCACGAGGTCAGGAGATTGAGACCATCTTGGCTAACACGGTGAAACCCCGTATCTACTAAAAAATATAAAAAATTAGCCAGGCGTGGTGGCTGTGGTGGTGGGTGCCTGTAGTCCCAGCTACTCGGGAGGCTGAGGCAGGAGAATGGCGTGAACCCGGGAGGCGGAGCTTGCAGTGAGCCCGGATCTCGCCACTGCCCTACAGCCTGGGCGATAGAGCGAGACTCCGTCTCAAAAAAAAAAAAAGCTTTGGACTTAACAGTCTTAGAGATGAATTACACCCATACGGAATAAAAGCGAAGATGGTGTCTCATCACACTAAAATAAAGGACTGCTTCTGATATAAGCAAGGAACTACCCTTTATTTCTAATTTAAAGTGCGGACATTTTACTATGTTAATTAACATCGTAATAGTCAAAATGCTTTCTGCATAAGAATGTATGCCAAATACCAAAACCAATGGAAAAAATATGTAGTTCAAATGCTGAATACTCCTTACATTGTAAAAGTACTAGCAGGCACAACATAATCCAAAAAGAAATTGCTGGCAGGTCTCTTTTCAGGTTTCTGAAAAGCACATTTTTTCGTATTTCTGTAAAACACAAATAATAATGGCAGAATTCCACAGTATTATAAATTAGGAACCAGAAATTATAGGTTAGTTATATGGAATAAAGAGTGTTTCTCAACCTTGGTGCTGCTGGCATTTTGGACCAGATAATTCTTTGGTGTGGGGGCTGTCCTTTGCATTGTAGGATGTCTAGTGTCATCTCTGGCCTCTACCTACTAGATGCCAGTAGCATCCCCCTGGTTCTGACAATCAAAAATGTTTCCAGACATTTCCAGGTGTCCCTTGGGGAGCAAAATCGCCCCTAGCTGAGAACCGCTAAAATAGAATAATTTAAAAGACAAGTAGTATGGATTATGAAAACACAAGCCCACCACAGGGAAAGTTAAAGTCTATGTACTACACTTGTTTTTTAAGCTATCTTTAGCCTTTAAAAAATTTTTTTCCTGGCTAATTAGGCTGTCATATTTGGTGACAATGGATGCATTTATAATAAAATATTGCTTGAATTTGAAAAATAAACCTATCTTGCAAAATATATAAGCAAGATAAAAATTTAATTAAAATGCATTAGGTAATATTTGATCTAAGGAATAGTCTGCTACCTATATAGGGCAGAGACATGGATTCTCTTGAGATAGGCAACTGAGTCTCTGATGTGGTGAAATCCACAATTACCCCCAAAATACTCACGGTGTATGGAAAAGAAAGAACTTCTATGGGAAACGTAGAGCAAATGGAATGCTTGGATGACACAAAGAATATTTTTCTTCTTTTAATAATTTTTTTCCAAAAAAAATTCAAAACCACATTTTATATAAAAACTAGTATCAAAATAAAAGAGCATTTTTATTTCTCTTCTCCCTCCAGTTTGAAAACACTTCGTTACATAAGATTCTTCCTGTTGACCCTTTGGGTCCTTGTACAGCCTCAGTTTAGGTCTGTTGGAGGAACCACTGCTCTGTGGGGTCGGACTTTAATCTCAGTGGAAACGATGATGCTGGAATCAAACTTTCAATCTTTTCTAAATTTCTTTTTTATTGGCAGCTTGAATGGCCTACTTGATTCTTTTGCAGTAGGGCCTTCCATTAGGTATTTGTTTTGTTGACATGTGAATGCTCTTTTGTCAAAGATTAACCACACTGCCTCCGCACAGGCAGGATGCCATTTAAGATAGTCTTTTACTAAATTCTTAGAGTAAGGATGTATGTCAGGCCAGTTAGGGGGCAAGTTTAGCTGACAGCTGATGATGAGTAGGCTTGGTACTCTCTCCTCATTGACCTGTTGAGAAGATGGTCACAAACCAAAGTCGGAGGAAATGCCTGATCTATAGTGTACACAGTTGAATGAGATTTAAGAATCCTTAATCCCATTATGTTTTAAAACCTTTAGTAGCTCAGAACATGTTACAAAGCAGTTAGCCTGGAGAGTCAACTGAAAAGGTGAAAGCTCAATGAAGGGTGAGAGAAACCCTAGTAGTTTCTAGAAACCAAACTCCACGGAGCCCCCTCTAATCCTACTATTACTCAGTTCCACGTGATAATTTACAGGCAATATCGGTGTCAGAATTTTTTGTGCCATTAAAGTTATGACAGATTGTCATTTCATCATGGTTTGAATGACTGTCAGAAATAGTGTATTAAAAATGACAATCCCCAATTTTATCATAGATCATCCAGACTTTGTTAAATGCACATAACAATAGTTTTCTCAAGCGTCAACAAGGAAGCTACCTTGACAAATCCTACCAGCCATATGGCTATACTTTATATATATTTGGCAAAAGTGACTTTTTGTAATTAAAGCTACTTTACCAACAAAGCTCAAAAAACGAACTTCAGAGAAATTAATGATTCATAATATAGAAATTGAATTTAGTACAAATGGAATGTTCAAGAGATGTTTGTGGCATTATTTACCTTAACATAAAAGAGTACTTTTTTGTTATTTGAATTAATTATATTTGACCGTCTCTATTACTAGCCTAGTTTTGAGGTTTCTCCCGCAAAACACAGTACTTGCTTTCTTCTTTTTTCTCCTACACTTTCCACTGTGCCAGTCATATTCTCTTCATTTTTGGCACTTTCTCTTTAACTCATGTTCTTTTTTTGAGACAGAGTCTTGCTCTTTTGCCCAGGCTGGAGTGCAGTGGCTCAATCTCAGCTCACTGCAACTTCCAACTCCCGGGTTCAAGTGATTCTCCTGCCTCAGCCTCCCAAGTAGCTGGGATTACAGGCACGTGCCACCAAGTCTGGCTAATTTTTGTAATTTTAGTAGAGACAGAGTTTTGCCATGTTGGCCAGGCTGGTCTTGAACTCCTGACCTCAAGTGATCTGCCTGCCTCAGCCCCCAGAGTGCTGGAATTACAGGTGTGAGCCACTGCTCCCAGCTTCTTTAATTCATGTTCCGATCCATTTTGTTTATAACTGCATATGCTATCTTCCCCTTTCTTTTTGAATTAGCCTCTGAGTGGCTCTCTTCTTCACCTTTATTCTGCCTGGGTTTTCTAGGCTGAAAACTAGGCTGAAACACCAACAGGTAATTTTGCTTGTGTGCTTTATCCCTTGCAGTATTAGTAAAGCGGCTATTTTTATTTCTAAAGTGCCACATTTTAATTCAGCTTCCAATAATGTCACTGTGAGATGCTGAGACTAAGAAACGCCCTCTAATGTGTTACAACCATATAAAACTATTGTCGTTTCTTCTGTTGCAGATAAGAGACCTGTGGAGGATAATAACCATAATATTCAGGGCCAAAATACTTCAGTGTCATATAATGTACAGCCTGTGGTCACATTACAACTTTATTATCCATTTTTCAATGCTTCTGTGTTAAGCCACACACATATGAAAAATGCTGTGTTTATTTCATTCTTATGATGCTGTATTGGTTTACTTCAGGCCATGATTAATGGTTTTGGGGCCCATAGGCATAGATAAAGGTGTTTTTGAGTTAGTTATTTAATTCGAGGAAGAGAAATGTTTTGTCCAAAACTTTAAGAGTGCCCTGTTATGGATATGGAGGGCTGACGTGATAGGTTGGAATATTAACTGAGGAATTTCATGTAACAAGAAAAAAGTATGTGTATACATATAGGCACACATGCATGAGTGTGCAAGTGCATGTGCATGCACGTGCACACACACACACACACACACACACTAAGTCAATGGAAGTGTAGCTGACTTTACCAGCAACCACTTAATCACTTTACACAAGACACAGGGTCCACTTTAGAATAAGCAAAGCCCATATATCAGACTTGAAAGGGTATAGTTCTGCCATCGTATTAGTATTTTGGGACCTATCCAGGAAAATAAAAATAGGAGGGATTAAAGGGCTAATGTAAGGTTATTATAAGTATTTATCAGTTGTGGGTAGATAAGTTAGTGGGGTAACAACTACCCTTGTTCTCTTAAAATAGCTTCAGTTTTCAGACTTAACTCCACACTAATGCTTGGAGCCTTAGCTGAATATTCACAGATAAGGAAAAAAGTAAATATAGACTATGAATCAGTTTGCTGATTTTGACTTTTTCTCCCATGGAGGCCACAAACTGGGTTATGAACAATAAACTTTATATAATCATGAGATTAAATTTTCAGAACTTCTTAGGACCTTATGGTGTTCTCTTAGAATTATTTGAAAAAAAAAAAACAACAAGAACAACAAAAAACCAAGTGGCATCTAAATGTTAATAAATAATATTGCTTTGTAAATTGGATTACCTAAGATTTTCCATTTATGATAGTTTTCTGTCACAGTTTGTTTATTGGATATAGGGTCTAATTGTTCTTAAAAATATAACACTTCTCAGCAAACTATCGCAAGGACAAAAAAACCAAACACCACATGTTCTCACTCATAGGTGGGAATTGAACAATGAGAACACATGGACACAGGAAGGGGAACATGACACACTGGGGACTGTTGTGGGGTGGGGGGAGTGGGGAGGGATAGCATTAGGAGATATACCTAATGTTAAACGACCAGTTAATGGGTGCAGCACACCAACATGGCACATGTATACATATGTAACAAACCTGCATGCTGTGCACATGTACCCTAAAACTTAAAGTATAATAATAATAAAAAAATAAAAAAACACTTCTTCATTTTTATAACAGTGGAACTTATATAGACAGTACTGTGAATATAGCTTTTAATCAAGACATTGGAAAAATGTTAATGCCTTGAGTCTTTAATACAGTTTTAAACTTGTACACCAGAAAAATCAAATTGCTGCTAAAATACCACATTAGCAAAATTTTATTTTGCTAAAATAACAGAAGCAGTTATTAAAGTCCTCCAACACCTGTATCAGCACAACATTGATGCTCTCCCAATCCACAAAATTAATAACAAGGAGATGGCAAATTTGGTATCCTGAATCCACAGAAGTAAAATATAATACCAGTGAGGAAAAGGTGAAAATAGAAAGAAAAATTAACACCAGATAAAGTGGAGTTGTTTTGTTAATTGTGTAAAAGAAAAATTTGATAAACATTTTCATTCTGTTCTCAAAACACAGCAGATATTTCACCAGATCACTATTAGGCTTACAAG
Source organism: Hylobates moloch (assembly GCF_009828535.3). Lineage (NCBI taxonomy): Eukaryota > Metazoa > Chordata > Mammalia > Primates > Hylobatidae > Hylobates > Hylobates moloch. The sequence goes on from NW_026652284.1 coordinate 85,936,753, forward strand.
GCATTATGAAAACCCTCTGAAAAATAGTTAAATTCCATTTCAAAGCACTGTAGTGAGCACAGGAAACACGCAGCAAGACTTTAGTGTCATTTGGATAAGAAAGGAGGGAGACTCAAAGCAAAACTATCAAAAGGTCAGGAGGCTGCTTTACTCTCGGTAATTGCCTGGGAATCTTTCTTTTCCTTCTATTTTCCCCCCTTGATACATTGTTTTTAAAGGGTTGTCTGAAATGTAAAAATATAAAAATGCAATCATATTAAGAATTGAAAAATCATCTGGAAAGGTTAAAGGACTTTCTTATTTCTCATTTGGCCATTGAAGGGTGGCCAAATTGGCAGGCCATCCTTGAAACCCCGAAGTCTTTCACATTTTGGTGCAATTACATTTGATTTGAAATACATTTTTCCAGTATAAAAATGTTAACTATCTCCCAGTGCAATTGAAACCTGTCTTGTGTCAAAAACAGGAAATTCTAAGGATAAATAGACTGTGGATATATGTCAGATGTTTCTCTTATTTTTTTTTCTCATTTTCTTTTTTAGACACACAAAACCCATATGCACACACATATATTAATATATATAATATATGCAGATATTGATGGAATTCTGTGAGTTGAAAGAGGAGGAAGATGTCTTGAAGGATCCATATCTCTCCCACCAGATTTGTGCTATTATCACTGAAATGTGGCCTTCAGTCTTGAAACAGTTAAAAGAGTTCTAAGGCCACAAAAGGAGAGATGTCTTCAGAATTATCTCCCGCCTCACATTTGCTCTTAGGCAAGCAGTTTAAAAAAGCCCAGTGATTGAGCCAGTGATCCAATTTGAAATGCAGAAATGATTAGAGCTGCTTGCCTCATTTCATATCGAAATTCTCTGATTTATGACAGGGCCGCAGCCAAGATCTATCTCCAAAGGGAATTAGTGTGCAAGTTTGCATATTTTTGTTATTTAGGTTTCTGATAGCAGCTGCTAGCTAGAAATACTGAACTGGGAGGAGGTGGGGCAAGGATTTTCAGCCACTGGAGCAAAAGAAAGATAAGAGCTTTCTGTTTAGGACATCGAGACCCCTTGACCAGCATATATCTGTGTTACATATGCTTCTTATATGTGTGTATGTCTAAGAACTTGTTAATGGTATTGACGTGAGTGTATATGTACACATAAATTATGAGGTTCGAGGAGCCCAGGAGTGTATTGGAATGGTTAATTCTAGTAATGGAGAAAAGAATTACCAAAATTCTGTCTCCATGTTTTAACTACTGGAATTTTAATGAGGCATAATACTTCAATCATGCAACTGACCTGTGGGGCAGAGTATAGAACATATAATGAAACAGAAATAGAATTCTGAAAAAAAAATTATTACCTTATCTAGAATTTACATGAAGTGTTAACAGGAAATTATGCAGCAGTTATAAATGAAAAATATGGGATTTAATGTACTTATTAATAAAGATTTGTTACATACATGATACCAGTGTCCCAAATCTGCTGTCCGCAGCTGTCCCCAATTTCTAATGTTTCTGTCCTCAGATGCCTCATTTAGAGTCATCTTATTACCATGTAAGCTAATGCCAGTTTCTCTTCAGTGAATATTCCATTCCAAGAAAAAAAAAAAAAGGAAATTATCTTTGTGCATAAGTCAAGGCCCGAAGACTTTCTATCAGTTACATTAAAATATTAAACACACACACAACTTTGTTGGTTGTGTCAGTGCTTTTCTTGAGTTTGTAGATTTTAATCACAGTTGCAAAAAAAATTGTGATTTTTCAAGTAAAAATTCCCTGAAAGAAAGATGAGTGGCTGTCAGTCTACATTAGTACTGCAAAGAGCAAAGAAATCATCGTGGGAGAGTTTATTACTTTAGCTGCTCTCTGGCTCCATATGGAGTCATTATGGCCTGGAGTCTTAACAGTGCTCCTCTGCTGACCTTACCATAATGCAGCAGGGCTTCTACATATTAAAACCGCTCTCATATTTCACTGAGTATTCTCCAGGGGTTCCAGGGTTATTGTAGTAAAAACTTTAAATTTTGATTACCTTGTTCGTTGACAAAGAATGCAGTAAGATCTATAAAGACATCTTTAAACCTAAATGCCTGAGTTATTCCTTTTAAATCAGCCCATCTCCTCTCCTCTTGACTTCCAGCTAACTTGCCCAATTTCAAGACAGTAACTCTTCATGTGGTTGTTGTCCCTCCCTCTCTCTTTTTTTTTTTTTTTGAGACGGAGTCTTTCTCTGTCGCCCAGGCTGGAGTGCAGTGGCACGATCTCGGCTCACTGCAAGCTCGGCCTCCCGGGTTCATGCCGTTCTCCTGCCTCAGTCTCCCGAGTAGCTGGGACTACAGGCGCCCGCCAACACGCCCAGCTAATTTTTTGTATTTTTAGTAGAGACGGGGTTTCACCGTGTTAGCCAGGGTGGTCTCGATCTCCTGACCTCGTGATCCGCCCACCTCGGCCTCCCAAAGTGCTGGGATTACAGGCTTGAGCCACCGTGGTTGTTGTCTCTTGTGTTTGAGAACCGTGTTGTCCCAGTAGCTCAAACATTAATTTCTAGAAGATTCCTTATGCCAAGAGGGTCTGGCGGTAAATTTTAATTTGATTATACCTTTTAAAACACAGAATGGAACTTTTACGTTTAGTATGGTAGCACTGTTGAAATGATTTTTTAAATTTTAAGGATATATTAAGTATTTACTACTTTTACTCAGCTCTACATTGTGAAAGAGTCATAGATTTTATGTATAGTAAGTAGTTTTATTAATAGCCTAAATATTAATAGTTAATATTTTGGTTCAAGGGACTGAGCTTAGTGTTTTGTTGCTTTATATTTCCATAACTCAATAGTTCTTCCATTTAACACATGAGAAAACTGAGGTTTCTGACACTCCTCAAAAAGCTCAAAGCTAATTAATGTACAAATTATGGATTTGAACTCAGATATGACTTGAAAACTCTTGCTGCATTAATTTTATACTACCTCCCTACAATTCCATTTTAATAATGGCCCTTTTCGGCACTCATGTTAATCATGACTCACTCGTGGATTCAGCAAACACTTCTTAATTCTTGCCATGAGCCAGGCACTATGCAAAGGTCTCAGGTTATACAAACTATATTTAGTCTTTGCCCTCAAGGAGCTCAGTCTAATGAGAGAATCAGATACATAAACATAACTATAGTATCATAAGATGATTCCTGATGGAGGATTCTATAAAAGTTGTTTCTTTTTATAAATAAGCAATAGAAACAACTTCTAGCTAACTTAAGCAAAAACAGAATTATAGAAAGAATATGGGGGAGTTTACAGACTCTGTGGGATATTAGAGAACCAGGTTTAGAAAAGGACAAGAATCAAGGCAATTTGAGAGTAAAGAAAGTCTAATAGTAGAAACCATTGTACAGTCTTAGCAGGCACTTGCATTGGCAAGAACGAGCTTCAACACATTTTGGTCTTTTTATTTCTTTGCTCAGGACTTAGGTCCAGGGACGGTGTGCCTTATTAGTCTATCTTTGATCACATCTCTGTCTCTAGATGAGAGAGAAAAGGGCCCCTATATTAATATGCCAGTGTGTGTGTGTTCAGTGGAGGAATTACCCAAAAAAAAACATAGAAAGAGCTATTATCCAAAAGAGCTGGACCAGATGCTGGCCATCCATAAACAGCAATTATCCAACAAGGGTAAGTGTGAAGATTAAACATTTTACTGTCTCAGGTGCCCACAGAAGGCTTCCAGAAGGTGATTTTAAGGAGTTTTGAAGGATGAATTAACTCAGAAAATAAATTGGGACTGCAAATTCCAGGCAGAAGTAATAATACATACAAAGTCATGAAAACATGAAACAAAGAAGTGTTTGGAGGAAACACACAATATCGGGTGAAACATGGCTAGTAATAAGGATTAAAGAAGGTAACAGGAAACTTTCCATGCTTTCCCAAGAAATCTGGATTTTATCCTTTATTCAATGGTGCTGGAATAGAGAACATTAAATATTGAGAATTTATTTGCCAACATTTTTTATCTCCGTCATGGCTAAAATAATCTCTTTTATTGGTTTTAGCCATATGAATAGGCATATACCTTCTTAGAGCTTTTAATCTATCTATTCCTCATGATTAAATCTCAAAATAGAATAATATACTGCTAACATCTTATAATTACTTCCAATATCATCTAAAATCTGTGTATTTCAAAACCATATAAACAGAGTAAAGCAAAATTATCTGAAATTCTCCTTTTATCTGGAAAAAAAAAAACAACAAAAAAAGAAATAACCAGTTATGTAATAAAGTTACAAAAATAAAGTGTTTTATTATTTAGTAGACACTACTTCTGTGCACCCTGTTAACATTTATGGCAAATGGTAGTATCCATATCAAAATGGAAGAGCAGGTTGTAAGTTGTGTGAGTGAAAATATGTTTGGCTCTCTGATCTCTTCATGTCTGGTCCAGTCAGATTAAAAGGAATAAAAATCAATGAAGAGGAAGTCAGCAAGAGAAGGGAGAAAACAAAAGAGTAAACAATCAGAGGAAGAGTAAAAGAGTTTTCTTTCATTTTCTTTTTTCTTTCATCCCTGCATTTTCAGAAAGAAAGAAAAAAGGAAACAAAGAGAGGAGAAGCACATTTATAATGAAAGTTACATATTTCTCCTCCACCATCCCAATTTTTTACTCTAGTTGCAAATAGATTGGCACTCTCCCTGGTTGTTCTGGTATGCTATACCTAGCGAAAGAAGGTATTCTACTTTTCCTGTGAAAACCTTTGCAAGTTTGGCACCAATCCTAATGCTCTTCCAAGTTTCTTAGTCAAATTTGGGATCCAAAGCTTCTTTTGTGTATCAGGGGTGAGAACAGAGATCATAATAGTTAAATATTTTATTCCTCTAAGAATTTAACTAATTTGTAGTCATCGTATAAAGCAACTCATGATAGAGAAGGAGGTCTCTGGGTGAGGCTGCCTTTGTCTGCTTTTTTTTTTTTTTTTTTTTTTTAATGAGTGATTATGAGATTCCTGAGCAGATAGGGAAAGATGGCCTGGAACTCTATCTCTAAAACTTCAATTAAGCAAGGTAGTATCTGTGGTGATTTTCAGTATGTGGCACCCAGGAAAGAAACAGACATACTCCTTCCTTTCGTCTTGTTTCTCTACTCTATAAATTTAGTTAATGCTGTTGTTTTTGGTAAAGTAGAATTGAAATTCTACACTGGAATATTTTTATTTTTCAGGCTTATATATTTGTGTTTCAATTTCCTGACACACCTCCTAAATGTAACAGCTGCATTCTTGCTGTTAACCACTATATTTGAAAGCTGTACCTTGGTATCTGTGAAAAAAAATGCATTATTAATAGATGTTGAATTTTGGGTTGCGATTGAATGTCAGGGCCCTGTTATGCCTGGGTTCTGTTTAAAATCACAGAATATCAGTAATAAATCTTTGAATTGGCAGGAGTCGACATGGTCAGTTTTTAAAATGCTATTTCATTTTCTGTGTGTATTTCTAATCATTCTGGAGTTACACAAAATTTGGGTGAAAGTAATGTCAAATGCTGGACTATTTCTACTTATTTAAAACTAAGTATATTGAGATGATATGTTTCAAATATTTGACATTTATGAAGTTGCGTGTGTGCATGTTAATGTGAAAAAGAGAGCAGACCTAAACCTCTCCCCTGTGTGATTTTCTCATGAACGTGCCGTGTACCTTTCATTAACACTAGATAAAAGCACAGTAGTTTCTTGTTAAATAAAAGTAGAGAACAATTTTGTTTTCTCTTTTTATGTTGAAGCCATTTTCAGTTTTTTCTTTGCATTGTTTTTTCATCACATTTAATGCAGATAAATATTATAATAATGATAGGCTGCTATCAACCCATCTCAATTTAGTAATAAAAAGGATAGCATAACAATATATTTGAGTCTCCCTTCTCCTAAGTTACTAAGAAAGTATATAGTGCAGCATGTTTTAAATGGTCTCCTATTTAATTTTTCCCATGAATAATGTCTTTCATTTGGGAATGATAGTGAATCAAATTCCTAATAGTACCGCCGCACTGTAACTACATTATATAGGACTATTAATTAGGATAAATATGAAATTTGAATAGCTATTGCAGGTGTGAGACATCAGATGAGAACTGAAAAGGATTAAATTCTGCTGGGGATCGTTATTTCAGTTATTTCCAATCCTGTTGTTCTGCTGCATAAAACTTACTTTAGTACCTCTCTGGACTGTTATAACATCTGTTGTTCTTGGAAAAAAAAAAGGTTTTTTGTTTTTTTTTTCCCCCTTCTTTTTGGTCAGAAATAGCTGTGTTATTCTGCAGCATTGGCCCAGAATGCCTTGCAGGGAGTGAGCTGTGTTCTTCTGGTGTTCTGACTAATTAATTCCCATGAGACCTGCTCCTTACAACAGGGCTTGCTGGCGCGGAGTCCAGCAGTGGGAAGGACCGCCTTTGGGAAGGTCACTTGAGAAAGCTGTCCTACACATGCGTGTTCATCATGTAAATAAAGAAGAAGGTGAAGGATAAGAGGGTTGAATCCAGGGAAGTTTTATGAGAGAGAGAACTGATAGGACTGATTACTTTTATTTTGATAAAGGGCTTTTTCCTCTATCACCATGAATGCATTTTAAACTTAGAATATCTGCTTGCCAAATGATAATCACCATCTCTTAGCTTTGCTTCATCAAATTGTTTCAATGTGATTAAATTTTACCAACCAGGTAGAAGAGTTTTAAAATTAACTTCTGGAAAAATGATCAATTCTTCTTTTTCTCTCTCTTTAAAAAGTGGAATAATGCCATAGATGTTCACAAAACTCTGCTACCTCACCTCACGCTTTCTCACGTTAAATAAACTAGTTTTATTTGCAAAATTCTGACTTTCTACATTTGCCTCCTTGTTCCTACATTTCCCTCATAAAAAAATTAGTTTTAATTTCTTGGGACTGACCAAGAAAGATAATGAAGTCCTTTCAAAAACTCTTTATGTGTGAAACCCTGAAGGAAAACCCTAGAGCCTTCTTACTTCTAGCAACCAATTACTACATACAAAAAAACTTTCCCCAATTATGAAGTCCACTAATGCATTCTGCACAGACTCAATTTCACGAACTCTGTTGCGGAGGCACCCCTCACATAATTAACAGCAAGACACTGCATGTGGTCAGACCTTCTGCTAATTGATTAAATGAGTCTATTCCTAAATCAGATTCTAATCACACTAGCTAGCATGGCTATGGAACACAGCGTGTATAACAGAATTTCCAGAAATCCAAAATGTGGACCTGCAAAAAATCTAAATTACCCATTGGGGGAGCTGCTTCAGAACTGAACCTAAGAAAAAAATTAAAAGGCCACCTTGCTTTCTTGAAATGCCACTGTCCCCAGGTGTCTTTCTTTAGTATTCCCACTTCTTTTTGATCCGTGTCCTTTTGTGATTCATCATCCACACCTAAACGATATAAAACATGTCATACTGTGGCCCTGTCTTTATGATTATTTTAGTTAACTAGTGCTGGATAGTTTGCCTGCAGTTTCCTAGTAAAATACAAAACCTCCCATCTGCTTGTCAGTTTTTCTTTTTTCTTTTTCTTTTCGTCTTTTTTTTTTTTTTTTTTTTTAAAAGAAGGCTGTGGTGTTCCCCAAGGGTTGTGAGAGAAGTTCATCCCATTGAACTGGTCAGCAAGATATCATTAGCTCGTTGTGTACATGAAATCCAGGGGTTAGAGCACCAAGCGTCACAAGCCAGTTTCTTTACCTCCTTGAGCTGATCAGAGGATCAGAGTATCAAGGAAGGATTAGCACTGACTTGGGATTTGTGTGATTGGTTAATTTATTGCGGCAATGGCAGGCCTTTCATCTATGGCAACATTTAATCAGCACAGCCATGGAGGCTATTACCGGTTAGCTCCTTTCTCAAGTCAGCCAGGGCTGCACCATCAGCCCTATCACAACTCCCCTGAAATTTCCAAATTATCTGGAACAGGCTTTAGCCTCACAGTAATAAAAATTAGAAGAGATTTCTGATAGCACTGGTGGAAAAGGCTTTCACTTGCACAGGCCAAATTATAAATAGTATGAACGTGCACTTTAAAAAAAAAAAATTCTCCACCTCTTAAGAGATGTGCAGGACTTATCACCCCTGCTCTGATCCAAATCCTCATGGTTGAAAATTTATATTAGATTTTATCAGAGAGGCCTAAGTCTAGAAAAATCAATGAAGGTTATCTTTTATGTTGCAGGAACTTGTGGAAATATTGATTTTCATTTTATAGTGAATTTGGAGCATGAGTTGGTAATCACTGCTGAGCCGACCACAATGTTTGCCTACTGTATCTTTTACTGAGTTTTGCTCAAGTATTTAAGATAGTATTCCTGTTGATTTTAGTCTACAGTGTGAAGACAGATGTTCCTAAAACACAAAGTTGTACCTGGGAAAAAATACACCCGGAAGCTCCCTATTTACAATAATGGTATCAGTATTTTGAGACTATATTTTGACAATTATGGATTTGGGAATGAAATATACTCTGAAATGTTTGTAAGATTTCTTTTTTGCTTCTGTAAAGTTTATAAACCAAGAGAAAGATTATTTTTGAGTAAGGAAAACTGCATATGTATAAAAAAAATACATCATTGAAACATTGAAGTCCTACTAAGAGGGATTTCTTTTTTCAATTAATTATTGTCTTTGTATCTGAGAAATATTAATCAAAAGTTTCCCTTCTGTTGTATTTTTAATGTTTTTGTTTCATGATTTGCTAACTTATTTTTATTTCATTCTTTCTTTTAAAATTTAATTTAATAAATGTTATAGTTAATACAAGTTAAAAAGCATTAGAGAATAACTGCTCATTTTTTATTTTTTTAAAATTGTTTAAACGCTTTTTACCTTATTTATGATTGTTTCGGATAATCATAGTATGATGATTATATTATTGTTTACTTATTCTATATCTCTAAAGTGTTTATAGCAATAATCTTAATTCAAGTGGAGAAACTTGTTTGCAAGTAAGAACTCAAGGATAGACTCAGGAATGCTTATTAGTGACTTGATTCTTAAGATTTTAGCACGACTCTTGCAGTGTTTTCCTTCATATTTTCTGAGAGAATAATGCCTTTACATATTCACTATGAATATTTTTAAAATGAGAATACATGTAGACATAGTCTTATATTTTGTTGTGCACTAACTGCTAGATCATCATTTAGTGTTCAGCTTTAATCTTCTCCTAACAGTCTAACAGAGTTCGATGACAAACTGCCCTGGGTTCCATGGCTGAGCCATCCTGCTCCTCCCTCTCACCCTTAGTTATGCTCCTGAACTTATACTTGGCAGCTGACAAAGAATCATTTTTCTCCATCACCACCTGAAGCCCTGCACCATACTGCAAGGCTTAGGATAATAGCCAGCAGTCTTTTTATTCTAAGCATAACCAAAAGATGTCTAAGCCAAGGAATTAACAAGGTAACATATGAAAACACCAAGCCCAGTAGTTGGCACATGGTAGGGCCTGCAGATGGCAGTGGCTAGTGCCATTATTGCCTGGGAAAGTCTGTAAGGGGACTCCAGAGAATTCATCACCTGTTCCCTGGTCTTGTTCCCTAATTAGCTGGATTTGGACATGTCTATTCATGGTCAAACTTAGCTAAAATGGTGACAAAATTGCTTAGTTTTTATATTCCCCCTGCTCTGTTCTTATTTTTGCTCTTTTCTGTGCTCTTATACCCCTGCCCCTCCCTACTCTTCAATTCTAAATTATAGCCAAATTCTTCTAAAAGTAGAGATAACAGTATAACCCAGGTTTGGATGTAACCTTATACCCCTCTCTGTCTTTTGTTCCCGCTATTTTTCTTCTATATAGGAAATAAGATGTTGGGACTAATAGGACCAAATGACACAGAGAATTCTGAGGATTTGCAGAAAGTCACACAGTTCATGATTGTGCCTGCATTAGAGACCTGGGCCACTCTATTTCATGGGGGCAGAGGCATTAGTTGAAGTAAATGAGAATGTATTAAGAACTCTTTGCTGCAAGCTGTGGAAACACAGTTGAATCAGCTTAAAGAAAAGGATAAATTTATTTATTAGAATTGCAGAGTATTTTATGGATACCAAGGGCAGGAATTCACTAGGCCTCAAGATTTATTAGTACTGAAGATTCAGAAACCCTCAGGATGCCTTCAACATTTGTTATGGCCTCTGATTTCTCCAAGTTGGCTTCATTCTTCTTCCTCTTACGTCCAACTGCCCCTTCAGTGGACAGAAGCTTTGAACTTGGTAGTTCATACTTGCATCTACCCAGTGAGTTATGCCCTTGACTTTCTTGATTCTGTCATTGAAAACCCTAAGGAAAAGACTTACTGTCCCAGCATAGCAGAGGAACACACCTAAGGCTAGGAGGTAGAGAAGTGATTTTCAGAAAAGTGAAGATATGGGAGGACACTTCATAAGTGCTCACTACAATTGGTGACAATATAAACTGCCTTTAGAATATGAAAGCCTCATGAAAAAAAGGATTGGTTTTTGTTCTGTGGATGCAAGTTACAGGAAGATAGATTTTAGTCAATATAAATATGGAGCATGGTAAAATACTGAATTTATCACTTTGTCCAGTTAATAGAAATATTTAAATTTGGTTAAATGAAGCCCAATTATAATTGTTCCCACTTATGTTCCCTACCTGACCTTCTCTAGAAGAAAGGATTGTATTAGCTTCAACCTGGCCCAAGTGAATTTCAAGATTTCAAAATTAAGATTCATTGGGTTTATGTTCTAATAATGGTTTTATAAATATTGTATGTTTTAAAAAAGTGAATTCCTATATTAAATGGCTCATGCCTATGATACATATGTGTGCATTTGTACATACATAAATATGTGTGTACATACTATGTATTTGTTTGCCTGTGACAGATTTGACTTGCTTCTGTTTATTTTGGCCATGAACTTGGCATTTGTTTGATTCAGCACTGAGTATTTTTTGTAGTATACTTTAGGCTAAATTATCATAAAAAAATTATTTGACTGGTAGAGGCCGCATTCCAACCAGAGAAGTTCAGAGACATTCATGTCTTTCTTATTCTTATTGTTGCTTGCCCAAAGCTCACAGACTGGATACTTTTTAAATCAAGTTACATATTCTTCCCAGATTTATTCTGAAAAGCTTATTGATAAATTATTTTTGAAAGCTTTATTTTAACCTATGTAACAAACTAAATTTTCTTTCATATGCTTATAAATGTACTATGGTACACAGAGAATTATAGTGATTCATTTCATGATTTTTGCATAGTGGAATAGTAGGCATTGTCTCTCCATATGGCAGCTCTTTGCTGCCAAAAATTTTATGGTGTTAGGCAATAGCAAAGGGATTCCATACCAAAAGGTGCCTCAGCTTTGGTTACCTCACATAAAAAGAGTTGGCATACAGCATTTTACAGCAGTGGTGTACAAATTTAGAATTATACAGATTCTTGCTTACAACATGGTATATAGGGATACTCAAATGTTTCGTCACTGGGTTAGGAAGACATATGATAGTGCAAATCTACATAATATACTAATCTATTTAGCCTGAGGACATAATAAAAACTTATATCAAGGATATTAATGTGCAATGAAAAATGGTTCTGCAAAATTGGCAATGCAAATTAATTGTAGTATGGACAAGCATCTGTGTGAATTTATGCTTTTTTCCCCAAAAATCTGACTGTTAATTGTTAAAGGTTTTATTTATTTAATAGATGAGAATGGTCCCAGTTGTGAATGATTAGCCTTATCAATATTCAGAATGGTTCTGTAGTATTATCTTTGTTTAGAGAATATTCATACACTTTGAAAACGTGGAAATGATGATCTTTTGAATCAGACATCAGACCAGTGTGAGTCCTAGCTGTAGCACTCATTAGCTGTGTAATTTAGGCAAGTTAGTTGACCTCTCTCAATTTCAGGTTCTTCAACTGTTTTTTAAGAAAATGAAAGCAGGTGGGGGTTCTTATCCTGCTTAGTGATAAGGCTTGATTTTATCTACTCCATCAGTCCCTCCTTCCTGAAGCACTGTCAGCACTTGGCTCCCATGACATGGCCTCTGTTGCTTTCCCCACCTTACTGAATCCACTTTCTGTTCTCTTGGCCCAGAAACTAACTGCTAAATATTGAGTCCAGTACTCTGGTCTATTCTTTTCTTTAGATGATCTCATACCCCATGGCTTTAACTTCCATCTTAAAGCCAAATTTAAATCCCCGCCCCAATCTCTCATCTGAGATCCAGACTCATATTTGTAATTGCCTACTTGACATCACTGTATCACAATAGAGATTTGGAAATCAGAACTCCAAAACATATACCCTAAAATGACTCCTATCTGAATCTTCCTGATCTTCATAAATGTCATCATCATTCATCCAGTTTTTCAGACCTTCAAATCTGGGAGTTAGCCTTGATTCCTCTCTTTTCTTCACTGACTCTATCCCCAGCAAGTCAATGAATTTCACCTTCAAAATCCAACCACTTCCAGAGATATCCTGGTTGAGGACACCATCATCTCTCACCAGCCCTCAGCAGCAGCCTTCTCACTTGTTTCTATTTATCCTTGTCCCATGAAGACTGGTCATCACATCGCAACCCAAGTGGTATTTTAACATGGAAATTACAGCGTGGTATTCCCAAGACCATGCAATGGCTTCCCATCACACTTGGAGTAAAATCCGAAACCTTTTCCATGGTCTACATGGCCCTACATGATCTGGACTTTTTCTAGCCCCTATCCAATCTCTGCCTTGCTGACTTCACCATGGCCACATTAGTCTCCTTTCTGCTATAGAATTTGCTGGATTTTCATCTTGATGCCTCTGCTTTTGCTGTGCCCTCTGCCTCAAACATTTCACCTACAGACCTTCATATGGCTCACTCCTTGGCTTCATTCAGGAACATGCTCAGATGTCCTCTCTGATACAGAGCCTTCTCTGGACAAACTTAAACAGATCAAGCAAACAAGACTCTGTTATTGTCTCTTTATATCTTTATTTTACCTAAAATCACCTTATAGTTAGTGTTCATACATATCTTTTTCTCCCTAATAAGAGAGTGAGTTCCACAAGGACACATTATCTTGCTATTTCACCAACACCTAAAACACGTCAAATAAATATTTGCTGTATATATAAATTGAATAAAATGACATTTTAAAAAGATCTTAACATAGTGCTTAAAGCAGAGTTCAATAAATCTTAATTTTCATTGCCATTCTCATTCTCAAGTAAATTGCTTTGAAATAACTCCTCTGTAAAGCTGTAGTTTGGATAATCACTTTGTTTAAAAACATTAAAAATGTTCAAAATCTGTGTTTGGCTTTTACAGTATTAATGCCACCAAAAGACAGCTGAGATAGTAGAAAACTGTGACCCAGGTTCAAATCCTGACTTCGTCACTCTCTCAATTGTTAACCAAAGATTAGTCAATACAATTCTGAATCTTTCTTTCATTAGCAAAGAAAGGCAGTTAATAATTACTTCAAGAGTTTTTTTTGAAAACAGAGTAATACACATTTACATTATGCAATATTTGAAATAGAATAGAATTTAATTAATGACTTATATCTGAATATAATGATTCCTTCCAAGTTATTGCTGTCAGCAAATTAAATTAGCAACTGATTTATTATTTTATCTACATCATTAAAACTGTTGATAGATAATTCCAGAGGACTGACAGTTGTGGATTTCAAAATATTGAGGTTGTGCCATGAACAACCATTATTTGTAAATTTCTTGCAATTAACTTCTGTGTTGATGTGGAAAAAGTATATTTTAGTATATTTTAAGGCTTCCTGAGTATGAAGTTTTTTAATCTAATGACAGTAATATTTGTCATATCAGCCTGATTGGTTTCTCATTCTTCTATGAGAAAATGGGGTAAGAAAGTTGTATTGATATGTTGAGAATTGTTCAGTGCAACACTATATCTGGCTGTATGCAATGCTCTCCATTTTCAAACATATACTAATGAATTTGCTATGTAACTCACTTCAGTACTTTCTGGGCATTTTTCTTGGCTGCCCAGCAAGTTTTAGATTGGAGGCTACGTTCTTCCCATGAGCTCTTCGTTTATCCTCTTGCATCTGATGTTGCTCTGAATCATGAGTACTGAGGTCTGCAGCAAAGTTTGTCATTTTCTCTTAATACCTGGTATGGAAGTGACTGGTCATTTGGTTTTAAACACTGACAGTTTTTCTAAGTATTATTTCATTTTCCATTCTCTCATTGAGGATATCTTCTTTTTAAAATTCTCACATATTTTTATTTATATTTCAAATAAATAAACCAAATTAACAACAAAATAGCAGAAATGTTTATTGTGTTGGTGTGTACGTGTGCAAAAACGGAGATGAAACAATTATTTATTGGTGTTTTCTATGTTTGCTTCTAAATATTATCTCTCCTCACCCTAAGAGGACACAATTTTCAGGTAACATTTATTTTCTAGTGTTGATTATATGCTGCATTTCTTCTTCTTCTATATACATTCAGAAATATATGTATTTCCATATCTTTTTTTCATTTGAGTTGTTGTAGTGTGGTGATGGAGAGCTCGGGCACTGGAGTTGAAATGCTTGGTCTTAAATCTGAATTCCGTCACTGCTGAGCTTGTGGCTGTGGGCCACTTTACCTTTCTCTGTGCTCCAATTGGCTGATCTGTGTGAGTGGAGACATTAATAGAACATATAAACACATGCTTTGAATTTTAAAATAGGTTATGTATGGAAATTACAAAACACAAAGGCTGGCACAGAACAAGCACTCCATAAATACTAACCATTATTGTCATTATGTTAATAAACCATTACTGCCTGTATTTTCTATATTCTTTTGGAAAATTATATATCATCTCCTGGTAACAGTCCCATGGAACCGTGATATTGCCAAATTACACAATGTGGGAGCTTAAAGAAACTTTGTCCAACCCTTACTTTCCAAATAAGAAAACTGAAGCTTTGAGAAACAACATAGCTGATCACATATATAACTAATGGAAGAACTGTTTATGATATTCTGCCCATGGTTCTTTCCACAATTTGTTTGTTTGTTTGTTTGCTTGCTTTTGGTAGAGAGGAGAGAATAACAAGTTTGTCTTCAACTGGCTTTTATCCCACTCCAAATTATCCTCAGCTATGCTGTCCTTGGATTCAATAAGCCACTCCCTTCATAAGACCATACCAGTTTTCTAATAAAGCTCACACAGATTTCCTACCTTTGATTTTAAGATTTCTACATAGGTCCCCTCAGATCTTCTTAAATTATTTGATCCTCTCTCCTCTTTGGCCATTCCTTAGAATGTTTTCTATAGATTTACAGAATTGGCTTACAAATAGGTAACACCTTAATAATGTAGTTTTACATGTCTTAATTATCTTCTTTAAAATTCCTCCTTCCTTCCATTAGTTGATACCTCAGATTCTGCCAAGAAAATCTTATCTTTTTTAACTTGAAACTTGGTTTACTGGTGGAGTATAAATGCCCAGAAAGTACATTAAAATGTAATAAATTTTATCTCATATTAATGAGGGATCTGAGAAAAGAAGAAGGGAACAGAGGAGGACCTTGCTATCTCCGATGAACACCCCCTCTCACTTTCACTGTCACACACTAGTATCTTTCATCTCCCAATTAATGAGTTATGTTTAGATTGAGTTATGTTTAGATTCATAAAAATCTATAGGAGGAAGTGACCTTTGAGAACCTTGAATTCATTCTTTTCACAGTGGCAAGAAGTATAACTCCAAAGAGTTAAATGCGTTTGTCTAAAGTCACCTATTTGTGGCAACAGATGGCCTCCCCTTACCATCTCCCTAAGCTGAATACCTTCTACCAGGTAATCAGTACCCCAAGGTCCACTCCATTCTTTCCCAGTTAAGCAGCCTCCATGTTCACTCTCCTGTGTGTTCCTGAATTTGTAACCAGTTCCAGTACTTTAGATCCCAAACTCTAAATTTATTTTTTAACATCTTTTTAATGATTTAATATATCCTAATATGTAGTGAATTAAATATTCTTACCCGGAGGAATATAAATTATTCTGCCATAAAGACACATGCACACAAGTGTTCATTGCAGCACTATTTACAATACCGAATATACGGAATCAGCTTAAATGCCCATCAGTGACAGATTGGATAAAGAAAATTTGGTACATATACACTATGGAATACTATGCAGCCATAAAAAAGAACGAGATCATGTCTTGTGGGAACATGGATGGAGCTGGAGGGTATTATCCCTAGCAAACTAATGCAGGAAAAGAAAACCAAATACCACACGTTTTCACTT
Organism: Hylobates moloch; assembly: GCF_009828535.3. Lineage (NCBI taxonomy): Eukaryota > Metazoa > Chordata > Mammalia > Primates > Hylobatidae > Hylobates > Hylobates moloch. The sequence goes on from NW_026652284.1 coordinate 85,953,087, forward strand.
ATAAATGGGAGCTAAATAATGAAGACTTGTGAACACAAAGAAGGAAACAACAGACACTGGGGACTACTTGAGGGTGGAGGGTAGAAGGAGAGAGAGAAGCAGAAAAGATAACTGTTGGGTACTGGGCTTAGTACCTGGGTGATGAAATAAGCTGTACAACAAGTTTACCTGTGTAACAAACCTGCACACATACCCTCGAATCTAAAATAAAAACTCTCTAAAAAAAGAAAAAAATCCTTAAAAAGAATTTTTACTGATTATTCTTGCATGTTACACATTCTTTTACATTTCTGATCATTAACTACAATTATTACTCCCTATAAGGCACACTGAATACTTTGTGTGAACATTCAACCAAAAATGTAATTCATTAATGTATCAAACATTTTTCAAGTTATTGCTATGTAATGCCATATGTAAAAGTTGAATATATTATTTGGAGTTTAGAAAGGCTAGATAACGAGTTTTTTTTTTTTTTATATCAGTGAGTAACTAATAGAAATGGGTAAATGTGAAGGGAAAGTTGGCTTTTTAGAGAAGGTGAAATTCATTTTAGACATGTTGAATTTGAAATTACAGTAAGAAAAAGAAATACAAATATTCAGGAAGAAATATCCTTAAAGGAATGCAAGGATATGGGAGATTAGCTAAAAGCTGACAATATAGATTTGAGAGTCATTTGCTAGTGGTGCTGTTACTTTGCAAAATTCAGCATGAAGAATCATAAAAATATCGAAAGTTAAGTGATTCACGAACATTATTTTTTAAATTAGTCATAAAGTATTTATTGATGAACTATTTGGTGGGGGGTATATCAACATTGCTTCTGAAATGATAAAAACTAGAAGACTGAACAAGGAAAGAAGAGACACATGGAATAAAATGTAGACAAATGAAACAGAAGCAAATGCAATGACACACACACAATAAAAAAAGCAATTACAAGCAATGTATCAACAAGTACAAAATGGCATAGCACAATTATATTCCCAGGGGACATAAAAGGGTGAACTGAAGGAGGGGAGTGAGGTTAATTGGGAAATGCTTCCTCAGGGCAATGAGAGCTGAACAAGATCTGAAGGAAGGGATGGGTTCAAACTGGTAGAGGAGCATGGAGGGAAGCCAGGAGCATGGAGGGAAGCCAGGATGGAAGGAATGGTCTTAAACGGAAGAGGAAGGGAGAAATCAAGCACTGCGTAGGGAATAACAAATGGGCTCTTTTGCCTCCAGTGGAGAGGACAAGTGGAAACTATCAAGTCATCATTCTAGAAAGGTTTGGAAGGGGAGTGGTGTGGAGGCAGTGGGGAATGAGAGTTTTAAAGAACCTTGAATGTAATGATGTACTCTAAAAGCTACAAGCATTTTAATTGTATTATATAACTTAGTTTTCTAAATCTATTAATGAATTCCTAGTGCACAGCCTCCCATTGCCAAAGTTACATGGAAATATGCGTTCTTGTATCACCGCCCCGCCTTGCTGTTGAATTCCCTTTTTGGTTTAACTGTAAAAAGAGAGTAGACAGCGCCTGGTGGATATTTGTTCTTGGCTAAAACTCTGCATAATGCTTTGAAATATTATTCTTCCTAGCAAATGTTAACAGTTGCTAATGTCATTCAAAAATAGTTGAGGAAAATATGTTTGTGAAACATACAGCTCTTACTGTCACATCATTTCCCGAGTGAAAAGAAAATACAGTGGTACTTGGCTATTTATTGAATGGAAATCCTTTAATGTTGTAAGGGGTTTCATCAAACTAATGCCGTAAATAAGTGGGAAATCATGTGCCCTCTGTTTTAATGTCTGTTTCTTCATGATGAGGCAGCCACCCCACTCAGCAGTCCAGATGGAACTACCACCCATCACAGCCCTCTTGTCCTCAGATAGGATAACCAGAGCATAACTACTTTGGAGCAATGCAATTATGAATTTCTTGAGGGGGAAAAAGGAGAGATAAATTCAGGGAAGTCAGCTAACATGGTACATGGGTAGTTCCAGGCAGCGAAAGGGTTAATCAGATTTTCATTTTAGATAGTCGCCTTAGTAACAATCAGAGAGCCCAGGCTGTATCTTTTCCATTTGTGGGGAATGTTTAGATTTACAGAGTAGCTTAGCTTATTATATACCTACCTTGATTGCTGGATAAGGCTTGTGATTAAAAACAGAATAAGATTCATTTTTATAATATTGTAAAGAAGAGCAAAACATTAAAAATGATGTCACTGATGGTCTAGGGTTCTGGGAAATTACTGATACTGGAACCGTGGTGCCGACAGGGCTCTTTGAAAAGTTAAAATAGAAGAAGGTCAACATCTTTGCCTTTAACTTTTACTGAAAATGAGTCTATATTTACCATTTTTAGGAGTGAATTGGCAACTAGCATATAACAACTAGCTAACAATGCTAAAGGAGAAATTGGGTATCAACTTCGTTTCTATGCCAAATTGCATTAAACTCTCAAAGATGTATTTATTTTATATTGTATATTAGGGGCTCTGTGGCCTTTTAATCAGGAATTGAAAAAAATAGGTTTGAAAAGCACTTATTTTCAGAAGTGTCCAAAAGAGTGGACCAGTGACACTAAAATGTTGAAGTCCGAAATTCATCCATTGTCCAAATAGCAGGAAAACAAACTCAACAGTCTGCTCTGCACATGGCCTCAAACCTCACCTGGAGAGACAGATTTCCTAAGGGCAGAGAAAAGCATTCAGTCTGTTTACCAGGACCAAGACTGTCTGGAGCAGCTGCTGCCAATTAGTGACAAGTGATATGTAGGGAGGCCATGATACACGTAGAGCTACCAGAGTTCAGCAGTTTCAGAAATTACTCTCTGAAGAAAGAAGAACACAATTCTTAGGAGCATAGTTCATTGCACTTCCATGGTAGTAACTTGGTAACCAGTGAGCCTGTTCCAAACATCTCAAAAGTCAGGATGTCAGGCTTCTATGGCCATCGAGTTTATACATTATTTACAGACAGCTCCTGACTTACTTTTGCTTATTATATTAACTGAAAAATGCCCAAGTTGCACCCTGGCCATTCTGCAGTGATCAAATATTTAGCCAAGAGAGCCACTGGAGAGACTTAAAAATAAAATGAACAGACAAAAACTTGGAGGAGTTAAAGACCATATCTCTTTAGATTTGGAGAAAGAAAAACAAATTTTGAAAACGAGGAATGGCTTAATAATTATAGATAAATCAGTGACATAGCAATCATTTCATTCCTTCATACCAATTCAGTCAGATTGCCTTCCTACTGAGAACTGATCCACTAAATGAATAGAAGTGTTTGTTTGCTTTATGGTGAAAAAGAGAAAAATGGTCATTTTGGCACATTGAGTAATTTGTAAGATAGGACACATACTTCAAATAAGGAGCCCAGTTTAGGGGAGTTGAAAAGGCTCAAAAATTCCAAGGATCAGGGACAACAGTTTTGAAATCAGGGAGACAGGAACAGAGATGGGAGAAGGCTGAAGAATACAAAACACATTAAAAATTTTCCTGTGACCAGAAAAAGAAACATTGAATCTCCTTTTCCCTCCTTTAACAAATTAACAAAAAAATTTTTTTTTTTTTTTTTTGAGATGGAGTTTTGCTCTTGTTGCCCAGTCTGAAGTGCAATGGCGCGATCTTGGCTCACTGCAACTTCCACCTCCCAGGTTCAAGCAATTCTGCTGCCTCAGCCTCCCGAGTAGCTGGGATTACAGGCGCCCACTAGCATGCCTAGCTAATTTTTTGTATTTTTAGTAGAGATGAGGTTTTACTATGTTGGCCAGGCTGGTCTCAAACTCCTGACCTCAGGCGATCCACCCAACCTTGGCCTCCCAAAGTGCTGAGATTACAGGCAAGAGCCACCACACCCAGTCTGATCCTTATTCTTAGACACAGGAATTCATATTTAATGCATGGCTAAATTAAGAGCTAAGTAACCTACTTGTAATCCAACCTTGAGACTTGACCATTTGTAACATTGAGTCTATGCAGTTCTTTACTCATGAAGAGCTGGGTAAGATATAGACTCTTTTTAAAGAAAACAAAATCCAATAGGTTCAAAATTTCCCAGGGATTTATAAACTACCATTTGAGAAATGCCATCTTAAATAAACCAGAATGTTCTATTTACTGCATTTCAAAAGGGCATTTTTACTATAAAATAGCTGATTTGCTATTATGCATTATAAAAGTGCATTGGTTTTCATGTTTGTTATATTAGGATATTAGGATTAAAATGAAAACATCCAATTGAAAAAAAATGCCCATGAATATTGAAGCCCCTGAGAGGTCTGCAGTCTCTGGTTTGAGAAACCCTGGTAAAGGTGAAAAATGTAATTTCAGTTCCAAATGGTACATTTTCAGATGAACTTTTAGAGTCTATTTATAAATAGGATTCCCTGTATTTAATCATTTCACACAAATTTTTTCCTGGTTTGGTTAAAGAATGTCTTTAGCACAGTCATCTAACATTAACAACATAATAACAAGATTGTTGACCAAAAACAAGCTATAAATATTTGGTTGGAGTATGAAAGAATTTTTCAAATGTCTAATAATATATCTAGACTTGGCTCTGCATTAGAAAGTCTGTGAACTTTTCTGTCTCCCTTGCTCTCTCTTTCTACAGGGTCACTACATATTTTAATTGTCTGTGTGCCTGTAACATTTCAGCATGTGAACCAACATATAATAAAAAATGCAGATGTTCCCAAAGCTGAAATAAAGAAGATAATTTTGGTTTTACTAGGGAAATAGTTAGTGGAAAGAAAAAATGATTATTTTCCTACCTTCTAATTCATGGGGGAAACTTGGATTATCATTTACTTGACAAAGTTGACTTCAATCACCGTCTCAAAATTTCTTCCTCAGTGTCCAAATCACTTTTGCAATTATTTCTCTTGTCTTAATTCTCTAGCCAAGCCATTGATTGCATTGGGAAGATACATTTTATACCCTTGCTTGATTAACCTTTCCCTCTCTACATTCAAAATTTTCAAAATAACTGCCCTTTTGTGATCTTTACAACACTCAGGATTGCCTTTGTCCATAGTAGGTGATCAGTAAGTGTCTGTTGATTGGTTTATTTGATTAAAATAGACTTAAATGATTTCAGTAGTCAAAATGATATATGTAATAATAATTAACAGCAGGCAAAATAGGTGATTGTGTGATTTAATTGGAGATTTTAAACCAGTTGCTCAATACGTCAACATAGCCAAATGATGACTGAAGCTTGTAATGATACTGCAAAGCACACCATGGTGAAAAGGGAGAGGAGAGTGGGGAGGTGGGTGGTTAAGAATAGAAAGGGAAGAAGACAGGGCTGGGAGGAGTGAGAACCCATAAAAGAACACTGGAGAAGATCATTATAGAAAATATGAGTAATTATTATTAGCGTAAATGTCAAAATATTATGGATCAGAAACTGATGAATTTTAGTAAAGGATACAAAAATTTTAGGTGAAGAAAATAATAAACATGGTAAAAAATACAGGAACAATTTTGCAAAGGAAGAATGTTGAAAGGTTCCTCTGAACTTTGATAGGAAAGAAGAGCAAGAAAAATGAAATATAAAAGTAGTTCAGGTAGTTTTTGGTATCTTTTTAGCCTCATTGAAGAATAAATGCTCTGAAAATCACCTTAGCATCTTACCTTGTATATAGACTAGGTCCTAGCAGGACCCATTCACTTTCAGGTTTACCAACACTCACTAAGATAAGGGTGTTCAGTTTAAGACTGTTATGAAGAATGAGGAGAACTTGGCCACGTTTCAGAGCAAAGTAGTAAAAATAGTACCGTGAGAAAAGATTAGGGTTCCGGAATATCAAATCATTTTGCCCCCCCAAAAAGGCAAAGTTACATTTTTAAAAAAGAATGGAAGGTACATGAGAAGTTACATGATGTAACTGTCTTTCAAGATATGAAGAGATATTACTGTTCAACTAGAATTCCATCTTCACTTCTGAAAGCTGAAAGGAAATGAATTTACATAAAAAATGGAGACGTTAATATGAGACCTTTATGGTTCGATTTTTGGAATCTAGTAGTTTGCAACAACAACAAAAACAACAAAAATTTGCCACTTGCCATTAATTACCTTCAACACATCTCTTAGTTCTCTTACCCATTTTATTTTAGCCAATCACAGATCATTATCTTTTTCCAAACAATTCCAGGCATACACATTATTTTATTAGACAATAACAGAAGTGCAAGATGTTAATTATTATTTCTGTTTCTAACTTTAGATATTTTAAGTATGAGCATGTTGCATGTTTGCTTCATATGTTTTCAGATACCCTACTGCATTTCTTTGACTCATTTATGTGGAGTTTCCTAAAGGAGACTTTTAAATCAATACTGATTCATCAGTTATTTCTTCAAGTTTGCAAATTTCATGCAAAAAAAGTTTCAGTAGACACCCCTCCCTAAAATCTTAGTCATATTTTGTCTTCTGTAACAGGATCCTGAAAATAGCTGAGAAATTCTGATGCTTTTTCTTTGTTTACTAATTTTAAGATTATTATGCATACTCTAATGCATAATTATAATTATGGATTCATGATGTTACTTGTGCAGGCTTAACTCAGAAATAGTGTGAAGCAGCTAATCTCGAAGCTACAGGCTGTTTCCCATCACTTAGATTCTGATCAGAGCTGTTTGTCGAGTCTTATTGGAATGCGGGACTCTATGCACCAGTCCCAAGGCTGGACACTTCATTTTTATCGCTAGTTTCACTATTTGCCCTTTCTCCTTGCCCCCAAATCTTTGCTTTTAAGACAGGAAAACCTACAAGATAATTTGGTTTTGTTGTATATGTTTAGTCTATTTACAGCAATTAAATGAGAGGGGTTTTGAAAATTCTCCAGTTTATTTATAATCCATACTTGACATTACGCATAAAAAATGAAGACAGTGTCATTTTTCATGCTTGAGTTTTACTATCAACTGGCCTTATCATTGAATTTACTTTAGGGTTGCTTAAACTAGTCTGGTGCAAAACTATCGAACTTTCTTCCATGTGTTGTAGAATAGTGTGATTTGCCCCAAAAAGGAAATTGGCCCATGTATCTTGTATGGTATGCCCTTATCAACATTTGCAAAGTGTTCACTGAGTGCTTATGGTGGGAAGGTTACTATCTACAGCACTGTGAAGGGTAGTAACAAGTCTCATTTAATAACATGAAAAAAACACTCTTATAGTCTTGGTTATTAGAAACTAGAACTTGGGTTAGTCAGTAATAGCACAATAGTGGAAATATACGCTCAAGTTTATTGCCTTATCTGGGGTGCACAGTCTCAGAAGATATGGAAGACAGAGTAGTAAATAAAAGCATTTTGCTCTAAGAATGTCAAAGACAGAGCAAACTCTGAGTTTGTAGTTTTACTTTTCTGCAAAGTTTAATTAGGGAAAATTCATTTTGATGTGAATTAGCAACAGTGTTATGATTCTGGAATACAATGAGGGAGAATCCCGGTCGAAGAGTGTGCATAGGTGTATGTGTATTTATTGAAGGGACTCTTTGCTTCTATGGAGTGGGGCACCTTTTTGCCATTTGTATTTATAGTCCTTGTGCTTATTCAAATTGCTAAATGTTAAAGCCCATGAATTTATTTTTAACATCAAGAAAGCAAGCAAAGATTTAAAAAGGCTGAGAAACACTGGAGAAGTCTGTTTCATGAGTTTCATCTATTTAGAGTACATGAAAACTTAGAGTCAGAAGGTTCCCTAGACATTGTGGAGTCTTGGTCTTTTCCTCTAAATATGAGGAAACTGGCTCAGGGAATTCATGCATTTTTGACAAAGGTAATCCAACCACTTACTGACAAAGTTAGAACCAAACCTAAGTTTAGTGAATTTCCAGATCATTTTAGAAAATATGTATAACTAGCCTGAAATAGGAACTACTTAAGGAAAATGGCATGGTGTTCTTAGTCATGGGGGATTTTGCTTCGTTTTTGGCTTGGTTTGATTTTAGTTGACAAATGAGGCAACATACAAAAAATTAAATAAGTACTTAAGATTATGGTATTTAAATTTAAGGCTTTTTATAGCATATGGTGTAAGAAGAATTTGCATATTCTGAAATGTTTATACTAGATAAGGCATTCCCAATTTAGAGTCCAAGGAAGGGAAGTAGCATAATTAGAAACTCAATGACCAGAGCCTTTTCAAACAAATTCCCAAATGCCCTACAAGCAAGTTTTTACATTTGATAAGTACTAGAGAAAACCATACGTAAAAAATCTGGAGTAAGTTAAACATAGTAGTGTATTATTTTATAACCAATAGGTAGAGCTTTTCATCAAGTAAGGGAAGATTTTATTCAATTTCCATTTAGTTGCCATTACAATCTTTTCATTGTACTAGCAGTGATAAAGCTTTCTCCCCAGGAACAATCTATTTACTAGGTACAAAGTAAAAAGATTGGTCAAAGTAGTAACTTTTTACACATTTATATTTATGACACATTGATCATTCTGTTAAAGTTGGATGTAATAAATAGGCATAGGTCTTTTCACAGAAATTTAATTATTCCTTAACTTTTGTCTCATTTACCCAAATCAGCACACACAATAATTATAAATGTGCACTTACTATGTTTCAGATATAAGTGTAAGTGATTTATAAGCGTTATTTAATATTTGCAACAGGTTCATCTGGTATAACAATAATAATAATAATAAGGTAACCAATGCACAGAGAAGTTGTCCTACTTCATCAAGATCCACACCATAGGTTGGGTGCGGTGACTCATACCTGTAATCCCAGCACTTTGGGAGGCCCAGGCGGGTGGATCACCTAGGGCCAGGCGTTTGAGACTGGCCTGGCCAACATGGTGAAATCCCGTCTCTACTAAAAATACAAAAATTAGCTGGGTGTGGTGGTGCAAATCTTTAATCCCAGCTACTCATGAGACTGAGGCATGAGAATCACTTGAACCTGGGAGATGGAGGTGGTAGTGGGCCAAGATCACGCCCCTGCACTCCAGCCTGGGGGACTGAGCAAGACTCTGTCTCAAAAAGAAAAAAAAAAAAAAAAAAAAAAAAGATCCACACCATAAATGGGCAGCAAATGTTGGATTTAAACTCAAGCAATGTGGCTCTAGAACTTAGCCACTGTGTTAATTGTGTTTTCCGCGTCCTTTCCTCGTCATGTTCATCACATTCTGGAAGCATTTTGTGAGTATGCCATAAACGATACTTAAATTATATTTGAAGTATTTGGTTGCAGACCCACTGAGTCAAAATAACTACCTTTTTTTTCACCTCTCCACTATTTCCACCCTATGCTCTTTACTGAGGCTTCTTTTTGTCTTCCGAGTTTAAACTTGAGCTTCTGCTGGCAGGTGAAACTGCTCTGTCAGATTTTGATGCAGTCTACCTGTGAGCAACACCAATCTAATCTGAGGAACATAACAATTAAACCCAGCTTGAAGTATATTTTTTAAGTGTAGAATCCTCCATCAGTGAGCCAAGATTTGAGTGCAGGTTAGGTTCCCTAAGTGGTTGCATCCAGAGATTCTGAGGAGTGGGATAGACCTGCAGGAATGAAGACTGGCCAGACCGCCTGCTCAGATTGCATGCTGATGCCTCACCGCAAAGTATAATGTGATGAGGCTCTATTGTGGTGAGGCTGTATTATGTCTGTTGACCATGGTGTTGAGCACCAAGATAATACCATTCTTCATTTGTTCTTGTGCATCAGTGCTGAATTGAGTGAATTTTAACCGAAAGTCATCTTGAATCTCATCATGAATTCTACTTATGATTGGAAACATTTTTATAGGCTTTTTAAAAATCTATTCTATGTTATAATCATCTCTACAGGTATAAAAATGCCTGCAGTCATAAAAATAAAATATTAAAAAGTATTCGCTGTTTTTCAATATTTTAAAATCACTAACTAGACTATGTTCAGTCTTTTCCCCTTATTCCTACTTGATGTCTGATATTGATATTTAGTATCTCAACTAGACTTACAAGACCCCAAACTGTGCAAATGTGAGAAGTAATTCACCACAAAAGCTATAAATTTCACAGCTCGAAAAACCCTGAAGATTATTAATGAGGCACCATGTAATTAGCCTATACAAAGTGCAGCTAGGAATCATGCATAATGTAAAACAGAAACTGCTAACCACTGACTCATGGAAGATCATTTAAGCTAGTTTTCATGGACGTGAAAAATTGATATTTAACACAATTCCTAAGGAGATTCTCATTGCTTTAACACCATAGAAAGAATTCTGTTTCTTATAGATTTGCTAAGAGAAAAATAGAAGGCAGTTCATGGCTAAGGCAATTTCTGGCAATGTGAATATGGACAAGTTGTTTAACTTTTTAGACTCTCAGTTTTTATCTTTCCAAAATGGGCATAATGATCTCTTTCATAGAATTGTTGTAAAAATTTAGTCAAAAAGTAATGTGGCACCTAGAATTTTAATACTTCATTATGGCTTAATAAAATGTTATAGATCATATATTAGAGCAATGTATTTTCTAGCCAGCCAAAGTTCTTGTTTTACTGAGAATTCTGTACTTTTATGGAAACATTTTTCTTTAGAAATACTAGAAACAAAAGCATTTGCTTACATAGAATAACATACCCAGTACTGCTTAAGCACATTGCATATATTAACTCATTTAACAACCAAAATGACCCTATGACATAAATGTGTTTATTATATTTTATTTTGGAGACGATGCAAGTAAGATGCAGAGTACTTAAGTAACTTGCCCAAGGCTATACAGCTATTTAGTGATGGTGATGCAGTATAAATTCAGTCAGTCTGGCCCCGAAAAATACAAATTTTTAAACAATCTTTTTACTATTAATGAATAAGGCATGCTGAGATAATGAATATATGCTTAAACTGATATATACATATTCATCTTGGTTATATTTCTCAAAATATATTTTCAATTTATTTTTAAGATATACTTCATGTAGCAGTCAGAAATTAAATGAATATATATTAAAATGATGTTTAATAGATGCAGAGGTGCATGGATTAAACCAAAATATGCACATAAAAGATCATTATGATTAGGTTTTAAACATAGTTATAAAAATTACAAGCCATATCTTAGAGACTTTTATTTTAAATTGGAGAGGGCCTCAGTGTTATTAACTATAAAATTAAAGTGTGGTTCAATTTGTCATGAAAATCCCTTCTGTTAACCACTTCTGGTCTATTTACTATGTTGTTGTTTGGTCATAGACCATCAAATATGTGTGTTTGGTCATGGACCATCAAATATGTGTTGCACTTTCCAAATGTACCAATCATAAGCTTAAAATATAATGAGCTTGATTATTAACATTGACAATCTATGTGTATGCCATTTAGATATTTTTATTATTAATATATTGTGAACATCTTGAAGAAATGTAACTCATATTTCATCTCTCTATTCTTGAGTATTCTACGTAGTAGATAACCTATAAATGTTACTGAATAAACAATGAATATACTTAATTTACTTAAAATTATAAAATGATTATTTTATGATTTTTTTTAATCATACTTTAAGTTCTAGGGTACATGTGCACAACGTGCAGGTTTGTTACATAGGTATATATGTACCATGTTGGTGTGCTGCACTTATTAACTCATCATTTACATTAGGTATATCTCCTAATGCTTATCCTTCCCGCCTCCCCCCACCCCACGACAGGCCCCAGTGTGTGATGTTTCCCACCAAGTGTCCAAGCGTTCTCATTGTTCAGTTCCCACCTATGAGTGAGAACATGTGGTGTTTGGTTTTCTGTCCTCGCGATAGCTTCCTGAGAGTGATGGTTTCCAGCTTCATCTATGCCCCTACAAAGGACAAGAACTCATCCTTTTTTATGGCTGCATAGTATTCCATAGTGTATATGTGCCACATTTTCTTAATTCAGTCTATCATTGATGGACATTTGGGTTGGCTCCAAGTCTTTGCTCTTGTGAATAGTGCTGCAATAAACATACGTGTGCATGTGTCTTTATAATAGCATGATTTATAATCCTTTGGGTATATACCCAGTAATGGGATGGCTGGGTCAAATGATATTTCTAGTTCTAGATCCTTGAGGAATCGCCACACTGTCTTCCACAATGGTTGAACTAGTTTAGAGTCCCACCAACAGTGTAAACGTGTTCCTATTTCTCCACATCCTCTCCAGCACCTGTTGTTTCCTGACTTTTTAATGATGGCCATTCTAACTGGTGTGAGATGGTATCTCATTGTGGTTTTGATTTGCATTTCTCTGATGGTCAGTGATGATGAGCATTTTTTCATGTGTCTGGTGGCTGCATAAATGTCTTCTTTTGAGAAGTGTCTGTTCATATCCTTCACCCACTTTTTGATGGGGTTGTTTCATTTTTTCTTGTAAATTTGTTTAAGTTCTTTGTAGATTCTGGATATTAGCCCTTTGTCAGATGGGTAGATTGTAAAAATGTTCTCCCATTCTGTAGGTTGTCTGTTCACTCTGATGGTAGTTTCTTTTGTTGTGCAGAAGCTCTTTAGTTTAATTAGATCCCATTTGTCAAATTTGTCTTTTGCTGCCATTGCTTTTGTGTTTTAGTCATGAAGTCCTTGCCCATGTCTATGTCCTGAATGGTATTGCCTAGGTTTTCTTCTAGGGTTTTTAGGGTTTTAGGTCTAACATTTAAGTCTTTAATCCATCCTGAATTAATTTTTATATAAGGTGTAAGGAAGGGATCCAGTTTCAGCTTTCTACATATGGCTAGCCAGTTTTCCCAGCACTGTTTATTAAATAGGGAATCCTTTCCCCACTTCTTGTTTTTGTCAGGTTTGTCAAATATCAGATGGTTGTAGATGTGTGGTATTATTTCTGAGGGCTCTGTTCTGTTCCATTAGTCTATATGTCTGTTTTGGTACCAGTACCATGCTGTTTTGGTTACTGTAGCCTTGCAGTATAGTTTGAAGTCAGGTAGCGTGATGCCTCCAGCTTTGTTCTTTTGGCAGATTGTCTTGGCAACATGGACTCTTTTTGGGTTCCATATGAAATTTAAAGTAGTTTTCTTCCAATTCTGTGGAGACAGTCATTGGTAGCTTGATGGGGAGGGCATTCAATCTATAAATTACCTTGGGCAGTATGGCTATTTTCACCGTATGGATTCTTGGAATCCAGGAGCATGGAATGTTCTTCTGTTTGTTTGTGTCCTCTTTTATTTCACTGAGCAGTGGTTTGTACTTCTCCTTGAAGAGTCCTTCACATCCCTTGTAAGTTGGATTCCTAGGTATTTTATTGTCTTTGAAGCAATTGTGAATGGGAGTTCACTCATGATTTGGCTCTCTGTTGGTCTGTTATTGGTGTATAGGAATGCTTGTGATTTTTGCACATTGATTTTGTATCCTGAGACTTCGCTGAAGTTGCCTATCAACTTAAGGAGGTTTTGGGCTGAGACTATGGGGTTTTCTAAATATACAATCATGTCATCTGCAAACAGGGACAATTTGACTTCCTCTTTTCCTAATTGAATACCCTTTATTTCTTTCTCCTGCCTGATTGCCCTGGCCAGAACCTCCAACACTATGTTGAATATGTGTGTTTGGTCATGGACCAATTAATATGTGTTGCACTTTCCAAATGTACCAATCATAAACTTAAAATATAATGAGCTTATTAATATCGACAATCTATGTGTATGCCATTTAGCTATTTTTATTATTAATATGTTGTGAACATCTTGAAGAAATGTAAACTCATATTTCATCTCTCTATTCTTGAGTATTCTACATAGTAGATAGCCTATAAATGTTATTGAATAAATAATGAATATCCTTAATTTCTTTAAAATTGTAAAATGAGTATTTTATTATTATTTTTTTTTTATTATACTTTAAGTTCTAGGGTACATGTGCACAACGTGCAGGTTTGTTACATAGGTATACATGTGCCATGTCGGTGTGCTGCACCACATGAAAGAGGGCATCCCTGTAAAATGATTATTTTAAAAGCAGAATAACCTGAATAACACTTTCAAAATAGAAACAATATAGAGAAATCGAAAAGTAATGCTTATTCATTATTACTAATTGGAATGATTTTATATATAAAGTTATATTATTTATCTAGAAAAAAAACAAAAAAAAATTATTTATCTAGCAAAAAAAATAAATAAATAAAACAGCTTGGCCCAAACCTCAGTGTAATACACATGCAACTAATTGTAGAATTTAACTCACTGGTATTTCCAGGCAACAATTTTTAATTGATCACTTTGTCATGTTAGCATTATTTACATATCCTTTCCAACATACACATTGATGCTTTTATTCATATTTCTATTATTTTTGTAAAGAATATGATAGGATAGAGAATTGAGAAAGCAGTTACTAAAATGCAATTTTCTCTTATGACTGCGAATATTCTCCAAAATCTACCTCATTAAGAAATTAAATATTTTAATATAAAATTTCAGGTTTACAATGAGCACAGAGATCTTGCCTTTCATAAAGAGCATCCCATAGGAAACTAGCAACAACAAGATTTAAGACATTTTCCAGGGGCACTAATAGTAAAGATTTATCTCATTTGATTCTGACTTCTTAGCATACTCCATTAGTTGCCCCAGGCTGACAGACATGCTGAACAAAGGTCCTTTGGGTTGGGAGCATTTTGAGTGGATCTGTTTGGTTGGAGTCCTTTTCTCATCGTCACTCCCAAGGAAAGCAAGGAGGCAGCCTGGCTCCAGAATGAAGACAGGTGACTTGGGCACTTGGCTTTTACTCTGTAAAAGTGCAGAATTAGTATAGTCCTTCTGCATCTGTTGATTTGGTGAAAAAACAAAAAAACCAAACAAAACTGAAAACCACTCTTATGGTTCTGAATCCTGATATTAGTAGAGTAAATTTTAAAACCAAATATACAGTTTTTATTTTAACTACATGTTCTTTTCATAATGTGTGTTCTTATACCCATCTATAAACACAAACTATTAACTTGCTTATATTTTGAACTGAAAATATACCTGATATTACAATATTTGAATTGATGGAAGAAGTTTTACTTTAGATACTTAATTTAAACATTTATAATATTTCTGTTACTAAAATGTCTCACAGATTAGATAAGCTTTGTTCAGCCACTCTAACTCTTCCACACTTTTGCCAACTACTTTGCCAAGATTTTATTTTTTTTGCACCTGACTTTCAATACCTTGACTTTTAATAATTTGTCTCAGAAAATCTGCCTTCCCAAAAGATACTATAGTTATCACAGCACCTATGATACAGTTTAATAGTTTCACACACTTTTTCCCTTTGGAGGGGGATCCCCTTCTTATTTCCATTCTTCTAGTTTTGCCGTAGACCTCTTCCATTAACTTCAAATATTGTAATAACAAGTATATTTTAAGTTCACAATATAAGCAAGTTAATAGTTTATGTCTTTAGATGGATATAAGAATACACATCATGAAAACAACATATAATTAAAAGAAAAATTGTATATTTGGTTTTAAAATTTACTATATTAATATCAGGATTCAGAATTGCCCTCTTTTTTGGCAGAAGATTGGCTGAAACAGTAATAAAAAGGAGTCAGCTTGAATGGTGACTGAGAGATTCATTACATATTTCAGTGGATTTATTTGTGAAAGATGGACACATCTTAGTGTCTGAAGATGACTTTGTGCAGGGTAGTGTTTTCTGTCTTCCACAGAATACCTTTGGGTAATTCTGAAATACAGACTGATGAATAGAATTGACCACTGTATTTTTTTATAGTGGTTTAAACAGGCCATTCACAGTTGAGTTATTAGATACTCTTTTTATTCTTCAGGCTAGCGTTTTTATTTTAATCACGTCACTTTCTCTAAAAGGGTTAAAATATCAAAATGTAGTAAGTTAAAATGGCTTTATTTAGCAATTGGCCAATGCAAATAGTAAAGCTTCCTTAAGTAAGTATAAGCTCAATGTGTTGAGCTTTCCTATATATTTTCTTCTCCATACTCAGAATTTGAGTGAGATTTGATGGGAATTCTACAGTAAAAAGTCTTATAATAATATCGTTATGAAGCTGTAGTACATATGAGATCATCTTAACAGAGAAGGAAGCTGAGACCTTCAGAGGTTAAGTGACTGGCCCCAGGTCACACAGCTGGTACCACAGCTCTCTGGATCCCTGAACCCTGCCACAGGTTTATGTGACAGCCTTACGTAAGAAGGGGTACTCAAGAGCAATTTACTTTTCTCTTCCCAGAGTTTCAGCGCTGACACACTTTTTGCACATTGCACTAGGTGCAAGCCCAGAAATTCTGCCAGGAGCAAAACAACACTCCTTAAACACCCAGTGACTTTCAGAGCTGTATAAAATAAAAGGTTGAAGTTAATGATTGCCAGTTTGGAGGGAGTAGTTCCTCTTCGTAGCCAAATGTATGTGGGGAACAGATGAGGCTGTGGGAGTGAAGTTGGCAAAAGGGAAAGAGAAATGAGTCTATTCTTTCTGGAAAATGAAAGTATAATAAATATCTGAATAGCTTAGATGTTTATATTCATCTAGAGATTCTTCCCATTTGAAAATGAAATATCTATATCTTTGAGTAATCTTGAAGAATAACTTTATATTATTTTTAAAAATATCATGAAATGATATTTGGGAGCAAACAGATTGTTTTTAATAGCCCGTATCTCTAGAACTATTTGTATTTTCTGTTCTAACAGGATCATTACTTCTTATGCTGAAATTCGTATATTCAAGCGGTGACTCATGTTAAGATAATGTGTTCCAACAATTTGAGAACTAAAAGCAAATATACCTCGGAGATAATGATTATTTAAATTTTTGGTTCATAGACATAAAACTGTCTGACATAAGGAGTATGGACATAATAGCCAAGAATTCTATCATTTTATTTCACACTCATTTTGTTTTTGAAAAGTCTCTTATCATATTTGAGATCCCACATACCACATTCTACTCGAAGACATTTGTTAGCAGAAGTTCTCTGGAATTTCACTCTCATGCTGTTCTTACAGGATATTTTGTAGAACTGTGCTCCAAGAAAAGTCTAATTTAATGAAATCTTCCTGGAATCTCCATTCATAAATCTATTCTGTGCCTAATTATATAGTGTAGTGGTTCTCGTTATAGGGTGTTGCTAATGTCTTTCCCATTTGTCCTTTTCACATATTTTCTAATTTAGGAGTATTCTTAGTACCGTTGAGCTTCAGTTTCAAAAGTAGGTATAGCATATAATTATTTTCAAGCAATGCAACTTTGATAATGTTTTAAGAAGTTGAGTTTCATTATTTCCCAAACAATAAACACAAATAAGATAGGTTTTTTTGATAGGCGCTTGGAAGTTTTCTAAGTTACTTGCTGAAATTTCCTTATATATAGAAACACATAGACACACATGCACACTTTGAAACTCTCGCTTAAGAGACATCCCAGTTTAATTCAGTGGCCATTTTACTCCATTTTTCAATAGAATCACAAGATTTTAATTGAAGCAAGTGACATGCCTCGCTGTGTTTGAGTACTTAATATTAATTGGTCATGGGGAATATTCAGGTGTTATCTGTGAGAACCTAATTTTTTTTTTCAGTTGGACTTTCACTCTTGTCCCCCAGGCTGGAATGCAGTGGTGCGATCTTGGCTCACTGCAACCTCCGCCTCCCAGGTTCAAGCAATTCTCCTGCCTCAGCCTCCCAAGTAGCTGGGATTACAGGTGCCCACCACCACACCTGGCTAATGTTTTTTTGTAATTTTGGTAGAGACGGGGTTTCACCATGTTGGCCAGGCTGGTCTCGAACTCCTGACCTCAGGCAATCCACCAACCTCAGTCTCCCAAAGTACTGGGATTACACGCCGAGCCTGAGAACCTGTTTTTATGTCACATCCATAATGTTGACCCTACAGGATCACATGGAATGGAATGATTTTGTTTATGTAGTTTAAAATGACACTCTATTTTCTGAAAAAGAAAAAAAAAAAAGAAAAGAAAAGAAGGAAGGAAGGAAAGAAAGAAAGTCCTTTTGCCTCAATAGCATCAAGTGCAAACTTTCACTTGGTTTAACTCTCAAAAGTTTAACTTACTAAATGACATTTACTAAAAAGCACTATTTTGGGGTTGGGTGGAAATTATCATACTAAAAGTTGTATAGTTCCAGTCACATTAATAATGTTGAGACTCTAGACCATGCCAGGATTACTGAAAATTCAATTGTATAAGGTCTTGAATTATTCCTGGGCATATTTTCCCCAGTCTTAAGTAGTCCAAGATTTTAAATTGTTATGCTCCCATAGCTGTTGGTGAGGGAGATTTTCAAATTCAATTCACTGTCCCTAGAGATTTCACATAGTTAAAAGGAGAGTGATACAATATTTTCCTGTCTGTCAGATTGAATTTGAATTGAATTCCATTGTGGAGAACTGCTTGGATACATTAACTGAAACTTTTACTGTGTAAAATTTTGTGTGGTTGTACAAAGTCAAGTCACCTACAACACCATTTTTTCATTTAAATGTAGGGAATATTTGAGTTAAGGGAGGTTGGCAGTGGTGGTAGTGTACAATTTCTAAAGGCAAGGAAATGTGTGTGTGTGTGTGTTCTGGTTCTCACAATATAAATGTAATGTCTATAGTAATTTTAAAAATCCTCTAGGCCTGTTGTCAAATACGCTTTATAGCTGAGAGAATATAAACAGCTATGAATTGTTAAAAGAGCAGTATTTAGCCAAACAGGCCTCAGTGCTTTTGATCTGTTACCCAGTTAAGGAAGCCACACACCAAAAGCATTTTCTTTTTTTCTTTCTTTCTTTTTTTTTTTTTTTTTTTGAGACGGAGTCTCGCTTTGTCGCCCAGGCTGGAGTGCAGTGGCGCAATCTCGGCTCACTGCAAGCTCCGCCTCCCGGGTTCACGCCATTCTCCTGCCTCAGCCTCTCCGAGTAACTGGGACCACAGGCGCCTGCCACCACGCCCGGCTGATTTTTTGTATTTTTAGTATAGACGGGGTTTCACCATGGTCTGGATCTCCTGACCTCGTGATCCGCCCGCCTCAGCCTCCCAAAGTGCTGGGATTACAAGCGTGAGCCACCGCGCCCGGCACCAAAAGCATTTTCAACAGCACCAAACTATATCTCACGGCATTGGCATGAGATTCTCTAATGGTATTTTTGTTGTATTTCCTAAACTAAAGTCAATGGAGGCCAATTTTTTCATCAAATAACACTTCTACTTCTGTTAAAGGGATGTAATGTAAAAATAAGCTCCTCTCATGGGAAGATTTTCCTATGACTTTCAGCTCTTTCTAACCCTCCTTTTGGAAATCCTCAGTATCTTTTTTTTCCTAGCAGAATTTGGAATCCCTGGACAACATTATGTCACCAGTTTCTTGGATTAGTCCTCTATTATTTACCTTTGGGCTGTCTACTTTTATCTCCATTAACCTTTTGGCTTGACTATAAACATTTATTGAAGGCTTCCTCCTTTGTTGGTCCAGTAACTCTAAAGGTTAGTGAGAAGTGGATGCTAGTCTGACCTCTCTCATCCACATTAGATGATTTTAATTATTCCTAAGAAATGACACTTTTGACCCATTTTGTCCTTGTCAAGTTTGTCTAGTTGTGGGCTGTCTAAACGTGAAACTCTGGGTTCAAAGCGTGTCCAAGGAGTGCAGGATTTTAAAATGTACAATGTGGAGCCTCAAAAGTGCACAAGATTTCTTTTTTTTTTTTTTAAAAAAGAAGACATTCCAGTTTAAGTGAAATTCAAGGCTATTGTTATGTACCTTGAATTGATTTATTACTGAAAAAGACTGCCTAGATACAGACAAAATACAAACTTCAACCTGTAAAAATTCAATATTTCAAAATGGAAAAAATGGAGAAAAGCTTTGTATAAGTGAGAATAAGCTAGGTTTTGCTGAGGCTGTATGCAACCCTAATACTACAATAGCTTTGTACATGAAAAAGTTCATTTCTTTCTCATACTCCCTGACCACTGTGGTTGCCAGTCCACCTCTTTGTTTCCATGATTGCTTTGGCAAAAGCAAGGCATAATGGTGAATTGACCATTGGATCTTACGGGTTCTGTGTAGGAGTGACACAAGCCACTTCTTCAATTTCGTTGGTCAAGCAAAGCCATGTGGCCAGATCCAACTTTAAAAGAGATCTAGAAAGTGAAGAGTTGGAACTAACTGATCAGTAGCCATAATGACTATCACAACCTTTTAGTTAGATAATAAAGAGTTTTTGTCTTGGACATCTATGCTAATCACCACAAATATGACCAGAGCCTGAGAAATAGTGGGATTTAGTAAATGCTTTTTTGTGTGTTTTATTTCATCTATTAATGTAGCTATTCAGCAAAAGTTTGATGTGCATCTGTAGAGTACTAGGTACTTTGCTAGTTACTTCATTC
The DNA here is from genome assembly GCF_009828535.3 of Hylobates moloch. Lineage (NCBI taxonomy): Eukaryota > Metazoa > Chordata > Mammalia > Primates > Hylobatidae > Hylobates > Hylobates moloch. Next base: position 85,973,461 of record NW_026652284.1, read on the forward strand.
AAAAGCCTCTGAAATAAAAATTAGCCCCACTGTGCTGATGTCCATTCTAAAGTTCAGAACACTTAAGTGGTTTTCTAGTCATAGATGCTACCAGTGGCATGTGTCAGGATTCAAACCTAGATAATGTGACTCCAAAAACAATAATGTCCTTTTGTTATACTTCAACTGTAAAGTCAATGATGATTCAGGATATGACGTAACTGATTATATAAGCAGGAATTATTACAGTCATCATTGTGTATTTGCTTGTATTTTAAAGCAAGAACACAGTATCTGTGATTGATGGGAACAAGAGGCAGAGAAATTCTAGGCAGAAAAGGGTGGGTCGCTGGCAAAAACCCCACCCTTAAGCCAAAAAACCTGAAACTGTGGCCCAAAGTGAGAACTTCTATCGCTGTTTTCCCACTCAAATGTTGCCTTATCCAAAACTACCTACACTGTCCCATCCTGTGCCTATAAAAACCCCAGCCTCAGCTGGTAGACAGGACTATGGCTAGATGTTAGAGAGAAGCAGCTTGACTTCAGAGGGATGGTTTGATGGTGCGATTTGGGAGAAGAATTTGGCCAGAGACGGTCGGACTTCAGGGGAAGATTACCTACCCACCCCATCCCCTTTTCAGCTCCCCTTCCCACTGAGAGCCACTGTCATAGACAATAAAATCCCCCACATTTACCATCCTTCAATTTGTTCATGCAATCCCATTTTTCCCAGACACCAGACAAGAGCTTGGGAGCCACGAGTGAGGATACAAAAGGCTGTCACACTGGCCCTTTGCCCTCGCTGGCGGACAGTAGCCACCTCACATGAAAAAGCAAAGGACCCACTGAGCAGTTAACAGTTAAGCTGACCACGGACAGCAGAGCTAAAATAGCACTGTAACAAGCCCTCTGGGGCTTTGGGAGTCACACCCTGCCTGTATGCTGCTGTGGGGCCTGCATGGAGTTCACTCCTGCCGGCACTAAAGCATCTGGCTGCTTCCTGCACCCACTCACCTGTGCACTCCTTCCTGCAAGAGGCGGAACACAGTGGGTCCAAGTGAATGGAGTTTGGTCCCACTGGCACTGAAGTGGCTGACTGGTTCCAGCGCTTGTTCACTCCAGTTTCCATACTTGTTGGCTCGTGTGCTCCCTCCCCCGAGGAGATGAGAGCAGCAGGCAGAGTAAATGGGGCACCCCTGTAGCGAGTCCCGTGAAGGGGTCAGGGAAATATCCTGCTTCAAAATGACTTACAAATAAATGATCAATGATTGTGGAATAACAAGGTATATTTGGTGTTATTTCAACTAAGGGGAAGCCATTTCACACTTTTGAGCACATTTGATAAGAAATTTAGTTATTTTTATTTTAACTGTAATCAATAAATGTGGATATCTTTTGTGTTAGCTTTCTATTGCTGCTGAAACACACTACCATAGACTTGAGGGCTTAAAACAACAGAAATTTATTATCTCATATCCTGTAGATCAGAAATATGAGTACAGATTTTGCCAGACTAAAATCAAGGTGTCAGTCTTCCTGATGCATTCCTTTCTGGAGGTTCTAGGAGAGAATCCATTTCGTGCTCATTCATGCAGATTGTTGGCAACATTTGGTACCTTGATGTTGTAGAGCTGAAGTCCCTGTTTCTTGCTTCCTGTAAACTGGAGGCCATTCCCAGTTTTTAGACACCACTACATTCTTTAGTTTCTGCTCTCAGTCCCCCATCTTTAAAGATAGCAAAAGCAGATGGCATTTTTTTCATGTTGAATCTCTTGGATTTACTCTTGCCTTTCACTTCCAATTCTAAGGATTTATGTGATTAGACTGGGTCCATCTGGATAATCTAGGATAATCTCACCATCTCATGGTACAAAAACTTAATCACCTCTCTGAAATCCCTTTTGTCAAGTAAGGTAGCATATGCACACTTTCCAGGGGATTAGGGAATAGCCATCTTTGGGAGACCATTTTCCTGCCTACCACACCTTTTATATCTGTTCTCTTTTCCCAAACTGTTGTGCCAGTTGTACCCATTGTAGAGTATGAGATAAAAATTTTGGCCTGACTTTCCTTGTTTGTGGTATCTGAGAATTAAACTCAATGAACTTTAAAGTAGCTTCTAGCTTTTAGCGTTCTAGAATTTTATGAATTCTTATGTTGGAGACATGGGAAGTGAACCTAATGATCAATGTGGATATTATTGTTATTTTCTATTCATAGATTTTTCTGGAGTGTAGATTTCATATAATCCTGGCTAACTCCTTCCTTCTCACACTTGGTAATCTTCTTTGAAGTCAGTCAATCTCTACAAAAGTTGACTTCTTCAGAAAGAAATTGACTTACCTCCTCAAAGCTGTAATAACTGGTCCCTTGAGATTTTTTATCTACTTATTATTTACTTTACAGCTTGGATATAGCTTTCAGCAAGTCTTTGTTCCATTTTTTTCTTCTGCCTTATTGATTTGGACTAAAATAAATTGTTTTCTCAATTTTTTAATAAATCCAATTCTACTTGTACCTAGGCAAAATAAATGTTTGCCTGAGTTTTAAAATATATAATGCCTAACATACCATTAGGAAATATATGAATTGATTACTTTTATATTTTACTCACAGTATCAGTTCCTCTAATCCTTAATTTGCTTATGTAGAAAATGGAGAAAATGTTAGTACCTAACTTCTGGAGTTGTAAAAATCAAAAAAGACCATTCAAGTGAAATGCTTACCTCAATAGCCAACAAGTAAACCATTAATATTGTTTTAGTAGTAGTAGTAGTGGTGGAGGGAGGGAGGAGTGGAAAAACTCATCCTAAACTGCCCAAGACTTTTCGATATTAGCATTGAAAGTACAGCCTCCTGGGAAACCTTTCAGTTCCAGAAAAACCAGGATGGTTGTTCACCCTAGGGATGGTAATAGTTGGAAACAAAGCTAATATAAATATTGGCTGTGCCCTCTGCCACCTACCAGCAATTTGACCTAAGGGATATTATTTAATTTTTCAGTTGCAATTTTCTTATCTGAAAATATACATGAGGACTAAGTAAGTAAGGGAAGTGCCTAACAAAATCCTTGCACAAGTAGCCTAAACAGTAGTACCCTTATTCCATCTCCCTAAAAAATCTTTATTGGCTTCCTTCTGCTTACAGAATTAAGCACATAAAGTTTTACCTAATACATCAAGGTCTTTTAAAATCTGTTTATAACCTGCCCTGCCAGATACATATGCTATTATGTTCTTTCCATTTATCAATAACAATAATATTAATGATGATTATGATAGATAATACTTTTCTAGTGCTTTCTACATAACAAAAAGAGAAGAGTGCTAAAGACTTCATAAGAACTTTAACCAGAGTCCCAGAACTCCCATTTCCTGCACACTTGACTTTGTTATAGACTGTTCAGCATTTGCCCACACTGTTTCCAGCAACTGCACATTCTTCCTGTTTATCCTTTAAAATCCTGCCCGAATGTTGCCTCTTCTATGATGTGGAGTTTTTCTCTTTTCTCATTGACCTCACTGACCCCAAAACAATTGACACATGTCTTAGCACTTCCTACCATGGTACTTTTCACATTATATTAAACATTTTTAATGTATCTGTATCCTTCACCAAAAAAGACCTACTTATATTCCTAGCACAAGGCACGGGATTGAGTTTGCTTATTTGTGAAATGAATGGAAGATTGTGGTTTTGGAAAATCAATTGATTTACTTTATACTAAAAGATTCTCTAAAGAACGTAAGTGATCACTATCTATTTTTTATATTATCTATGAAATTATTATAAAAGCTAATTTACTGTGTTGAAATTCATAGGATTTTAAGAACTACGAAACAGGTTGATTAAATAATTTAAAATAATTACTTTTCATGAAATAAAATAATCTGGGAAAAATAGTCCAGGTGCCTGTTTTGAAATCGATTATTTAAAATCAGAAGAGTGGATGTTACAAATAAGTCACCGAGTGCCCCCTGCATAGGCTTCCTGAAATGGTGGACTCCCTCCTCCGACTTGTTCTGCCTGTGCCTGGAGAGCTGCAGATCCTTTGGGGTTTTGTTTTGTTTTGTTTTGTTTGAGACAGAGTCTAGCCCTGTCGCCCAGGCTGGAGTACAGTAGCACGATCTCAGCTCACTGCAACCTCCACCTCCTGGGTTGAAGCAATTCTCCTGCCTCACCCTCCCAAGTAGCTGAGATTACTGGCATGCACCATCACACCTGGCTAATTTGTGTATTTTTAGTAGAGACGGGATTTCACTATGTTGGCCAGTCTGCTCTCCAACTCCTGGCCTCAAGTGATTCATCCACTTCGGCCTCCCAAAGTGCTAGGATTGTAGGAGTGAGCCACCACGCCTGACCCCCAGATCCTGATCTATGGATTTATCTGTCAGTCTGATAGTAAAATGAGAGCAAAATATGCGTCATTAGGACCTAATATTTAATTGGATTTGGATCACTATCGTTTTGTATAGAACAAGTTTGTTTCTCCTCTAATTCTATTTTGAAAATTGAAATACAAAATAATGGTTCGTCAGACTGATAACAATAGGGATAACTTGATAACATTTTTGTCTATATTGTTAAAATATACATAGAATATAAAATTACATCTTTTTCACAAGGCTTTTAGAGAACTGCTTCATTGTTATCTTTGCCAACTATTAAGATACATAGTTGAAAAATTAAGACTCCACGATAAATCAAAATATAAATATTAAAGATTAATGTATTAGAATTTGTTATACTTGATTTAGTTATAGTTTATACTCTGTTTTAATATTTGAAGTAGTTTTTTTTTCAGACTTCTTTTTAAATCCATCATGGTTGATTTTTCCATTAAACAGTATATTTTATGGTAGTTTTAACATTTATAATATAATTGATATTTTAATAAATGGGTCAGCATTCATTTTATGCATAGTTTTCAGTATGGCTCTGCAGTTAACAATGGATCAGTGTTTTATGTACTATCATTGTTGTCATGAGGCAGGTGAAATGGGTTTTCCAGATTCCTGAAAGTTTTGAAATCACCAGATTATGTGGAACTCCTCAAGTGAATACTTGTTAAGGCCAATTTGGGAAATTTGTGATAGTATGCATCATGTGGAAAAGTCCCAGAATGGGCTGAGATCTCTTTGGCAGGATCATATCTAGGTGAAAATTCAGTTCAAAAATTACCTTGAGACCCTTGTATTGTACTCTGTGTTGTGGTTTCATGATGTTTCATATACAGAACATGGACTGGAGAATGATAAAAGTGAATGCCGGTTCACTGTGACTCATCGGGAAACACAGTCTTGCTGAGACATACTTATTTCCTCCCCAGTTTATTTCCAGCCATGTAAATTTATCCACGGAGTTTTACAGATAAATAATTTGGATGCCAAAGAGCCAAAAATTGTGACTATTTTGAGCCTTCTGTTTAACATGTACACTAAAAATACTTTGTTAGAATTATAGCACTTGTCTCCGTGCTTCTGTGGTTCTCAGAGTAAGGGATGTCATGCTTTAGTTGCTCTGCATTTGAATTTATTCATGATTCTTCTTTTACAGTCTTTCTGGAGACAATGTATGGTGCATCATTAGCATTATTATTATTTCAGTTACAGTGAGACTACATATCCACACTTAGGGGGTTGGGTAGATTTCATTATTCATTCAGAATAAGTTCTTACTCTAATATAAATGTTGCTCAGGACAGAGCTTTGAAATGGATCCTGATTCTTCAAATTCTTTCCTGTCTGTTTCAGGAAATAGTGAGATCCTGTTGATAGTAAAGTACAATGTGTCTAAAGTTCACTTCTAAACACTCTGCTCTTTGCAATGAAAGTCATCTGCATTCTCTTTATAATTCAGAGCCACAAGAGATCAGTCTAATCTTGGAGATCTGATTCAGTATCATTTAGGAAAAAAAAAACCTTGATAATATTTCTACCATTCAGATTAGTGAAAGCAGTAAAGCTTTACAGCTTCTGTCGTCTTAAAAAGATATCATGAGACAGGGGAATAAGGACTTGGATTATGGTTTGGGAGATTTAGTTGTTTGTAAAAATAAAATGATTAGTACAGTTATTATTCAAGTTTTTAATCAACGGAAGCAAATGGCATCTGTTTGTTATCATTCTTTCTACAGAAGACAAAGGCTCAGGTCCCAATGGTGCTGACTGCTGGTCCCAAGTGGTTGCTGGATGTGACTTGGCAAGGAGTGGAAGACAACAAAAACAACTGCATTGTGTACAGCAAAGGTAAATGCAAGATTGTTTCTCTCTCTCTTTGGAAATATTAAAACCTGAGCGTTGCAAAACAGCACCAGAAGAGCTGGAATGGAAGTACAAAGTATAATTTGATCCTCTTCCTTTTTTCCTATTTGAATTCCTCTAATGTGTATTTTCAGTAAAGCCACCTGTTTTTTTTTTTTTGTTTTTTTTTTTCTCTACAACATGAAACAAAAAGTGACATACCATTAATTTACTTAGTGCCTTATACATTTACCTAACCCTGTATTTGAGTGTCTTGACTAATATCTTTCTCTTGCTGTTAGTATCATTGATAGCCAGGTTTGACGAAACTCCAATTTCTCCTTTTAGACATTATCTATCAAAAAGTAAAATCCTTCTAAATTTAACAATTTGCGTCAAGGTGCATGGTCCAAGAGGCGCCACATTCTAGCCAGTTTCCTGAAGTCATGCATGATGAGAGGATAGCTGGAAATGAAACCTTTGCAAAGACAGAATTCTTCCCCATGGTGATTTCTGAAGGGCAGGAGGAAAACTCTAAAGAGGAAGCTGATGACTTGCAGGGCATTGCCTTTGATTTGCTCAGTGTGACGTCAACCCAGACTGTGTCATGTAGCTGCACCCTGGCTACAAAGGAGCGGCAGCTCCATGATGGCACATCGCGGGGCTGGCTGTCCATAGCACAGGACTTTCCTCACGTGTGGTGTAGTTTTGGGGCACTTTTCTCCACATTCAAGTCTTGGTCCTAGCTCTGTACTCTTACAGTAAAATCCGTAATCTCACTTCTTCATAAATATTACAAAACCTTGTGCTTCTCATGTTTAATTTCTCTTGGCTTTCTTTTTAAATCAAATAGACCTACTGAGATCAAAGAGGTATTTGCACATTGAACCTAGAAACCATAAAAGCATACAAGGGAACAAGCAAATAAGCACCCCTATCAATATATTCACATATAAAACACTAATCATAACATCAAAGACTCTTAAAAACTTGCTAGAAACAATTACAACTTGTTCCTATAATCATTACAATTTGTACACTTATAAGAGGATTGCCTCTAAACTACCATAAGCCTTTGAAAGTTGAAACACCAGAAAGAGGGAATTTGCAAGCTAAAAAAAAAAAAAAAAAACCTGCACACCAGGATCTGATTATACTTTTTTTCCTTTTATAATTACTGGTCCCATACCCACTAATTTTCTAACCTGAAATACCTTTGGTATGCTGGTGGGAGCTTTCAGCTAAAAGGGATGTGAGATTTTCTCAGGATATGCCAATATAATCTATCAAAGTGAAAAGAAATAGTATAGGGAATCAGTTTACCAATGCCGACATTCAGAATACAAAAGATACCTTGGAATGTAGGACCACTTGCTGGGGACAAATTTCTGTTGTACAATATTTTATCTTCATTGTATCAATATAGTACGGGAGAAACATGGCAATACCTGGTCCCCATTTGTGATTCAAATTCATTGCATTTTTAAATCAGCTCTTCTTTTAGTAGAGATAATTGTTATATATTTTGAGTATCCTTTATCCAAAGTGCTTGAGACCAGTTTCAGATTTCAGATTTTTTTCAGATTGGAATATTTGCTTGTACATAATGAGATATCTTGGAAATGAGACCCAAGTCTAAATGTGAAAGTCATTTATGTTTCATAAACACAAATTATACATAACCTAATGGTAATTGTATACAATATTTTTATAATTTTGTGCATGAAACTAAGTTTTGACTGTTACCCATTGCATGAGGTCAGTTGTGGAATTTTTCACTTGTGGCATCATGTTGGTGATCAACAGGTTTTGGATTTTGGAACCATCTGAAAGATTTTGGATTTTCTGATTAGGGATGCTGAACCTGTATAACAGAATTGGAATTCTATATTTAGTGGAGTATGCTAACTTGAGCAAACTTATGTGTTTATGGTTGGCTATACCTTATATCTTTTTGCAATGAACAACTTAGAGTAATTAATAGAAGCTTATTAATTCATTAATTAACTGGTAAAGCATGCATTGAGTCCAACTATGTGCTAACCTTGTACATTGATGATAATAGCCACCATTTGTTGGGCACACCTTGAATTCTCTTCTTGATGCTCCCATGCCAAATTGTATGTGCTTCTCTCATTGCTCTCTATTACCTTGTTTCGTGATCGTGAATATACAGTTTATATGTCCAAAAAGGAGTAAGTAAAAAAGTTTAGCTGTGATTGCCTGCCTCTTCAATCTACTCTATATTTACCGAGGGCACAGATTGTGTCTTAGTCACCTTTCTATTCCTGGTCTGGCATGCTACCTGTACAAGAAAAGCACTAAGTAAATATAGATTGGTTGACCAGATAAACAAATGATGAATGGTTGCCAGACACTGAAATAGACATTTCACATACTGTGATGATGAACTGTATGAATTGCTGCTATTCAATAACGTTTTAACCTGTAAAAGGTAATTTGGCATTGTTCAACTTACAAGAACAATTGGTTTTGCAGTTCAAATGCCAGAACTGTAATAACTACTGTATATGCTTTTTAAAGTTTAATCCTTATTTAATAGCTCCTATGAGATAACCAACATACTACCCCATTTTACAAAGGTAGATAAAAGACTTAAGTAGGGTAAATAATTTGCCATGGTCACATGGCTAATAAGTGATTGAGTGGAATTCAAGCATACATTTGTCCAACTTAGGTTTGGAGTGATATATACTAGAATATGTTCTGTCTGCATTAAGCTTCAAAACAACTCAATGAAATAGATAGTATTTTCTCATTTTACACCTATGACTTAGAGAGGTGGCATGATTGCCTGTGATCATAGCGAGCTAACAGTAGAGCTAAATTCAATCTATGTCTTGACAGCTCCAAATTCTGTGCTCCTTCAACTACATGACTCTGCCTTTCCCTTTGCCACTGTTAAATGATGAGTAATAATCAAAACCACTCAGGCTTTTATCCCTAGAAATCACACAATATATATATTAAAGTGTGGCATTTCCCAAAACGCATTTCATGGAACCCTAAGATTAAAGAAAAAGCCCCATGACTAAATATCATTTATTGTAGCCCTCTTGAAAACTCACAATGGATGCTGCTATTAATGATCTAGAATTATGCAGTAAAAAACAAAAGCAAAAAACTCTGATCATTTGCATTTCAGCATATATTTTTATTTCTCTACTTTGCTCCAGACTCTTCTTTGATCTTCTACCTGGGGATCAGAGGCCTGGAACTAATTTCTAGTATTTAGAGTGCCTTTAGAGGGAGGAGACAGCTCACCCAGAGCATGTCCCAAAGTTGTGTCAGTACCTTAATCTAGGATTTTACTAGGGATTGTTTGGATCATGGAAAATATGATCCTGGGAGGCATTCCTACTCGTATCCAAACACACTGGACTCAGGAGTCGTCTGTCTCTACAATCTGTATGTATGATAAGACTCCTCAAAGCAAAAGCATTTTGAAGATGGAAGGGTTAACAAGTGTTAACTTGAACCTCCACAATGTTTGTGGCGTTTTCATAATGCCTATATTATTTATTAATTGGGCCTCTTTTGTTTTCAAGTGACAGAAATCTAATTGAAATTAGCTTCTGCCAAAAAATTGTGTGTGTGTGTGTGTGTGTGTGTGTGTGTGTGTGTGTGTGTGTGTGTGTGTTTTGGGGTAGATGGGTTCATCTGTTCATATAACTGAGAGTCCAGGGATATTCTGGATGTCAGGAACTGCTTGATTCAGTTGCTTGAACTTTGTCCCCAAACTCTCTCTATCATCTGGCTCTTCTTTCTTGTGTGGGCATCATTCTCAGATAAGTAGTGGCAAGCTCCAGACTTATTCCACCAGCATAGCAACTTCGGTGAAAAGAGAGCTTTTCTGGGTTTTGTGATTAGAGCACACCACATACCATTCCCTGAACCAATTAATCACTATGCCTCTCCTAGGCAGGCCATAGTCAGCCTGGGGCCTAAAAGTAAAATTAACCCTGCATGAGCCACTGAAATGGAAGAGAGGTAGTTCCCTAAATAAAACCAAGGATATGCTGCCACAAAAGAGTGGTTGCTTGTTGGGCCAACATCCATGCTCCCAGGTATCACATATTATTCCTAAAGTCTAAAAAGCTCTCATGGACGATGAAAATTAAATTCCTGATGCCACAATTGTATTTATTTGTTTTTTTCCTAAAAACCTAAACTACTTATAAAATCAATGCCAAATCATTATTATAGGACCTGGCTATCTGAGAACATATCAGTATCTATTTACAAATGGAAGATAATTGCAGATGTGTGACATTTTGCAAAAATGCTTTGGCTGAGATTTTTGGTAGTGTTTTCTTATGGTGTGAAAATAGGCCCATTTAATGTTTAACTATTACCATCTAGGAGGCATGCTTGCTTCCTAAAGTATTCCTAAACTTAGGCTAGTAACAAAATTAGATATGACTATAAATCTCTCCTTGTCAGCATGTCCGTCAAATAATTATTATAAAATAAAATTGTGTTATATCACTTAGTGCTTTTTGAGAAGTTGCCATCATCTTGTTTTATAAAAATTTTTAAAAGTATAGTAGTTGGCATTAACATTCGAATCTGATGTACATTGTTCCTGCCTCACCTACCCCTTGTCATTCCAGAAAGTAATTAGGTCATCCAGACATTGATGGACCAGACCTGTTGGGTCATCTGTTTTTTGCCGTTATGCTCAACAGACTCCAGATAATTCTAATTTACTTATCTCAATGGAAAAATACTAAAAAGCATAATGCTGAAGTTAAAAGGAGCTCTGCTGGAGAGTAGGGTGAGCAAAGGCCTGCCCACTTACTCCTAAAATCCACTGTCTATTGAGCACTGATGATCTACTTCTTTACCTTACCTTATTATATGCTATCTACTGTTTGCAAAGTATGGTGACCTTTTCATATGAAAAACCAATAGTGTACTTAGAATTTTATGTTTTGAGGATATTTAAAATTACACCTTTAGCATCTTTCATGTGGGTTTAATCACTGAGCTTCAAATCGGGGATAATTACATTATTTAGTTTTTCAATTTTCTTGTAGTTGTTATTTCAAAGTAGCCACATTCTCTAGGTCTCCAGATTAAGAGAATAAACACTGTCAATCAAGAGAGTGAAAAAGTATCTGCTAACCCTCACTCTCACCTCAACAACAGAATATTTCTTTATATGCGAAGCCACAATATTATTGTAAAAATCTATATTTCATGGGTAACCTTAGACAAATCACTTGCCCACTCTAATCTTGATTTTCTCAGCTGTGAAAATAGAATAGCAATGGCTACCATGCGGGATTTTTGTGAAGCACCCATTTACATGAATGCAGAGGTTATGATCAATATTATGTTGCTGATTATCATACAAGCAGTCCTTGTGGTCATAAGTCAGTACACGCTGAGAGAAAATGAAGCCAGGCCTCCGTGTTGATATCAAGCATATAGTGATATCGGATTTATAGAGAAGACTTCTACAAGTCTCATTCAGTCACTTTGAACCCACAGAATATTTGCAAAGATCTGTGTCACAGAATCAGAGACCTGAAGCCTGTATGGGAGCACATCATTGGATTTTTTTCTTGGGCACATGTTTATATACAATGTATATAAAGTAAAATTTTATTTTTAATATAATAATAACTATTATTAAATTTTTTTTTTCAGACATTTTTTTTTTTTTTTTTTTTTTTTTTTTTGAGACAGAGTCTCGCTCTATCGCCCAGGCTGGAGTGCAGTGGTGCGATCTCGGCTCACTGCAAGCTCCGCCTCCCGGGTTCACGCCATTCTCCTGCCTCAGCCTCTCCGAGTAGCTGGGACTACAGGCGCCCGCCACCACGCCCGGCTAATTTTTTGTATTTTTAGTAGAGACAGAGTTTCACCGTGGTCTCAATCTCCTGACCTCGTGATCCGCCCGCCTCGGCCTCCCAAAGTGCTGGGATTACAAGCGTGAGCCACCGTGCCCGGCCTCAAATTCATAATATCTAAACAGTGCTTTTCCCATTTTACAGATGAATAAATTTAGGTTTCGATTGGGTTAAGTAAGTTAAAATGATGAAGTTGGGATTCAATCTTAAGCTTGTTGACTTCAATTCCCAATTGTACAATCAACAAAATTTTGGAAGATGCCATTTACTAAGCCAAGGTTACAGGTTATTGCCTTTCTTTGCAAATTTGCATACATGTTTATCAGCAAATTTTTTTCCCATTCTTTGGCTTGATTTTAAAGAGATTATTCTAAAACTAAAACAGCAGTGGCAGCAATAGTTTATGCTAATTTCTTTGTTGTTTCTAAGACCGCAGCAATTTCAAATCATGTAGACGACTGCACTGCAATCTCAAAATCATGCTATGACAGTCTTCAAAGTTCTGATTTTGCAGGTTCTCACGAATTTAAGCATGCAATTAGTTAATTTAACCATTTTTGAATGTCTTTTATGTCCAAGGGCCTATACTAGGCACCATTGAAATAATGACAGAAATTCTAGTATGATTTAGCTTGAGTGAATAACTTTCTGCACACTCTCTAAATGAAGTTTTCAAAACAAATGTCTTTCATTACAAAGATTCTTGTAAAAGTCCGGACCATGTTCTACCTTAAAATAGGTGATCTGTTGCATGTTACTAGAATTTTCAAACAATAGCTTTGTCTAATGTGGCAGCCAATTTTCAAAGTAGCCTAAAAGTTAATGTTTAACTTTACCTAGAGGGTATAATGTTGTATAAACAATAAACTAATTTAAAAGGAAAAATTTGCGTTCACATTTTATGCATTTATTTAACTATTCAGTAATTCATAGAAAATGTATAACCATTGTCTAATTTTACAGTATTCTTGAAAGAGGGTGAGTGCCCAAACTAAATATTTAGCAGTGGGAATTATAAAATCATAAGGCGATTAAGTTAGCTAGTTGCAGAATTCCAATATTGCTTTTTAAATGACTTCAGGATATAGGAGGTACTAAGGTTATTATCTGTTATCAGGAATACAGTGGAATTGTACAACTGGATAATAACCAAACAAACTGACACAATGTAAAATTACATTATCAGTGTGTTAAAACAAAATTGCGCCCTAAAGGAGTCCACATGCCAGCTCAGAGCTGCAGTGTAATTATGCTTAACTCTGATAATTAAAATACAACGGAGATCAACAGAATCATTTTCATTAAGAAAATTATTAATGATGGTGGTATAACAGTAATTGATTGCAGAGCACCACAGGATAACGCGATGCCGAAAACCCATGTTTCATGAACATCTGAGGCTTTTTCTGGTTACATTCTATTAATATTTTGAGGAGTGAGCAATTTATTATTCCTTTCCTAGGAGTCTGTGATTGTAAAAATGGCTGCTTTTAAAAAACCACAGTTTTGCTTCAAATTGTCATTTCTAAGGGGTTCTTAAGGTCAAGACAAGTGACCCCACTAGTGACTGTGTTATTTACAATAGAGCTGTCTGTTGCAAATTGCAGAATGACAGCAACTTCTGCAAATAGTGAGCCTTGTGTCATTTCCATTTCTTACTATGCATTTACTGTTTTTACTGTTATGTTAGTGATTTATTGATGCTATTTCAATCTGGGTCTGGGTGTACTGAATAGTTTATTGTCTTTAGTTATTACTACTATATGCTATATGATGTGAAAAATACATTTGTTTTTATATCAGCATCACTGTGAGTTTCCTTAATGAAATGTTGGTAAATAGCCCTGTACAATACCACTAATTACCTTAGTTGGTTAGATGTGCTGTCCTATTTTGGAGAAAAAAAATATCCTAAACCACCCTAGATCCATGCATGAATGAAGCTTCTGTCTCTTAGGGGTAGAAAGCCAGTTAGAATGCTGGCAAATGATAAGAACTAAGAATACATCAGTTTTATAAGTATAAAAATGAGAAATGAAGAGTGGGGTCTTTTGAGAGGTGACTCACTATCATTCAAGGATGTTAGCTTGTCATTCAAAGAGATGCTAATCTTGAAAGCTACCCCCAAAAGTATCTTTGTCAGTTGAAATGAGGGACAACTCTTTAGGGTAGATTTTTTTTCAGGGTAAGATACTGAGAATAGTTTTGAAAACACTGTATTATGTAGAAAAAATTATTAATAGATAAATCTAGGTGAAAAAAGGCAGAATATGTGGTTTTCTGCCTAACATGATTATACTTAAAAACTATGCACAGGAAGACATACTGGAAAGAAACAGTGTGAAATTATAAAGATATTTTTGTTAAAGTGGCAAGACTTAGGGAGATTTTTGGTATCCTTTTTCATAATTTTCTTCACTTTGATTATTTTACTTATATAATTTAAGAAAAATATTTGTATTTGAAAATCATTCTTTGTCTTAACTACATTCTTACTCTTCTTTTTACACAACCCAACTAAAACAAAGAAATCTTTGCCTTATCCACAAAGTGTCCTTCCTCCACAGAATTTAAATTATTTCCTAGTGATATAATTACTTTTCTTTAGTAACTCTGTGAAAGTCCTGCCACTTTGTTTTTCATAAGATAATTTTCCAAATAAAATACACATAACTGAGCACATGCTCTGCCCACAATATGGCCCAGGTGTCATGAGGAGTACAAGTGAATATGAGACACCCCCCAGCTTAAGAAGCTTATTGAAAGAGCTTACTTGATGAAAGATGTATAATAATGAATTCAGTCTCATACAGTCAAGAAATGTTCACAGAGATGTGGAATTTTGGTTGGATATTGAATGTTGAGTATCAGTTTGGGTAATGGGGGGAAGGCTTTTAAGGAGGTTAAAATGTATGCCTAAAAGCTCCTAGGCTACGATGCATACAATGTGTTCATGAGTGTATCTGTTCAGTTCAGTTAAAGCTGAGAACTTAAAAATGTGACCATTGAGGGGCAAGCCTCCAAAAGTTCCTGAGAGCCATGTTGTGGACACACTTGAATGCTCGTTCTGAAAACCTTAGCATGGAAGCATCGGAGAGCTGCTGACATTTTGAGGGTATACTTGATGAAATCGAGATTCTAGTAAGATTATTGCGTCAAAAGTTAAGCATCGGTCCATTCGTTAACAAAACCAAGACTTACATATCATGGAAATAATGATGTTACACACCTCTAGAAAATATTAGTAGTAAACTGTCTGCCTTATTTCACTCGTTACCAGACTTCGACAATTTGTCAACACCAAATGAACCTGCAATCCACTCACTGCACCACCATCATTTTCCCATCCACCCCTCCCATGCTTACTTCCAGGTTACCTGATGTGGATTCCATGGGTCTGTCATTCTAATCACTTTCTTAGACTCCCTTACCCTTCTCTCTCTGTTTTTGGTCTTTACTGGCCTGGTAATTCCTCATTCTAGTTAATCCAGCTCTCTGCTTTCTCCTGGCCACATCCAAGCAGCAGATATTAGGTACCTTAGTATTTGTGAAGTGCCTAGAATAGTGTCTGGTCCACAATGAGTACTATATAAATGTATGGTAAAAATAAAACACAGGAATTACCACCAATACCAGCAACAACAAAAAACCAATGCTGATCAGTTTTATGTTACTTTTGACCACAAGGAGCTGTGAGCCCTCAGTATACATGATCTGACAATCAAAATTTGTTGTCCTAATCAATCTTCAAGGTACTATTTCAGACTCCCAACACCCCAAATATTTAATATCTTCTGTTAAATAATGTCTTTACTTCTTGTTTCACAAAGAAAATGAGAAAGTGGTAGCACACGTAATACTCCAAGGATCACAATTGGACTGATTACAAGGATTGATATATAATGCACAGCCAAATCTGGCCCATGACCTGTTTTTGTAAATAAAGTTTTATTGGAACACAGCCACAGCAATTTGTTTATGCATTGTCTATGGCCACTTTCATGTTGTAACATCAGAGCTGAGTGGTTGGAACAGAGACAATCTAGTTTGTAAAACCTAAAATATTATGTGGTTCTTCATAGAAAAACTTGCCAACTCCTGAACTAAACCTACAAACTTATTACCTTGGCCTTATATGATCTGCTCTTGGATGCCTCTGTGGCTTCTCTTTCCATTACTCTTTAGCTACTTTGTTCCAGTTGCCTGGGCTCCTTGCTTTTGCTTAAAAATACAAAGAATGACATTACCTCAGGGCCTTTGCACTGTGCGCTGGCTCTGCATTGCTCTTTTATTTTTCTTTCTTTTCTTTTTTTTCTTTTTTTTTTTAAAGACAGGGTTTCTCCAGGTTGGCCAGGCTGGATCTCAGACTCCTGGCCTCAACTTCCCAAGGTGCTGGGATTACAGGCATGAGCCACCACACCCGACTCTCTATGACTTCTTTCTGAACTCCTCCTAGATGTTGTCTCCCAAATTGTCTGTCTAAACAGTCTGCCTAACTACCCTGTCTAAAATTCTGTCTCTCTATCTCTCTTTCTGTGTTTCTCTCTCTCTCTCTCCCTCGCTCCCCATACCCCCATCACCAGCATTTCTCTCTTTCTCTCCCTGTTTCTCTCTTTCTCCTCTATATGCATCAGTTCAGGAAACTGTAATAAAATACCATAGACTTAGTGACTTAAACGATAAATATTCATTTCTTATGGTTCTGGAGACTGGGAAGTCCATGATCAGGGTGCTGGCAGTTTCACACCTGGTGAGAGCTCTCTTCTGGGTTTGTGGATGGGCACCTTCTTGCTGCATAGTCACAAAGCACAGTGAGAGCTAAGGAGATCTCTCTTGTTTTTCTTCTTATATGTACACTCATCCCATTATGAGAGCTCCACCCTCATGACCTAATTGCCTCACAAAAGCCTTACCTCCTAATGTCATCACATTTGGGGTTAGAGTTCCAACATATACATTTTGGGGAGACATAAACATTCAGTTGATAACTTCCTCTGTATCAGTTATCTTTATATTTGATATTTTATTATTGAGCAAAGAATTTTAATGTCAGTTTTTTATCCCTAGGATGGGAGTTCTATAAGGACAGGGATTTTTTTTTTCTGTTTTTTAAACAGTGCATAGCACATAATAGCTGCTCAATGAATATTTTTGAATAAACAAGTGGATAAACCAATAGGATGCAGTTTTTTCTTTAACATAGAAAGGTATGATGTCTATTTAATAATAGTCTTACAATATTCTTCTTGACTTTCTTTGACTTTCTACAGTATCCTAAAACTTTATTATTTAACTTTGCTCCTATCACATTTATAATTTACAAGAGGTCTTTCTTGTTCTCTGACTTTTTTATTCATCATCTTGCTCTTTTTGTGTGAATATTCATTCTTTTATCTCTGAAGATAGAAATTGGAGGACATTTGGAAAGGGATATGTCCTGCGCATTGTTTCTTTTTTCTTGCCTATTCTGTTCCCTGTATTTAATGTTGATACTTTCCTCAAATGGCTTGAGATACATGGATGTCTGCTTTTTATTTTAAGAGCAGGCCACTGTCAACTGAAGAATGACAAGGTTCATAAATTTGGAAAGGAGAAGTTTATTTCTAATAAAGGGTTGCAGCTTGTATGGTGACCATTCTAACAGGCTGGGAAGCATAGCCTACAGCCAGAAGCCAAAAACAGATACTTTGAGGGTGGGAAGAATAAGATAGGGATTTATGCTGATTGAGGTGGTGAAATATACAGAAGCTATAGGAGGAATATTTATAAAAGGAGAAATGGCCGGGCGTGGTGGCTTATGCCTGTAATCCCAGCACTTTGGGAGGCCGAGGCAGGCGGATCATGAGTCAAGAGATGGTGACCATCCTGGCCAACATGGTGAAACCCTATCTCTAGTAAAAATAAAAAAATTAACTGGGTGTGGTGGCACACACCTGTAGTCCCAGCTACTCTGGAGGCTGAGACGGGAGAATCACTTGAAGCCGGGAGGTGGAGGTTGCAGTGAGCCAAGATCACACCACTGCACACCAGCCTGGCAACAGAGTGAGACTCTATCTGGGGGGAAAAAAAAAAGTGGCATTAGCATGATCGATCCAAGGGTGGGGTTTTCTGTTCTTTGGTGTTAAAAGGTGAAAGAACATGAAAACCCTCACTGCAGATCCTCCACAGACCGGCCAGAACCACTCTGTGGTTAGCAGTCTCCCATCAGGAAGGAATGCTGTTCAGTTGTTTTGTCAAAACTGTAAAAGGGAGGGGCAGTGTCAGGTGGTTCCTTGATATCAGAGATGAAGTGAGTCATTCTGTTTAACCTTTAGGGAAGAAAGCCTAATGACAATTAGCGATGGGGGATATGATGAGGCATATCTGACCTTCTATGCTGTCATACTCAGGAACTCAGTTTTGAAGTCTTCTACGGGGTCCCCTTGGCCAAGAGGAGGTCTGTTCAATCTGCTGGCAGACTTAGGATTTCATTTTTTATTTCTCAATACTAAAGGCTGCATGGAAAGCCAGCGTGAGTAGGCAGGGCTTATCAACTAGAGGATTTTGCATAGAATCATAGGCTGATGACAATCCATCCATGGTAATGAGGTCCCCAAATAACTGTGAATTTAATACTTTGATCTCCGCATGCTTAACTTCTCCCTAGAATAACAGTCTCCCGAGATTTATGAACCTTGCAGCCAGCATTCTGAAGGAGAGTGGGACCTGGTGGTGCGTTGGGGAAGTCCTGTCTCATTGTTGAGATTGTAGATGATCCCTTATTCTTCTAATTCAGATGTCATATTAGCACCTGCCTTTGCTGAGCCTGTGCCCCTGGATCTAAAGCCTCTATATGCCAGTTTTCCAAAGATTAAACCTCTATTTCCTAACAGTGGGAAGGGGATGTAACCTAGCTCTATAGGAAATGGCTGGGCCTGGAGGGTAACAGCTTCGTCCTCAGAATGCCTGTCCAAGTTTTAGCTCCACTGCTCATCCGCCCTCTCAAGGTACCAGGTGCCTTTACTTCCTGATCTGTTTTGGGATTCTGCAGACGAAATCTGCCTGCTTCTTGTTGGTCTGCACCTCTTCAATACTTGGATTTCAGCTTTCTGTGCTGTGTCATTTATCACTCCATCAATATTCTAAATTCCAATATTTTGTTGACTTCTATTGTATAATCTGCCCTGTCTCTTTGCCCTTATCACCTTGTTTTCTTCTTTACTGTTATTTTAGTAAAAGGAAGTAGAAATAAATGCATGCAATCAATTCACCACTAAAGTGCAATCATTCACTTCCTTAGTAGGAAGCCCTCTCTGCTCTTTTCTTTTTTCTTTTTCTTTTTTATTATACTTTAAGTTCTAGGGTACATGTGCACAGTGTGCAGTTTTGTTACATATGTATACATGTGCCATGTTGGTGTGCTGCACACATTAACTTATCATTTACATTAGGTATATCTCCTAATGCTATCCTTCCCCCTTCCCCCCACCCCACAACAGGCCCTGGTGTGTGATGTTCCCCACTCTGTGTCCAAGTGTTCTCATTGTTCAATTCCCACCTATGAGTGAGAACATGTGGTGTTTAGTTTTTTGTCCTTGCAATAGTTTGCTGAGAATGATGGTTTTCAGCTTCATCCATGTCCCTACAAAGGACATGAACTCATCCTTTTTTATGGCTGCATAGTATGCCATGGTGTATACGTGCCACATTTTCTTAATCCAGTCTGTCATTGATGGACATTTGGCTTGGTTCCAACTCTTTGCTATTGTGAATAGTGCCGCAATAAACATACGTGTGCATGTGTCTTTATAGTAGCATGATTTATAATCCTTTGGGTATATACCCAGTAATGGGATGACTGGGTCAAATGTTATTTCTAGTTCTAGATCCTTGAGGAATCGCCACACTGTCTTCCACAATGGTTGAACCAGTTTACAGTCCCACCAACAGTGTAAAAGTGTTCCTATTTCTCCACATCCTCTCCAGCACCTGTTGTTTCCTGACTTTTTAATGATGGCCATTCTAACTGGTGTGAGATGGTATCTCATTGTGGTTTTGGTTTGCATTTCTCTGATGGCCAGTGATGATGAGCATTTTTTCATGTGTCTGGTGGCTGCATAAATGTCTTCTTTTGAGAACTGTCTGTTCATATCCTTTGCCCACTTTTTGATAGGGTTGTTTTTTTCTTGTAAATTTGTTTGAGTTCTTCGTAGATTCTGGATATTATCCCTTTGTCAGATAAGTAGATTGCAAAAATTTTCTCCCATTTTGTAGGTTGCCTGTTCACTCTGATGGTAGTTTCTTTTGCTGTGCAGAAGCTCTTTAGTTTAATTAGATCCCATTTGTCAATTTTGGCTTTTGTTGCCATTGCTTTTGGTGTTTTAGTCATGAAGCCCTTGCCCATGTCTATGTCCTGAATGGTATCGCCTAGGTTTTCTTCTAGGGTTTTTATGGTTTTAGGTCTAACATGTAAGTCTTTAATCCATCTTGAATTAATTTTTGTGTAAGGTGTAAGGAAGGGATCCATTTCAGCTTTCTACATATGGCTAGCCAGTTTTCCCAGCACCATTTATTAAATAGGGAATCCTTTCCCCATTTCTTGTTTTTGTCAGGTTTTTCTAAGATCAGATGGTTGTAGATGTGTGGTATTATTTCTGAGGGCTCTGTTCTGTTCCATTGGTCTATATGTCTGTTTTGGTACCAGTACCATGCTGTTTTGGTTACTGTATCCTTGTAGTATAGTTTGAAGTCAGGTAGCGTGATGCCTCCAGCTTTGTTCTTTTGGCTTAGGATTGACTTGGCAATGTGGGCTCTTTTTTGGTTCCATATGAACTTTAAAGTAGTTTTTTCCAATTCTGTGAAGAAAGTCATTGGTAGCTTGATGGGGATGGCATTGAATCTATAAATTACCTTGGGCAGTATGGCCATTTTCATGATATTGATTCTTCCAACCCATGAGCATGGAATGTTCCTCCATTTGTTTGTATCCTCTTTTATTTCATTGAGCAGTGGTTTGTAGTTCACCTTGAAGAGGTCCTTCATATCCCTTGTAAGTTGGATTCCTAGGTATTTTATTCTCTTTGAAGCAATTGTGAATGGGAGTTCACTCATGATTTGGCTCTCTGTTTGTCTGCTATTGGTGTATAGGAATGCTTGTGATTTTTTTGCACATTGATTTTGTATCCTGAGACTTTGCTGAAGTTGCTTATCAACTTAAGGAGATTTTGGGCTGAGACAATGGGGTTTTCTAAATATACAGTCACGTTATCGGCAAACAAGGACAATTTGACTTCCTCTTTTCCTAATTGAATACCCTTTATTTCTTTCTCCTGCCTGATTGCCCTGGCCAGAACTTCCAACACTATGTTGAATCAGAGTGGTGAGAGAGGGCATCCCTGTCTTGTGCCAGTTTTCAGAGGGAATGCTTCCAGTTTTTGCCCATTCAGTATGATATTGGCTGTGGGTTTGTCATAAGTAGCTCTTATTATTTTGAGATACGTTTCATCAATACCTAATTTGTTGAGAGTTTTTAGCATGAAGCGCTGTTGAATTTTGTCAAAGGCCTTTTCTGCATCTATTGAGATAATCATGTGGTTTTTGTCTTTGGTTCTGTTTATATGCTGGATTACATTTATTGATTTGCGTATGTTGAAGCAGCCTTGCATCCCAGGGATGAAGCCCACTTGATCGTGGTGGGTAAGCTTTTTGATGTGCTGCTGGATTCGGTTTGCCAGTATTTTATTGAGGATTTTTGCATCGATGTTCATCAGGGATATTGGTCTAAAATTCTCTTTTTCTGTTGTGTCTCTGCCCGGCTTTGGTATCAGGATGATGCTGGCTTCATTAAATGAGTTAGGGAGGATTCCCTCTTTTTCTGTTGATTGGAATAGTTTCAGAAGGAATGGTACCAGCTCCTCCTTTTACCTCTGGTAGAATTCGACTGTGAATCCATCTGGTCCTGGACTTTTTTTGGTTGGTAGGGTATTAATTATTGCCTCAATTTCAGAGCCTGTTATTGGTCTATTTGGGGATTCAGCTTCTTCCTGGTTTAGTCTTGGGAGGGTGTATGTGTTGTGGAATTTATCCATTTCTTCTAGATTTTCTAGTTTATTTGCGTAGAGGTGTTTATAGTATTCTCTGATGGTAGTTTGTATTTCTGTGGGGTCGGTGGTGATATCCCCTTTATCACTTTTTATTGCATCTATTTGATTCTTCTCTCATTTCTTCTTTATTAGTCTTGCTAGCGGTCTATCAATTTTGTTGATCTTTTCAAAAAACTAGCTCCTGGATTCATTGATTTTTTGAAGGGTTTTTCATGTCTCTATCTCCTTCAGTTCTGCTCTGATCTTAGTTATTTCTTGCCTTCCGCTAGCTTGTGAATGTGTTTGCACTTGCTTCTCTAGTTCTTTCAATTGTGATGTTAGGGTGTCACTTTTAGTTATTTCCTGCTTTCTCTTGTGGGCATTTAGTGCTATAAATTTCCCTCTACACACTGCTTTGAATGTGTCCCAGAGATTCTGGTATGTTGTGTCTTTGTTGTCATTGGTTTCAAAGAACATCTTTATTTCTGCCTTCATTTCGTTGTGTACCCAGTAGTCATTCAGGAGCAGGTTGTTCAGTTTTCATGTAGTGGAGCGGTTTTGAGTGAGTTTCTTAATCCTGAGTTCTAGTTTGATTGCACTGTGGTCTGAGAGACAGTTTGTTTTAATTTCTGTTCTTTTACATTTGTTGAGGAGTGCTTTACTTCCAACTATGTGGTCAATTTTGGAATAAGTGTGATGTGGTGCTGAGAAGAATGTTGATTTGTGGTGGAGAGTTCTGTAGATGTCTATTAGGTCTGCTTGGTGCAGAGGTGAGTTCCTTTTCTTATGCAAGTTTCTGCAGAGTTTTCTGCCCTCATTCCTTGGACTTCTTCAATTCCAGCATCTTCTTTCTTGTTCAGTTTTTGTCTTTAAAACTCCACTGAAGTGACTCCTGCAGGTCTCCTGTAGTCTACTTGTTGCCAAGTTTTCATTATATTGGGCTTGATCTAGTCATCCCCTTCCATGCTCAGTGGCAAGTCTCCCCATATATATATAACTGTACATCCACTAACTGTTGTCATTCTTTAGTTTTTTTTCTCCTCATTTATGTATTTTCCTTTGACTACCTCATTTACATTTTGTAACTACCCAATGCCCGAGAGCCTCGTCTGTCACTCCTTTTCCCCAGAAACTCTATGTTTCAATCATACTCAATTGTTTAAAATTTCTCCACAAAAATTAACCGGATGTGGTGGCGGGCACCTGTAATCCCAGCTACTTAGGAGGCTGAGGCAGGAGAATTGCTTGAACCTGGAAGTTGGAGGTTGCAGTGAGCTGAAATTGCACCACTGCACTCTAGCCTGGGTGACAGAGTGAGAGTCCATCTCAAAAAAAAAAAAAAAAAAAAAAAAAAATACCACCTGTCGCTTGCTTTCTTATTTCTACCTTTGTACATCATATTTCCTTTGCCTGATAACCTTCTCACCATCTTTATCATTTTTAACAGGTACCATTAAATATTTAGTGGGTATCAACACCTCTAAAAGGCCTTCTTTACCCTGTCCCCATAAGAAGAAAGATCCAGCCCAGGGTGGGTATTCTACCAAGCTGAATGTGAACACCCCAAAGGCAACAATTCAATTTTTCACCTCTGTAACTCCACAGCCAGTGCCCAGTATACACCCACTGAATTTTGAATTATTATGTAATGAGATTTATTATGCATTATTCAACAGAATAAACTCTGGTGTTACCTGATTGAGTTTCAGAAATTACTCATGTAGAAATCATTTGAAAATCCAGTACCCACAATGGATTCTCCCCATGTCTCAAAAAATGTGATATTCCTTAGTGAGATTTTTAAAATACTAGAGAATCTAGATGAAGAGGATTCCTTTGAAATGTTGCATATATACGTAGCATATATTGTGCTTCATCAGTCAGCATGGCAGTATATACAAGAATTTGAAACAAAACCTACATAGATGCAAAAGATGTTGTCAAACCATAGGGTTTGGTTTGACATCTTTGCATAGCAGCCATGCCAAGACATTGGCTTGCTATTACTGGGCGGTTCTTTTTGGACCCACTTTACTGGTAAATAGTAACAGTGTCTGTTTTCAGGTCTTCACTAGGGGAAAGTCAGTCAGAAACCTCTACTCTTTGCTCTAATACCTGAAATTGGAGGCTTTTCATTTTACCACTGATGAAGAAGTCAAGCCCATTTTTGAAGCCTATTTTTAAAATTAAAACATCACCTCATATGCCTGACATACAGTAGTACTTCCGAGAAGATGTATTCTCATGAGGCTGTCTGAGGCCTGTGAAGACCATCAAACAACAGTAGGGTCAACCAAATAGTATACCATGGTGTCGCAAGCAAGAGTGTTCCAATCAAGGAACTGGATCAGAAATACATATAGATAAGCTATTTCCATCTATTTATTCATGTATTTCTAGCTACCTCCAATTGAAATTCAATGACGGTAAATTAAGCCAGTTTTTCCTTTAGAAATCTAGTACTTATCATCATTATCTGGTATCCATTGTCAGTAAAGATTTTCAAGAATGATTATTCTCTAGGTCAGCTACCCTTAGTTTGTGCAGTCTTTCAAGAAATGGACGTTTCAGAGGTACATTATAAAAATTTAAGATTTTCTGAATATTTATCAAATATTTATGATGAGGAATTTAAGGTTCCATAATTCATTTTCTCAAATAAGTAATATATTACGTTTCTGTTCACCTTTCCCCGAAAAAGATACATGTCTATAAAATAGTAAATACTCTACGGTCTCAATTCCAGAACTAATCATATTATGCAAATAAGGCCTTAAGTAAAATAGCAATAATTCTTCAATGTTGCTATGTTTTGAGTGTAGATTTCTAGATTAAAGTGTGAAGTTTTTCGATCAAATGTTCTCACCTATCAAATCCAGAATGCCTTGACCTTAACCCTGTGGAAGCAAATAATGTGGCCTGTGAAGGACATTTAGGACAAACAATAGATTAGTTTAGATATTCTTGCATTTTGACTAGAGATACAAATAAGAAACCAAAATGAAGTAAGTAGAAAATGTAGTTTAAGAAAGTGAACACATTACATTTATTTTATCCATGGCTTTAAATACACTGTTTAAGTTAACTATCTCAGGACAAATTAAGATAATCATTTTGCACACATGCAGAAATGAAGCAAACTGATTAAAAAAAAAAAGCAGGCCATTGTATGAAATTTGCAGGTGGGGTGTTCTTTAAGTCATTGAAATGGTGGTTGAATTGCCACTATATGCCAGGTAGAGAATCTGTTAACTTTTTGTAATATGTTCAAGTTACGTTTTACCTTCATTGATACTGTGATATAGCTTGTCCATATCTAAATTATCCCCCCTTTTAAAAATTTGACTAATGTCTTACTACTTAATACATAATTTGCCAAGCAGCAATATAACATTGGCTTGTTAAAAATGTAAAAGCTCAGGCCTCACTCAGACCTACTAAATCCATATGTGCATTTTAACAAGATCCCAGGTGATCTGTGTGCACATTCAAGTCTGAGAAGCCAGGGTCTAGTGATTACTGATGTGATTTTAACAGAAAATGTACACTGTGGGATAGAAACAGTTAACCTTGCTACATAATGGTGTAATGACTCTCTGGCAGAGACTTGTGAATTTATTTGCATGTTAGAGGCAAATAGAAAACGCAGAGCATGAGCGTATCATAAAGGAAAAATAAGAATGTTGAAAAGTTCTTCCTGTTTTGTCTTTATACAACAGCTTGTGTGCTATCTTTTTTTTTTTTTTTTTTTTTTTTTTTTTTTTTTTTTTTTTTTTTTTTGGCGCTCCCTCTCATTCCCACAAATGGGATTATAGAAAAGAAGAGAAAAGAAAATGCTGCTCTACTCTACTTAATGGGAACATTTATTGCTATTTTTCTTCTTCTCTCCAACACCTCTTATTTTATATTAGGCATTAAATTGCAATGCTGCTTCTTTTCATTGTAAAAATGTCCCCACGTGTATGCCTTCAAATCAATTCATTGTTATTTTGCAAAACAAAATGCTAAATAAGTACTTAAGGGAAACACAGGCCCCTTGACCCCTGGAACTCTCAGGAGGCTTGCCTCTGTCATCCTTCCTGCGAAGTAAAAGAGGAAAAAAAGAGAAGGAAAAAAAAACAAATTTGCTGAGCCACACATTTCAAGTTGTCGACAACCCCATCCACGAGAAAACAGAAGAAAATATATATGCTCTCTGTCCTGTCAAAAGGCTTTCGCCTTATCTTGAGAGACTGTCAGGGCAGGAACATCAGTGAATGGACAGGAGTCTATTAAATTAATAAGCTGCTGGATGGTGTCTGGAGAGTTATGATGCTCCATAAATCCAGTTTGATCATGGTGGACAAGGTTTAAATCTGCAGACTTCTAATACACATCCAGTTCTTGGATTGGATTTGAAGTTTTGTGCCGGAGACACAGAGATAGTCCTGCAGCATGTGAATTAAGATTTATCTTTTTTTCCCTATACTTTTTTTTTTTTTTTTGCACTACTTACAAAAATGAAAGCACCTTAGGGATCCTAGCAAATGTTACTGCTGGAAATGAAAGAACTGTTGTCAAGGTGAAACTGTGACCTAGAAGCCTAAAATCAAACCTTGGTCATTCTATTCAAGCAGCTCCATCAGAACCAAGTATAAAAGGTCTGTGTGGAAGGAGAGATGCCTGAACTTATCTATAACGTATTTTGTAGTGACTCCTGTCAAATTCCATTCGTCTATATTTATGACAGAAAGAAAACTAATGGTGTCAGATCTGCCTTATAGTCATAAAAAGAAAATCAGAAAATATTTTCTTCACCCCATTAAATAAAGTCCACTGATACAGCCTTTTCTATGATGTAAGGTTTTTTTGAATTTTTGGCTTTCAACTACATAAAGCCAAAGAACTTTGTTTTAGTACTCAGATTCCCAAATAAACTATTAATTTTAGATTGCAACTTATTTACATAGCACTGATAAATAAAATCCCAGGAATAAAATTTGAATTTGTTCAGAACCATAAAATTCTCCTTGTTGAGTTGGTTTATTACACTGGTTATAATATTCAAACCATGAGGAAATTGTTAATTGCATGTTTGTTTCATCAACTCACAATTATAAAGTTAAGCATTATTTTTTTGCATTGAGTCTTTTTTTTTTTTTTTTGAGTCTTTTTTTTTTTGAGACAGAGTTTCGCTCATGGTACCCAGGCTGGAGTGCAATGGGGTGGTCTTGGCTCACTGCAACCTCTGCCTCCTGGGTTCAAGCGATTCTCCTGCCTCAGCCTCCTGAGTAGCTGGGATTACAGGCATGCGCCACCACACCTAGCTAATTTTGTATTTTTAGTAGAGACGGGGTTTCTCCACATTGGTCAGGCTGGTCTCGAACTCCCAACCTCAGATAATCCGCCCCACTTCAGCCTCCCAAAGTGCTGGGATTACAGGCGTGAGCCACCGCGCCCAGCCTGTTGCATGGAGTCTTAACATTAGAAAACTCTTGAATGACGGACAATGCTTTGTTATAACCAACGCTCCACACCCATTTCAACTTATTTAAAAGTCATCATTAAAACACTTTATCATAGAATCATAAAATTCACACAACTCTTTACCATAACAACATGTTAAATCACTGTAGGGTTCAGAAGAGTATCTATGGAAGAAGGAAGTCCACCTACAATCAGTACACAGTACAAACAAAGCACTGTTCTGGACACTGAATCTGTAAATACTGACAAATAGCCTATAAAAGCATTGTGATTATCCTCACTTTTATGATGGGGCCATTGAGGTTCCTGGAGCTTAAATGTCTTGTTCAAGGCATAAAGCTAACAAATGGCAGAGCTCAAATTTAACCCACATTGGCTTTTCATTCATTCTTTTTTTTTTCTTTCTTGCATTAATTTATTCCTTCACTTATTCAACAGCCATTTATTGTGGGCCTACTGATACATGCCTGGCAATTTCTAGACACTGGAGTGACCAAAACAGACAATAATTCCTATACTCGTGAACTAACATTTTTGGTTAAGGGGCCAAAAATAAATAGTAAACTAATTCAAAAGTCAAATTTTTTCATAGACAGAAACACACACACACACACACACACACACACACACACACACACCCCTCTTTGCCTCCTTTACATAGAACCAACTAAGAAGAGAAAACAAGCAAGTGATGAAACCCTCCTGGTTCCTAGAACTATCTGCTCTTGTGTTTTCTTATTGACCCCTGGAAACTACTGAATTTTTTAGTGAAAAATGATTTAGATTTTTCTTCTGTAACTTACCAGTACATTTCTGATCATTGAATTGTGTCCTATAACACCAATACACTATCCATTATTGTCAGGGTTTAAATGGATATTTTTATAATTACCTCATACAGTTCAGTTATAAATAAATCTCCTCTGTGTCACTGTCTCCTCCCACCAACCACATCAGTATTACGTCCCTAGGCAGGAAATGTTTAAGAAAACAGATGAGTCCCAAACTGTGCCCTACAGGTCAGAAAATTCTGGCTCTGTGGGACAGAGAGGAGGGGTAAATCTGCAAGGCCATGACTCTTAATGGGAACTCCCTGCTTCTGGTTTTTCGGGTTCAATCTTACAGGCTGTGTCAATAGAAGAATCTCAGCTGCTCTCAAAAGCAGGAAGGAACCTATTATCATGTTTGCTTCTGTTAAGATGCTAACAGAACTTTAGAAAAGAATATTGAAAAGTTTTGAAAGACTTTTATCTAGTGAACATCCCATAAACAGCATTTACTTGTATTCTGATTCCTGATTCTGATTCCAGAATATAGAATACTTGATTCTAGAATATAGTTGCAGGAACAAAGAGCGTTTGGGAATCAATGCCTGGCTAATAATAGGAAGCACTCGAGAAATATTTGGTGGATGAATAAATGCATGCTTTGGCTTCTCTCTTCTTCCTTTCCCTTTTTTGTTGCCCTAGTTTCTTAAGTCTAAAGTAGAGAAAATAGATTGGTTAGATAGATAGATAACAATTTATATTTAATATATTTATGGTTAAGGAGCGAGATAAGTTGATAGCTTTCTTGCTATTAATGCTTTTCTATTCTTTTTCTTTTTCTTTTTTTTTTTTTTTTTTTTTTTTTTTGAGATGGAGTCTCACTCTGTCACCCAGGCTGCAGTGCAGTGACACAATCTCGGCTCACTGCAACCTCTGTCTCCTGGGTTCAAGCAATTCTTCTGTCTCCAAGTAATTCTTCTGTCTCAGCCTCCCAAGTAGCTGGGACTACAGGCGCCCACCACCACAACCAGCTAATTTTTGTATTCTTAGTAGAAACGGGGTTTCACCATATTGGTCAGGCTGGTCTGGCACTCCTGACCTCAGGTGATCCGCCTGCCTTGGCCTCCCAAAGTGCTGGGATTACGGGCGTGAGCCACCGCACCTGGCCGTAATGCTTTTCTATTCTTAAGAGATTTTGCATTATACAGGACTAGCCTTGTTTTGCATCCTCCTTATGTTTCAGTCAAGCCAGACAGAACTGCACAGGAAAAATGCATGAGCTCAACATCTAGCCTTCTATACAGATCAACATCTAGACTTCTATACAGGCTGAACTAAAGGGCAAAAAAAAAGGGAAACACATTTTTTGGGCACGTACTTTATAAGCAAACCTTGTATGCAGTATCTCCTTGTAACTACTTCACAAAAGTTGCTATGATTGTTACAGGTGAGGAAACTAAGAATATATTTTGGCCAATGTTATAAAGCTAGAGAAGGATAGAGTCATAATTTGGATCTAGGTTTGTCCAAGACACAACCTTGCCTACAAATAAAATGATGTTCATTTCCACCCATGCACTTATTTTTTAATCGTGTTAAAATTTTACATGCCTACCAAATTAATAGAAACAATTCAGCCCACAGTGGGTCGAATCTAAACAAAAAATAATTTATTTTGAAAATCACTGAGAGGTAGGAGACTCATTCATGTTGTTTTGTGTCTCAGCCATTATTCTTTTCATTGTTGGCCAGTACTTCCATTGTATGACCATGCCATTTTTTCATCCCTTTTCCTATTGGTGAATATTTGGGATATTTTCTTCACATCAACAGCAATGGATTCTTAAAAGAGGAAAGCAGTTTTTATTGAAAGAGTCTGGAAGCCTCTGGTGAGTTATGGCATCAAATCAGGGGACATTTTAACTGAACGAGTTCTGCCAGAAAAGGAAGGACACAAGTCAAAATCCTTTGCTTTTGTATTTCAGTGACCTTTGAATCTTATTGACCCCAATCAGTCTTTAGAAATCAAAGCAGACTGCATCACTAGATTTTCCTGTACCTTCTGTGTATCTGTTATCTTCTTGACTGTCTAACCAAAGTGATCCAAAGATGAATGAATTTAAAGATTTTCTACTGGTCTTGGTGTGTGAATATACATGGACTTCTTCACTTTTCAGGTCTTTATTTCTCTTTGTCTTATTAATTGCCTTCCACAAAGCAATAGAGCTATCTTAAAAGTACTTTGAAATCCCTGGATGAAAACAGCCAAAGCCATGAAAAATATCAGCATTATTATATCAGTTAATAGGCAGTTGAAGCTATGAAAGGAATAACCAGAAAGACAAATGAATGGCCAAGAGGTAAAACAATTATTTAAAGGAGAAATAATGGGTAACAGTAACCAGGGTTCTGAGAACAGGAATAAAATGTATCAGGAGGATATGGATCTTAAAGGAATGTGGTACACTTAGACTTAATTAGAGGACTGTGAAAATGGACACTTCCAGACAATATCAGATAGCTTTAGTAACTCTTTACATGAATTAGTTAAAGCAGCAAGAACAGTCTAAGAATATGTTTTGATCTGTATTTTATAGAAGCATTGCCAGAGAAATACATTTTTGAGAAACTTCTCAGAACCTAAATGGCTGATATATTAAAAAGAAAAAAAAAAGCAAATAAATAATAAAATCCTGAGAAACAAGAAATCATACAGTGAACAGCAATTGGCTGTTATGCCCTAACCTTCAACTCTGAAAGTATGATGAACTAATGTGGTTGATCTGTTAGTTGAAACAAATGTTCAGAAATGTTGGAACGGAAGCACAGGAGACATGAGGGAGTGTGCTGGTTTTCTGGCCAGCCAAAGCGTCCACTGATATTAGAGGATGAGCAATCTCATTTAAAAATACAAAATCAAATAAATTGTTTTTACCATAAAAGTGAGAGGGGTGGCATAAAACAAACATAATTACAGTATTACTAGGTTTTACAAAAGGTTTCTTTTTTTCTTGAAAAGGGCTATACAGATATTTGGAGTTAAATCACAAAATATATTTAAAGCTCTCGTTAAAGAATAGAAGAACTCAGACCCAAAATTCAGATTCAAACCCTTGCAGGAATATAATTTTATAGAATTATGTTTTTATTTGAACAAACTCAATCTTTTTAGACAAGGATAATTCTGTAATAGTTTTACATGAGTTTGCAGTTAAAGTATAGGTATTTACTTACCAAAGCATCCTGTTCTGTATAAAAAGAGACTACGGATAAATAATAGTTTTTTTCAAACGTTAACATTTCTTTCTTGAAACTCTTCATAAAGGTTAAGTAACCACTAGTATTCATTAGGAAACCTAACTGCCTTGGAATGGAAAAAATGTCTTTTGTTTTATCCCGATACTAACAAAGAGTTTGAAAAAGAAAGATAAACACTTTCCAGAACTATTTAGGTTGCTCTTTATAATAACTTGTTTTGTGAATAATCAGCCAATCTTTTAAAACTGCCTTGAATAAATAAACTGGAAACTGTTAGTCAAGTACATTTTTTTAAATTAAACTTAGAAGTCATCTTGGGCTTAAAGGACCAAGGCTGTACTGTTTAGGGTATATTTTTCACTTGTTTTTTTCATTGT
The DNA here is from genome assembly GCF_009828535.3 of Hylobates moloch. Lineage (NCBI taxonomy): Eukaryota > Metazoa > Chordata > Mammalia > Primates > Hylobatidae > Hylobates > Hylobates moloch. The sequence goes on from NW_026652284.1 coordinate 86,005,487, forward strand.
TTGATTCCTAACAACATCTGACAGTGCTTCAAGTATGCTTTCCAGAGGGGAAAACCTTCCTGGAACCCCAGCCAAACTCCACCTCAGCTGCATTTCCTTTCTAAGCATTAGAGCTTACAGTCTTGTCATGCAAGCCCAGAATAGACAGCACTTTCTCTTTCTGTACTAAAAATGCTGCAGACCATAGTATATAATAGTGATGGTGAAGAGTGAATCCCTGCCCCACCAATGAATTAAAGCAAGACAATAATGGTAAAATGAAGTATCGTACATGTGTAAAAAAATGCCTTTGACAACAAGCATAGTGGGTCAAAGCACATATTTGCACATATACATAAGTATAAAGATGCATATATGAATATCTATATCTCTGTATACACACATACATATATGTACAGACAAACATGCTCCTCTTTAATAACTATGCTAAATTTGCTAATTCTGAAAATGTAACTTCTGGTATCACCATGCCCCCTAGCTCCACATTAAAGTATTGTAGGAACTTTGAATAACCAGATGGTTATTGTGTTTCTATTTAAAACGTTAGGTATCTCTTAATAAACTCCTACTAATACTACATAGTGTTTCAGAACAAATATATCACATTTCAGATTAAATATAATATAGAAAGCATCATATTGCAGACACAAAATAAATGACAATCAATAAAAAACAGAAAACAGTGCCTTAACTATATATACCCTAGTGGTCTAAAGAAGCCGTCTATCCATCTAATTCCCAACACCAGCAGGTGGGCTGGGGACCAGGTAAAAGGTGCACGGGGAGCACGTTATGCTTTGAATTGCTGAAATTCAAACGCAGAAAAATGCCTCAAATATCAAAAACAGTGTGGTTGGTGATACAATAAATATCTGTAATTTTGACAAAAAGAGTTTTAGTCAAAATTTTGTAAACCTGTGTGAATTGCTTAATAAGCTTTGAAATCCCAGTTACATGAGTTAAGAGGAGGATTGTCTCTTGGCAACCCAGACTACAAATAAAAATTGTGAAAGAAAATGAGGAAGCAAAATAGAAAGACATTGTTTCTATTTAATAAGAATTTGGAGGTTTTTCATGGATGTGGAGTCATTTTTCAGTTTTATTCAATGAAGAAAGTAACTCTGAAGGGACTAATATATTCATTGGGCTTTTAAAATTTCTGCGAATATAGGTCTGCATAAATCCCTCAGCCTAAGGACTTGTATGTTTTTCTAATATGTATTCTGGGTAATATAATGTTCTTGATAAGGAGGAAATCTATAAAATTTACCTGCCCAAAATAAGGGAATTATGTTTTCAATTGTTAGACCGCAGACCTTTAGAATACTTTTCAGCTCCGAGTTGTCTGTTGGCAGTATAGTTTCAATAAAGGCTCCAGGGAAGTGCCAAGACCAGCTTCACTTTTCCCCTTTTTCTCTTTTAATCCCTGTGGGGCTCTGTGGTTTTTTTTTTCATGGCTGGACTAAAGTTGTGTCAACGGGAGACTTGCACCATAAAGACTGAAATGTTAAAGAAAGCTGCAAGGAACAGCTTTGAGGCAAGGTTTCGAGCTTTGTCATCACGCTTGAAGAATTTTCTGTTTAATGTACTGTAATGCAGTATTCAATGGGGACACGTTTAATTGAGTTTTACACAACCCAGTTGGGAGTAGCGCTGCAAGGTAGGTGATGTCTAGGTTTTTAATCTTCCACTCCGGAGAGGCTTGTTGACGGAGAGGTTCTTTCTCTTTGTAAGAAAAAAAAAGGAAGCATGAGAAATGATACATCCGTGGATAAAACCAATTGGCAACCCCCAAAGGAATGAGGGCGATAAGGCGAATCCAGCACTTGTAAGAAATAAAAGAATCCAACTGTTCATTTAAATGAGAAACAACACGCGTGATGGAGGAGGCAGGGAGGCTGGGCTCAGGAATGCGGAGGAACCGAGACTGACAAATACACCCACTGATGCAGGAGGAAGGAATCCCAGCACACAGTCAGGGGCTTGTTAGGGGGATTAGCATGGACATACTGACGTGTGTATTTTTAAGGAAAAGGAGACAAGAAGGGGGCATTTTTACATTAAGAACAATGAATAATGTGGCAGGAGTGGGTGGGGAGGGAGCTGCTATTACACAAACAGTACTTAAAATAAATCACCATTTCTTTCTAAAGTCCTAACCTAACCCCTGTATCAACTTGGGTAAAAATAGCACCGGACCCTGTCAAAAAGACAAAATAATACCTTATATATCAGCTCCAAGGTATTAAATTTTCTTAGCTCTGGCAGTCCTTTTTTTTTCTCCTTCTTTAGCAGCATAAGTTGGCAAAAGCACGAAGCAGCTGCAATATCCAAAGATTGCATTTCTGTTTTGTCTCCATGACACTAGGCCTAATATGTAACTAAAGTTGGTTCAAGCACAACCACAACCCTTTCAAAAAAAGTTTTTTTTAATATTTATTATCAACTTTCTAGTCCTCAGCAGAGGAGAGCAACTAGATAAAGGATTACTCAATATACTAATATATTTAAAGCATCCACTTACAAAGGAATGCTTGTATTTGACCACTTCTTTTGTCCTGTGTAATCTTTTGGGGCTGTCCCTTTTGATGCCGTCCCTAACGGGGATGGCTAGTTTTTGGTGTGCCTGTGATTCCATGCTGGGAGAAGAGTGTGCATGATAACACAGATTCCCCTGAATTCCGGCACTCCACCTGCAATGAGAGACAACACTCGAAGAATGTTCTATTATCTTTCATCAGTGTTTGTGGCATGCAGATAACTAATGCATTGTTGCCTGTCAGGGTTGTTGCTAATTTAAGGCGCTGACATGGTGCCTGATAGCCTGCTCTTCAGTATATTATTACCATGAGAAGTACTGCTTTCTTATCCTTTAAAATTAATTGGCTTTCTTCAATAAATATCTCCAGCACTAGGCACTGGGAATGAAATGGAGAATCATTCAGATTCTGTTCCTGGCCTCATGGAGTTTACAGTTTAGTGGTGGGGGGCGAGGGAGGAATAACCTAACAGTCACACAGATAATTATGACACTTTTAAATAAAAAATTGACTTGTTATTGGGATGTGGATAGTAAGTACACAAAAATAATTTTTGTTTTATTCACAGAATTGACCCAACACACCACTTGGATCATTTATAAAGATCACTTTGCTTGTTACACATATTCATTCAACAGATGTTTATCACGCACCTACTATGTGTCAGACATTGTTCCACATCCTACATATAAAGTAGTGACAGAAACATGAACATTTCTGCTCTTATGGGGCTTACAGTCCACGATTTTCTCACTCAGTTCTTTTTGCAACCTTATAAAATAGCTACTATTATGATGATATTACTTAACACTGATGAAGCGTATTGCACTTCTCAAAGCACATTTGCCTTTACCATCTCATTGAATGTGTGCGTCAGTCATATCGGGTAGGTATTGACCCATTTTACACAAAAGAAATCTGAGGCACAGAGAGATAAAGTAACTTTGCCAAAGTTTCACAAGAAGTGAAAATTAAATGTGTTTAAATTAAAATTAAATTTCTAGTTTAATCAAGTATAATATTTACTCTAAGATGGTCTCTATCATTGTGATTTGTTTTTCGGTAGTCTGGAACAGCGTTTCAATTTTTTGAAAGGCAAAGGTAATTATGAGAAATTGAGAGTCACTTTGTCTAAGTAAACACCCCCACTTGAAATTTCTGATACATGTCCACTTGGGAGGGAATTCTCAGTAAAAATCAGCTCATTATGGTTAAAGGAGATGAAGAAGATTTAGCCTCACACAAACATATAAATGGAAAAGAGGAGTATTTTAATAGCCTTTTAAGATAATTGTGGATATTCCTTTATGATTGAGAAAATCAACAAGTAATTTCTTAAAGGTTGGTAGATTTTGAAACTATATCGATGACTTTTGTACTCCATTGCATTACCATTCATTGGTCTCTCTTATCATGCGTTGGTTGTTTTGAAAATAGTGATTCACTAAGTTATGCAGATCTTGCAAATGCTAACACATTCATTATACCATATCAAACAATCACTTTCATTACACTTATACTGATTTAATCATAAAATTCTGGTGTGTGTGTGTGTGTGTGTGTGTGTGTGTGTGTGTGTGTGTGACAGAGTTTCACTCTTGTTGCCCAGGCTGGAGTGCACAGTCTCAGCTCACTGCAACCTCCGCCTCCCAGGTTCAAGTGATTCTCCTGCCTCAGTCTCCTGAGTAGCTGGGATTACAGGCATGTGCCACCACTCCCGGCTAATTTTGTATTTTTATTAGAGACGGGCTTTCTTCGTGTTGGTCAGGCTGGTCTCCAATTCCCATTCTCAGGTGATCCGCCCACCTTGGCCTCCCAAAGTGCTGGGATTACAGGCAGGAGCCACCGTGCCTGGCCATAAAATTCTTTAAGTATTGGTATACTGTTAAGTTTTCTGAAATTCTCATTTTTACTTGAAAGATGGAATTTTATTTTTGGCATAAAATGCTTTAAATTGTTTTTATTCTTTAAAAAAATCAGTTCAGAGGGACCTGATTAGTAATAGGCAGAGACCTTATCAGTTAATGTTTTGGAAGAGTATAAAGGCTGAGTACTGTGGTTTTATTATAGAAACCATTTAATACTAATCCGATGGCAGTTCTTCGTGGCTTGAGTTTGCAGAGCACAAAGCAAAAAAAAGAAAAAGTACTAGGAATTATTAGGATAATTAAGGGCAAAAATTCACTGTTTTAGTTCATTTTCTCTTTCCATAGCAAAACTACAGACAGGTAAATTTATAAAAGTAAGAAGTTTATTTTGGCTCATGGCTCTGGAGGCTGGGAAGTCCAAGAGCATGATGCAGACATCTGGTGAGGGCCTTGTGCTGCTTTATAACATGGTGGAAGGTACCATATGGTGAGAGAGGAAGCCAAGGAACGCCAATTAGCTTTTTATAACAATCCACTCTCATGATAACTAACCTGTTCCCCCAAGAAAGGCATTAATTCCTTCATGAGGGTGATGCCTCCATGACCCAAACACCTTTCACTAGGGCCCACTTGAACACACTGCTGTATTGAGAAATTAAGGTTCCAACAAATGAACTTTTGGAGGACATACTCAAACCGTAGCATCCAGTTAATGCAAAATTTATTTAGATAAGCTTACTTATTTTATTGGTACAAAAATGATAATTGTTGGATTTTGTGTTTACCTTAAAGCAACCCTGCCATGGATTTCAGAGCCTCTCTCTGAGATAGCCTGAGTTATGATAAAATCATAATTTCAAGGAGAAATCTATGAAATGATTGCATTCTCTGTTCAGGAATGGTTTGAAGATTCACTTATTTTTGTAAAGAATCAAGACAACCCATAAATGTTACAATATACTAAAAGAAAGATCTGCAGGAAACTCATTTTAGGTTTTGTTTGGCTTCTGGCATAGTGTTTAAGTTTATAAACCACTTTGGTACCTGAGCAGCCTGGGTTCTATTCCTGGCTCCCCATTTATTAGTGGTGAGGCCTAATGTAAATTATCAAACTTCTGTTACTTGGTTTTCTCACTATAAAACAGAGAACACAAAAATGTCTACCTTATAAGATTATTTGGGGATTAAAGAACTAAATAAAAGTAAAGGAAGAGCTCATATGTATCTGGTTGGCACATGATAAATGGTATACAATTGTTAACAAATGCTACCTTAAACAAATTTCTACATGTACGCAACAGAGCAATATGAACCTAAATCATAAAGAATCATAATTATTCAAAATTAAGGAGATGCTTAAGTGAATTGTATTGTTAATAATTATTTGAGTTGATATTATTTGAATCATTGATATTATTTGAATCATCAATCTTTGCATCTATAGGGTGATTTTAGTTTCAACTGCATATCTCTGAAATGTATTTGCATTTCAGGGATGGCGGTAGGTGACTTTGTGACAAGCCAAGGTTGAGACCACTGCCATCTCACATAACTTCCCATTTACTCTGTTGTTTCAGGCCCTCTTTAGCAAAGGAAGAAATTAATAAAACAACTCTTTTTCTGATATAATCAAGTAAGTACTTGGAAGGCCAAATAGCAATTCAGTTTCTGAATTAAAAGGAGAGTGAAAATTACGGATAACGCACCTGCTCCAAAGAATGCCCCCCTATCACAGTGATTTTGTGTGAATGTTCCCCAAAAGCACCACCTGCAAGATTCTGATAGATGTTCAATTCTTCCTTTCCATCTGTTGCTTTACACCCCAAATTCCCAAGCTCATACTTTGAAAATCACTTTGGAGACTGTGTAGCCTATGCAGAACTGGCTCTGTCTGTGTTCCTTCAGATAGACCTGCAGTTCTAAAAGTGTGGTCCACAGACCACTAGAGGGTCCTAAGAAACTTTCTAGAAAACCATAGGGTGAAAATATTATCATAATATTACTGAGAGGTTTTTTCCTTTTCCATTGTATTGGCATTTGCACTGATAGTGCAAGAGCAATGATGGGTGAAACTGCTGAAACGTTAACATGAATCAAGGCAGTGGTACAAAATTGTTTTAAAAGTCTGTATTCTTTTACCACCAGACACTCAAAGCTGAAACAAGCAAAGAAAATCACAGTGTTACTTAAGAATGTTCTTGATGGAGCAATAAAATTTAACGCTGCTACTAAATCTAAACCCTTGAGTACATGCCTCTTTAATATTCCATGTGACAAAATTAGAAATATCTACAAAGTACTTTTGTTTCGTATTAAAACACTATGGTCATCTCCAGAAAAAACACTTATATGTCTGCCTGAGTTAAAAGTGGGATTAGCCACTTTTCCTAAAACATAATTTTTATTTGAAAGAATATCTGACATACAAATTGCGTTTTTCAGATCTGAGTATTTGGCAGATATTTTCTCAGAAATAAATGAAAAGAAGCCTATCGCTTCAAGGAAAACAATTGCCATTACTTATAGCCAATGATAAAGTAAAGCTTTCAAGCAAAAATTAGAATTTTTGAAATTCACGGTGTCTGCCACTATGGGCTTATTAACAGCTTCCTAATACTTGAAAAATTATCTGAAGAGATTAATGGTGATAGTAGTGAATGTGAACCTTTGGTAGTATACGAGGAAATGTACCAACAATGGGAAGATCTGCATAACTCAGTGAACCAGTATCAATCAACTGATCAATGAATGACACTTCAAAATTGTGCATAGGTAAAATGATTCATTCAAAATGCAACCTATGTAAATAGATTTAAAAATAACGAAGTAGGAAAAGTTCTTGACGTGTCAGATTGCACACTGCAATTCACCTTTAGGAAGGTAATACTATTTGAATTTTGGTGTAGTATCAAAGAATTCCCAAATTATCTGAAGGGCTGTTAAAGTACTCTCTTCTTTCTAACTACACATCTGTGCAAGGCCAGATTTTCTACATATAGTTCAATCAAAACAACATAGGACAGCAAACTAAATGCAGAAACAGATATGAGAATATCTTTCCTCTATTAAAGCCAGATATTAAGGAGATTTGCCCAAATATAATACAGTGCCAATTCTCACTTTTTTTGTTTTAAAAGATAGTTATTTTTATAAAAACATTTTATTTGTGTTAAAATGCCATGTGTTTACTATTGTTATTTTTAAATGGATAAATAAATACATATTTCTTAGCTTTGATTTCTATTGTGATACACCTCAGTAGAATGATATTGCTAGATAAAACCAAAGCTTAAACCAAAGCTCTTCGGTAGACTTAAGCCACATAAACCAAAGCTCTTTGGAGTCCTAAGTTTTTAAGCACATAATGAGGCCCCAGGACCAAAAAGTCTGAGAATCACTGAGACAAATCCCATAGGAAGGACTCAAGAAAGTTTAATTTACAGGCTATGTAGTTTGGGCTTCAAGCCCTAGACAGGCCATTGGCTCTTCTCAGCTCCATGTACCTTAGGAAGCAGTTGCCAAATTGGGGAATAGCTCAGGTGTGCTTGTCTTTCACTACCCATTCTGATCTTTACAAACCTTTACAAGCTGTTCTTTAATTCATTCAAAATAAAAAGGATTTTTAAACATGTGCTGGCCTAATTTTGGATGAAAGTGAAATGTCAATTAAGAAGTCTAATTTAGCTCTAGCTACAAAATTAGCTTTTTCTACCTTGCAAAGCAGCAGTGTGGAGCAGACGTGGAAAAGATGACTGAACTGACATTTCAGCATGCCAGTTTTGCTGACCTGCATTTTCGTACAACAGAAAAAACTACTTCAAGCAGTAGAAGTATCCCTTTCTTGAGAAAAAAAAAAGTGGGGGTACATTTTTGTCTGCATCTTCTTTTTCAACTGTAACTCCTTTTTTAGAATTATAAGAATTGTTCATGATGGAAGCCATAGTTATAAAATAACTGGATTTATATTAGGTTTTAAAATGTGCAGAAGTTTTCTGAACAGTTCACGAAACCTATTAACTTTACTAAAGAATGAATCATCATACGTATTTAATTATAGATACTTAATACTCAGCAAGAATGTGTTGTTTCCATTTTCTTATTACAGAATATTGCTATGGCATTACAACATTGAGATGAGATTACTTTAGTTTCTCAATTAAATTTGGATCTAGCAGGATAATAATCATATTTTAAATTTATTTTTAGATTTCAAACACCTAGCAGAATTTAGAAGGTTTTTAAAATTTTTTAAATTTTGAATAAATGAGTAAATTGGTAAACTAGTTGATGGAAACATAATTGATCCCCTTACAGTGTGAAATATCAAGTTGTTTAAATATTTCATTGTTTTTTATATGCATTATTCAACCTGAGGACTACATTTGGAATGTTTCACTGCGATAGGATAGAATAAAAAGTAATAAACTAGCTATGTTAGTATATATCTTATTCTTACAATGACTGTATTGCAAGCAAATGTTATAACTAATTACTGGGAAAACTTTGGAGAGATTTGGTGAATGTAGGTTCATGAAAACAATATTGGACTCCCCATGGATATAGACAATCTTCAATACACATATACATAATATCTTGTGATTTATTCTGGTTATATTTCCTCTAAAATTATCATAACTCCAGGTCTTATTACTAAATACTCAGTACATTTTAATTTTGCCTCATGTCCTGGGCTCACCTGCTTTTGCATTTACTTTTAAAATAACATGGTTTAATGTCTAATTTGGGGCAAAAATTATATATATATTTATATATATACACACACATATAAATAATGATAATGTATATATAATGATAATGTTGCTACATTACAATAAGTAATTATTGTTTTCCTTTGTCTCTATTTTAAGCTGAAAGCGTGTGTGTGTGTGTGTGTGTGTGTGTGTGTGTGTGTGTGTGTAAAGATTACTTTGTAAAAATCTGGTTGAATCCATCATTGTATTTATATTTAGATCCATCAGCTTAGGATAGACTTTTTTGATAAATGTGACAGGGTTAGTAACCATAATCCTCTTATGATCCTTCGGGCAATATTTGCAAATATGATTCTTCTCTCTATTGAAGGATGTGGGACTCCAGCTCTAGAAGCAAAGGTCTTGCAAGCAACCCTACGGCTATGTCATATAGGATAACTTTATCTGCCTCTTCTTGCCATTCCCATCCAACTAGCTAGCCACTTCTTAAGTTACTGGGAAGGAATAGTGAAAAATGACTTTACATAAAGTCACTTCCCAATTGCCTGAGTTCTTTTTCACCACAAACTTTGAGAGCATGCAAGCCTATGTAACAGACAAATAGAGAAAGTGCAGAAAAGTCAGTGGTGACATTAGCGAAGAATGACAGCATGTCTCTAACAAAGGCAAGAGTCAAACTTTATTCTATTTTATATCTTTCTGGGAGACATATTTTCTCTTATTCCTTTAAAAATATTATTTCATATGTGAGATAAGCACAAGAATAACTGCAACATATATAGATTCTGAAGCAACACCACAAAGAACATCCATGGACCCACCACTCAGATTAAGAGCTGAAACTGGCCGGGCACAGTGGCTCAAGCCTGTAATCCCAGCACTTTGGGAGGCCGAGGCGGGCGGATCACAAGGTCAGGAGATCGAGACCATCCTGGCTAACATGGTGAAACCCCGTCTCTACTGAAAATACAAAGATTAGCTGGGCGTGGTGGCGGGCGCCTGTAGTCCCAGCTACTTGGGAGGCTGAGGCAGGAGAATGACATGAACCCGGGAGGTAGAGCTTGCAGCGAGCCGAGATCGTGCCACTGCACTCCAGCCTGGGCGATAGAGCGAGAGTCTGTCTCAAAAAAAAAAAAAAAACTGAAACTATACAACAACATTCTGTGTATGTCCGTGTATGTGTGCCTTCATCCTTGTCAATCCATCTCCCAGTAAACTTTCCCTTCCCCAACAATAAGCCTCTACCCTGTACATTTTATACGTTACCCTGACCCCATCTTTTAAAAATAGCTTCATTGCATATGTATATATTTCTAAAATACATATTGCTTGCTTTCACTAAATGACTTTTACTTCTTGGGCAGTTCACTGCCTTGCTATTAGAATTAAGAAAAACCAGACCCATAGAGACTACCTTTAAAACCCTTTGTATTATAGCATTTTCAAATGTATTAGCTAGAGATTGTATTTATTACAGAATTTCAGTTGACAAATTCAGTATTGGCAGTAGATTAGATTAATTGCAACTGGCTACTCTAGTAAAAGTCATTTTTTTATTTCTGAATAATATATTAATATATGGAAAGGCCAAAATTTGCTTGACCGTACTTCAATATTGGATGTATTGTTAGTTTACCATTACTGTAGTATAAATAATGCTATGCTGAGTGTTTTTATGACAGATTTTTATTTCACATATGTATTCATCTCTTTAAAACAGGGAACTAGAAATGAAAATAGTGGCTCAAAGATAAATATTTTTAAAATCTTGATACATATATTTTGCCATACAATATTGTAGTATATCAGAATTTATTCATAGGAACCTTGAGTAATTTCCTTGATTCTCTGTCTCTCGTGAGATTTAAATATTACCAATTTTTTTGAACCTTCAATATTTAAGTAGGTTAAAATGTTGAGCTCTTCAAATTGTCTTCCAGTTTATGTTTAAATAAAAAAATTAATTTTTATTTTGTATTTTCTCTTTTTTGTATATAATCTTTTAGCTATAAATATATCAATTTAATAATTATTCTACAACATCTCATTTGTTGTTTTAATTTCTCATAATTTTTCATCTGTACATTGTCAGAGAAAAAAAGAATTTTTAATTTTCTTTACTGAAATTTTAATTTTTGTTTACTGAAATTTTTACTTTTGAAGGTTGTCAAATTCATGCATCTTTCCATTTTATGATGTAGTTGCTTCCTGTAAATCTTGGAAAGACCATTCATTTGGACATTAAATAAATAGGTTTTTTTTTACTTTTAACATTTTTATTTTTAATCACTGTATATCTTTAATAAGTAATAACAATAAATATAACAAGTACAATAGTTTAGTTGCCAACACTTTTGGGAACTTGATATGTGACAATTTTCTAAGCATTTTACAGTGCTATAGCAGTGGTCAATATCATCTCTTTTTAATAGCTGGCAAAACTGAAGCCCAGAGAGACTAAGTAGCTAGCACAAAGAGAGTATAGAATTGAAAGCAAAGCAATCAACTCTTAATTACTATGTTATGATATCCCTCTAACTGATTTTGAACTGCATTCTGTCTTACCTTTATGTTAGTAAATGGCTTTAAGTGCAATATTAATTTTTACTTTTTAGTAGAATGAAATGTTGCCCAAACTGATTTGTTTCATCAAATAAAGTCTTATACATTCTAGACTTTTTAACAATAGTTGGTTCTATCTACACGTTTGTTATTTCTTACTCATATAGCATGTTGCTTTGATTTTATACCTTAGTAGCATGTTTTAACATGTTATCTTGTATTACTGCTTTTCAAATTATTTTATTTTTATCTGCTTATTCTACTAGGTAAGAGAAATAATGTTCTTTGGTTCAAGAAAAAAATAGTTGATAGGATTTTGATTAACACTGTATTATATTTATAAATAATATGTTGGCATTTATAAATTATATTGGCAATTATAAATTATAATTTGGTATTCAACATTTTTGTCTGTTTTCAGTCTTCCTTTTTATTATTAAATTCAGATCAATACATTTTTCATACTGGTCTCATATATTCCTTGTAAAGTATTCCCATTTAGTCAGCAGCTTTACTATAATTGTGAATGAAATTTTGTAGCAATTATTTTTTTTTCTGGTAATGCTATATAAGAGTGCCATTGATTTTTAAAAATCTGATATGAATATTTCTCTAATTATTGGTAATCGTTAAATAATGGCTTTTTAATCATCTTTCTCATGACTTTACAATTATTGTTGTTGTTTCCTGCCTTATTACAATGGCTAGAATTTCTAGAAAAATTTCACTAATATTGCTGATAGCAGATTACTAAACTTTTAAAATCACATTTCAAATAAAGTATAAAAATTAGGGACATGTACCATGGAATTGTTTTTGACTATATTTGTTCAACCTAAGCCATGTCCTTCGAGAAGCAGATTAGCACAGTGAATCATGGACGTTAGTTTTCCTGTTACCAAACTGGTCTGGCTAAGCTACATCTTTCAGGAAAACCTGCTGTGGAGTTAATCTACTCTATTGCAGCAAAGAGAGTTATTCTAATTCGGATTGCTGTCATCCAGATAACGAAATTAACACAGGGGGAAATTGCTGAAACGCTTTACTTGGAATGAAACCTTGCCTGTTAGTCCTAGATTTATTTCATTCTAGCTACTATTTCACAGAACAACTAAGGGAGAGAAGTGAACGAGAGATTGGAAGAGGAAAATTTGTGCCAGGGAAGAACTTAAACATATTTTTTCATATTTCTACTTCTATTTTTTCAAATAGCACACTTTTTTTTTTAACCAATCGTGCTTTCTTATTTACATTGTCTAAAATTTATTAACAATCAAGTCTCATTTTTTTTTTGGTCAAAAAGCTCCACATTTTATAACAGCACCCAGGAAAGATAAATTTCTTACTAAACAATTAAATTGAAAATGAAGTCTACACAGAGATATAATCTTCAAAATGATAGTCAGGAACCACTTACTGTAATAAGTTTTAAATCATTCATGTTGGCATGCCTATCACATAAAATTCTGAAATGTTCAAATAATATACATGTCTATGAGAACTCTGAGCATGACTCTTTCTGGGAAAACACATTGTATGCTTCTGTTACTGCCTTTTTAGCCACAAAAAGGAAAGAAAATTACATTTTGAACTTATTTCTTTATTAAAATAATTGTAAGCTGGTCTCCACAGGTTATATACTTGGAAAGCTGATACGTGAGGGATATGAAACAGAACATAAACTCTGATTTTATGCACATCGGTGTTCAGGACCTTAATCTACCACTAGCTTGCTGTGTGACATTGGGCAACTTGTCTAGCTTTTCCCCAAGCATTACTTTCTTCATATGTTGGGTTATTATGAGATGGTATTCATTACTTTCTGGTTTCATAAATGTCAGTTGCCATGATGATGATGATGATGATGATGATGATGGTGATGATAATGTTTATTATGCTCATTTAGAAGGGGTCTCTTAAGCCTGACTCCTCTTTGAGAGTTTATATTTCATAATTTTCATATTTTACACAAGTATCTATAGAACAAGTTTGTTCTATAGAGACTTAGTGCACCAATTACCTAATTCAAATCAAATAAATCACCAAAGAGCATGATATTATTAAAAAGTTCAGGATCATAGGTGAGGAGATAAAATGTTTAGATGTGAATTTGCCACTTCCCAGCTGTTCAATCCTCAGTTTCTACATCTGTCAAAAAATAACAATTATCTTTCCTACCTTATACGATTTGTTAATGTTAATATCAACTGAGATAATATTCATGATACTTATTATTAATATAACTCTGTGAAATGTGATTTGAGTATACATTTCAAAATAGTGCACAAGGATTAAAATCCCTTAGATAATATCGTGGAAGCAACTAAGTATTTTAAGGCTTGATTCTCAAATGCCATCATAATTAGGTGAAACCAACTGTAAAATATATGTATATTATATATTTCTAATTTTATAAAGTTTTGCAAATATGACCAAGTATAAACAAAACTTTTTATAATTTTATCACTCAATATACTCAACTTTTATTTATTAAAGTTGGACATCATAAAAAAAAATTGCCAGTTTTTAATTCCTTTGCTAACTACAAATCCTCACCATATATAGTCTTATGTTTACTTTTCTTCGAATGTTTACTCCTCTGTGTATGATATTTTTCAAATTATAATATAGCTGAACCAAGCTTTTATCACCAAGACACAGTAGAGAATGGTGAACACTGCCAGCTAGGTTCATAAAGATCTCTGCCCTCCCCAAGAGTTCCTCCACTAATATTTTTAAAACTTAACTTTTTCTGTTCAAGAAAAATACACTCATTACTACATTTATACTGCATTAGGCATTATGCTCAAAACAAGAGTTTATTTAGGATGAGAGATAGAATTCCCTTAACTGAAAGCCACTTCTTTCTGAGCCTTATTCATTGGTGTTAATGAAATGTGTGACAACTGTTGTGTCAGGGAATTAATGATACTGAATGAGTAAAGAATGGGAAACCTGGCTGGATGAATTATGCCTGTTCTTCAGTTCTTTCTAAAGAGGAAAATTGAAAGATCCCATAGCATCACACTTGTTATGATATTAAAACTATGAGAATTTGATCAGATAAAAGAAATGTTAAATGAAATCCTCTGTCTAAACACTCATGTCAAGAAAGGCAATTTTAGTTATGCAGTGGTGTAGCAGTTTGTTTTTTCTGCAATAAAGCCATCAGATCAATAAAAAATTGTGTAGCAGATTATTATTACACTGTGCTCACCACAGCTCTAATCGTAAATAATACAGCAGTTTTCCTGGTTATATTAATTATAATTAGAATGCAGATAATGCAGACGGTCTTTTATTACTAGAGCCAAATCAATTTTCCAGTGTTATTCAATGCAAGGTCACACAAAGTTGTGGGAGCTTTCAGACTTCTTATGAAATGGCCTGCCTGCCTGTGAGAGAGAGGGTTTGACTCAGCTGTGCAAGACACATTGACTGGGAAGAGCATTGAAATAATTACAGCCATGAACCCTTGCCTATGATGGCAGAATTTCATTTTATAAAGTAAGCATAGCCGTAATCCAGCCTCCTTTATGGTAGGAAACCTCATAAATCTTTCAGAGGAGACCAAGTCTTGTGTTTAGTGGTAAAGAGGAAATCAAAACGGATTCGTTTGCATTGTTCATTTCTCCTCATTGCCTTTTTGTTCCGTACCTTGGCATCATATTTTTAAAAGGCATTCCCTATGTAATCATCTTGTAATGATGAAGGGGAAACCACTGAACAACAAACTAATAGAAATACATTAAGTGTTCAGCATTGGTGCATAGGATAGAGGCTGATTTTACACACTCTTATATTAGGTTTTTTGTGAAATTGTAGTTTGTCAAGAAGAGGATATGAAATGAAAAGAAAGCAAGAGAATGAGAGATATTAAAGTCAGAAGAAATCATTTCATGGGTGCCTTTACTATGGTTGAGGGGAAATCAAAGACCTAGACCCCAAAACTTGTGGAGCCAGAGACCATGGTTCAACATAAACCCATAGATCTAGGCACCAGAAAGGGGTAGAGTGGTAATTCTGGAACCTGTGTTTGAGCAAATCTAATGGTGATGGATTAGACGTTTGTATGTTCCTGATATTTTCCACTTGACAAAACCCTCAGATGATGAAGCCAAGGTGTACAAGGTCATGAACTCAAGTGAGGTCAGGCAGGTAACTCATGGGGTAAAGCGGACTGGGAGTAAAGTAATAGAACTGGTAGAGAATATGTCAAAATATAAATTGGAAAATTCATGACTGGCATGAAGGCATTGGTGCTCAAAAAATGTTTCCTCACTGCTCTAATATATCTTTGGTACTAGTGTGGCCCCTAGACCATCAGAGTTTGACCTCTGCTAGAAAGATATGTTCATTCCATGGGTAATTTGGAAACTCGTGCATCCAAGCCATTAGGAAAATTTCTTCTAAGAATTTGACCAAGTCAGTAGTGTTAAGGAGTGATATCAGTAAATGTGGGGAAAGGGAAAGTTATTCAGAAGACCTGAGTCAAGACGCTGTAATGAAAGGGGAACCAGGCTGAAGGCCCAGAATCCACTCCTGAGCAAAGAAGAGTTAGGCACTGTGGATAAATCTAGCTTTAATATTCCGGAGATCTCCTTGTGATGGCCTGAACAAAAGGAGGCATAGAACTCAGCAAGCTGGTTCTTTATGGGCCAGAACATGGAGTTGAGCAGTGATCTCTGACTGTCTGCAAAGAAAGAAGGGACTGCCTCAACCCTTGGGAATCTCCAATCCTTGGTGGATAAAGGCAAGGTGTAAATAAATAAAGAGCCAAATTTCAGAGGCGGAGATCATCAGAAGGAGGAAGCTCTAAATATCAGGCCACTAGATTTACAATACCAGAAATCAGTAGTAATAGAAAACTTCTAATTTCCATTTATTAAGCTTATGAACCACATACCCTCTTAGGCACTTTATATGTACTTTATAACCTTTCTTTTTATTCATAGCAATCTTTGACGAACTGTATTATTCCTAATTGTATTTTATAGATGTGAAAACTGAGGCTTTTCAAAGTCACACAGTTAGCAAAACGTGGAGCCGGAATTCAAATACAGGTTTCCGTGGCTTGAGATCCCAGCTCTTCACCATTAAACAATATCACCTGCAGGTTAGCAAATCTTACAGATGTCTAAATTAAAGGCCAGATGCCATTGCATCTTTTTAGGACTCTTACTAGGTAGTATTTTTCCTCAGAATCTGGGAGAAGGTAAAGGGAATGTCTCTTGCTTTTTAATAAACAGCAGTGACTTACGGTCCTTTGTTCAGCAAGCATCCCTCCTAACTATTTTGACCATAATATTTGAATCATAGTTCATCTACTCACCAACACATTTATATTTTAGCACCACCAAGCTTTCAGAAGTGCTTTGTACCACCTAGTGACTTTGGCATATTGTTTGTAAAAAATTGAGTTGTGGGAGATAATTCAAGATAGTAAAATTCCCTGCTTCACTATGAACAACCCCAGTTGTAGTATTGAAGTTTGTATTATCTTCACATTTGTCAATAAAACTTCTTTCTTCTCCTAAAACTTCAGTTTTATTTAAACATATAGAAGAGAAATTCGAGTTCTGAATGTTTCTGACCTGGAACAAACAATATATAGTATTTGACTGTTTCAGCATAAGTATTCTTTTCATCTGTTTTGTTGAAAAAAAGAAGTTGTAAAAATATGCACGGAAAAAATGACTTTGATTATATTTTTATATTCTGACATTTAGAAAGAAATATATTTAAATATATAAGAGCAATATTTGAAAATACCAAAATGTCTGAATGGACAAGTACCAATGAAAGATGGGATAAAGAGAATAAATTTAATAAATTAAAAATAAAGGGAAATTTCATGCTTCACTATGAAGTAAATGTCTTAGTTCATGATTACTTTCTGAAAAAATAGTTAAGAGTTATAGACTGGGATTGACTAACTTTTGTGAATGAAACTTTAAACTTGTCAAAAAGTGTCTAAAATGCATAAAATGTTTTTTAACATATTTGAATTTAATTAATATAGATTCATTTCTAATATCTGAAAACTTGTTAAAGAAGTATAGAAGAAACCAAAATATATTGTACTTTAAATACAGAAAAAATATTAAAGGTGGACTAGTTTTTCAGTCCAGGTATATTAGATATTTCACACTGAATCTCTTATCATTCTCCCTTTGTCACCAACAGAACAACACAGCTTAAATCAAATATACTCCCATAACATTTCAAGATTTCAAGTTCAATTCTTTCCTGACATAATACGTTAGGATATTTTTCTTTGAAATATATTTTCTCTTGTACTGTGAAATCATGTCTTTTTTTTTTTTTAAGACAAACATAATAATGGCTAATTCTTAACACTGCTTACTATGGACAATATGGACAAGATGATATGCTAAGTACTTTACAAATGAGGTTGAGGTAGATACTATTATGTACAGGTGGGGAAATGGAGGTTCAAAGAGGTTTAGTAAATTGCCCAGGGTCACAAGGCAAATGAGGTTTTAAACTCACGCATGCCACCTCCAGAGTCCATACTCTTAAATCCAATACTATTCTGCTGAATCGAATCATCACAAAACAATGATATTGCTAAAATTAAACAATTCTCTTCAACAAATAAGTGTCTCTGGTTTCTTTCCCTTTCTGAAAACACCATGAATTCCATGATCTGTATTGTAGAGGGTTTTTTTTTTTTTTAAGTAGCTATCTATCTCAGAGGTACCTTGAATGTGAACAGAGCCATGAATTGCTATAGTAACTTCCAGTGCTTTGAATAATAGGATTTGGGAATTATATTCAGTGCAAAAACATAAGAAAAAAAATAAAGTCTAAATGTGACCCTGTCAACTGAATTAACTTCTAGGAGATTCCACTTTTAAATGTATGTCTAGCATTATCATTTTACAGCTGAAAACTGGGAAGCTTTCCAAATTTTAACTGACAAAGTTATTGTACTTCCAAATGAACAAAATGTGTTTTGAGGTATTTTTGTTGAAGACTATAATAGATGGCTCTGTAATATCCTATGCAAATAGCCAATGTTGTATATTGGAGCTGCTCATAAGATGTTATCATAAATTGGGCATTTCAGAGGATTTTTTTAAGGTATTTACTGTGCAGTTTGTGTTCTGCCCTACCTGGATTATTTACCATTGACTGTTTTATTAGCCAAGTTCTTTACACCTTTTTCCTCCTCACACACTGACTCTTCCTGTCATTAGCATGTAGGAGATACAGAAGTTTGGCATAAAATTAATTCTGCAGTGAAAGAAAGAAACAATATTTCTCAAGCAGAACATTAGGCTTCTGTTGTGCATTTTGTCAGCCCTCTTTTTGCTTTTCCAGATTTTATTTCAGAGCCGACATGACCGTGGAATCTATCTAATCAGCTGCTAGTCACATGTAATAGCACCTCTAGCAACAAAATCTATAAAAGATAGTACTCTTTTCTCTCCCTCATCAGTTGCCCCTGTCAGTAATAGAGAATTAGTTTTAAAAATATAATCTGATTGAGTACATTATATTGACCAGTCTTGTGCATTTCCACCCTGCACTTACTTTCATTGTCTCTGTTTTAGAAATGGCCTTTATGCCTCCTGGTCTCAACATAGAGCAGAAGGGACCATCTGGACACCACATATGAGGAAATCAGACATCTCTAGGTTGAATCATGCCCAAAAGGACAATTTCTTGTCAGATAAGCTGCTGTGTACTAAGTCTGATAACTAACAAAATTGCTATATGGTAATTTTAACTGGAAATTGTCCATTTTTATCCTCCAGTTTTCTCTCTTATTCCATTGGTAACCACCCTGGGAGTTCTAATACCATGTACAAGTGCTTAAATCAACCCTTAGGTCGTGACAGTCAAGCTACAGTGGCTGTGAAATATCTGCACAGCAGAGTATGCTATGTCATTGGCTCAATCAGCATAATGCAGCATAATAGAATAGAAGCACACAATTATATAATGCCATAATTTGATTTCTCTCTAATTTCTGAACACATCACAAAATAATCAAGGCAGCAAATGAAGTGTAAAGAATAATGGCTGAGTTTGGAGTCACATCACTGCCACTTGCTAGCCTGTGTGACCTTAAATAAAAAACTCTTTCTTGACCTTTAGTGTTTTTATCTGTAAAATGGGTTATCTTTTCTCATTTGATTATCAGATAGGAATATGTACAACAGAGGAGACGAATTGATAGTCTACTTTCTATGTGCCACCTGCAAGTGCATTATGCGCAAATTTTAATTATTGCCATCATTTTAAAAAATTCAGAAGATGTTATACTTTAAAAATTAGTATTTCTACATTCTCTTTAAAGTAGGATGATTGGGCAACATTAGTTTCCTAATCCCACATGGCAACAAATGATTGTGAAGTAGCCCCTTCCCATTTAGATTGTGGTCTTTGCCGGGAGTTCACATCATTCCTCATCTGACCTGATTTGCACATTTATGTTGACCATCTGGCCCCTGTAGGCATTTGAGTTTGTCACCTCTGTTGTTTATACAATCCCGTTCCTCACAACCCCTTTCAGAATGCACAGAGTGTAAATTAGTTACAAAGCATACCATTTAGTTCTGATGACATTCTTTGTAGCAACACTATTTGGAGAAAGGAAACTGTACATTGATTTATATTCTGCTACACAATAATAGCTTGTCTAGCACTGTGATAAGGTACATGATTGTGTGTGTGTATTAAGAAGAGTTTCGTCCCTTAATTTACTCATCTTTATAGTGGGAATAATAATGTTCATCTGAGCATTGGATTCCTCATATCTGAAAGTGGGAAGAGTAATAACTACCTTGTGGTATTTTAGAGAACCTTTTGGTATGTATGGTATGTATTCATGGTACACCAGGCATTGAATAACCGTTAGTTCCCTCTCTGGTCCCTTCCTTTTTCTCCCCGTAAATAAGTAGTGTCAGAATATACTTATAAATTACTATAGTCCAAAGGACATTAGGGGAAACCAGTTGGCATAACTGGACTCTATAATTACTCTGTTGTGTGTGCTTTGTGTCTTTTTTTTCAACACTCACATTTATAATTAAGGTTTAGTGTCTGCCTTCCCCAGTGGATTAAACTCTATGAAGGCTGTTACCCTGTGCAGGAGGCCTTCTCAGTCACTGCTCTATCTCCATTGTCTGATATAGTGCCTGATACAGTGTAGCTTCTCAACAAATAAGTGGCAAAATTAAAAAAATGACTAAGTGAATAACTCAGGCATGAGAAAAATGAGGGCCAGAAAGTTTCACAAATGACATACAAGAATGATTGAAATTATAAGGGAATAATTAAAGCTACATATCTTCCTTTCAGGCCATTACAAGCAATGTGATTAATATCAGCATCATATTGCCACTCTGTAATAAGTATCATGAGGAAACACAAAGCCAGGAAGGGAACCAATTGGTGGAGGCACAAGTCACAATGTAAGGAGTGAGCAGTTTGCTCTTCCAGAAAGGCGTCATCATTCTCATGTCATTTGAGCAGGAATCTGAAGACAGTGAGTAGGTGACCCATGATGGACATTTGGGGAAACAGTTCCAGGTGGAGGGAAGAATAAATGCACTTTGGGAATAGCAAAGGAGCTAGTATTGCCGGAGCATTTGAACTAGGAGATTTTATAGAATACAGAAAATAAGGTCACAGAAATCAGTGCTATGATGGAAGAGATCAGATAGATCCTTGTATGCAGTTGTAAGAATGGAAAACTATTAGAGAGTTTGGAGCAAAGTTTAACATGATCAGATTTATACATATTTGTAAGATTGTTCTTTCTGCCCTGTAGAGAATAGGGAGACAGGACAGGAGAACGGAAATAACTTAGAAAATTACTACAATAACCCTAGAGAGGAATGGCCAGAACTCAGTCATATGCTATATCTACTTGCAAGGGAAGCTGGGGAATGTAATCCAGCTGTATGCTCTAAAAGATGGGTAAAGCTGGGTTGGAGAGCATCTAACCAGTCTCCGTCATGGGATTCTTTAAATCCCACTCCTCGTAAGTAGTTTATTGGTAGGGTGTCTTCTGGGATATGGCACAAGACTCAGTTCGGTTCAATCACTTTGAGTATTGTCTTAATCTGTTCAGGCTGATGTAACAAAATACCACAGACTAGTGGTTATAAACAACAGAAATTTATTTCTTACAGTTCTGGAGGCTGGGAAGTCCAAGATCAAGATGTTGTCTTCCTTATAGAGGGCATCTTCTTGTTCTGTGTCCTTACATGGTGGAAGGGCAATTGAGTTCCCTTGGGCCCCTTTTTATAAGGGCACAATTCTCATTCATGAGGGCTCTGTCCTCATGAGTTAATCCCTTCTGAAGGCCCTGCCTCCTAATACTATCGCTTTGGGGGCTAGGATTTCAGCATAAGAATTTTAGTGAGACTTTAGCATTCAGGCCATAGCAAGTACCTATGTTGTAATGAGACTGTGGAATTCTCTACCTCTGCCTGGCCCCATTGGTATGTGACCACAGAGGAGCAGTGGTTTTCTGGTTTTCCGGCGCACATGCAAACTGCCGATAAGCTCCCAAATAGGAATTTGCTTTGCATTTATAGAGTGAATGTCATCATTCAAACAGCCTCATGGAATCAAGACCAATTTTATTGGGAACAGGGAGGATACAAAGTAGAGAAATTACACAATGGATGACTACAAGTCTATTTCTGTGGTCTTTTCTATACACAAAATGCCTGAGTATACTTTGATGTATGTGTGCACAAGCAGCCATTCACCAGCCACACACACCCAGACAATCTTCCCTCCTTCTTCACAGCAATATTTCTGGCTTCTTTGCCATGTCTTATTATGTCCAGGCTAACCAAAATTACCAAAACTACTTTTTTCCTTTCTTCTGATTTATTCTTCATCATCATCTCTTAAGAATCAGCCCTGAGATTACCATCTCTAAGAAGCCAACTCAAATTTTTCCAGGCTGAATTAGAAACTCTTTCTCTGACTTTCTAAAATAATGTGTGAATATCTTTATTAATACACTTGTTAAGTTCTACCCAATTTGTGTGTTTAGCACTGGAATTTAATTTCTGTGATCAAAGACTGTGTCTTCATTTTTGTATCCCCAATATTTAGTGGTGTCCAGTACATGGCAGGTGTCTATTAAATGTTGTTGAATGAGTGAATGAATGAATGGATGGATCATTCCAAATTGAATAAGACAAAGAACATAAAACACCCTGAGGACATCATGATAACATGGAGTAATGTTCACAGCACACATCTAAACCTTACGGATAGAGAAATCATTGATGAGCTTATTCCTCTTATTTACACTCAGGGAAGTACATTACAGCTTCCCTGAATAGGGATGTGGCGGGCCACATTTATGCATCAGATTTGAGAATAATTGAGTTATACTTAATATAGAAATGACTCTAGTTAGTTATTACTTAATTTGTTATATACATCTCTTCCTTTTTTCACAAAGGACTTGAGATTTTGACATGAAATGCATGCATTGTAGATTTACTTTTGTCATGAAAGTGTAGCCACGTATATTTTTTTAAGTAGAATAAAAATTGGGGTGTCAAAAATTACCTTAATTGTCACCTTGAGACATTGGCTTTTATTGTGTGGGATACTTTTGTAGATATTAGCACAAACAGTCTTGCAAAATCAAGGCAGCGGGTATGGGGAAAACGTGGCAGGGAGCCAAAAGAAAATACTGCAATTTGGTTGAAATTAATAGGCAGCTGTTAGGTCATCTCTAAGACAGCACTTCATTAGGCTGAAAATTTAGCATGGGTTAAAACCAAAGCTAATTCCAAACAAAACATGGTTAGTTGAATTTTCAGTATAGTTAAAATAATATAGCAAATAACGAAATGAGGAGTATGATTTTTACAGTTAGAGGAGTGGGGAAAGTTAGTATCCCGGTACATACTCTTCTCAACTAGCAGTGTCCTCATCTGTATGTGGGGTTAATAAAATTGACCCCATTTTTATACCAGGAGCATATAAAAATCTCTAGTGCTTAGCATGTCCCAATACATGGTAGGACATTTTAATCTTATCCCAGAAGTCCAATTTGATGTTTTCCAACTATATCGACATAAAGAATTTACCTGCTGAGGTCAGCGGACAAGTTTGTGGTTCTTTATTCCTGAAACAACACAAGAATTCTGTATTTAGTAATAACTTATCATTCAAACTATTGATTATAAAATATATACAGGCATGCATTAGATAAGAAAAATAATTCCAGTATTAAAGTACCATCTTGAATTCTGTTTTAGAAAATGAAAACAGTATAAATTTGATTGGATATAAAGTATTATTAACTAAAAGCAATGTCCAGCAAAGCTTTCTGTGACACTGGAAATGTTCTATTTTTTTACTGTCCAATACAGTAGCCACTAGATGCATGTAGCTGTAGAGCATTTGATGTGTGGTCAGTCAGATTAAGGACTGAATTTTCAATTTTAACTAATTTAAATTGAATTAGCCACATGTGATTAATGGCTGACATATTGCATAGAACTCTACAGTCAGTTCATTAAGCAAATAAGTAAATGGAAAATGTGTCAAATGATAAATACCATGCAGAAAAGTAAAACCAGCAAGGGGACCATCAGTTGCCTCATAAAACTTTTTAAAATTTTTAATGTCCTCGTTTGTTGAAGATCTATAGTCTGCTTACCTACGTTGCATTTTCAGTCAAAATATTTTCTACTCAAAAGATACGGAAGCATTGTTTTTTTTTAAAAAAAAAAAAAAAAAAAACACAAGTGATTTTTTATGACACTTTATGAGGAACAAATTTGACTTTTTTTCCCCCAGCAATGCCCTAGTATCTCTGTTTATTTTAGTTTAGTCAGTCTTCTGGCAGCTTCTCTAATATGTCTTGAATCCGAGTGGAAAAAGCAGATTGCAACTTTTGCATTTCACTCTTGAGAAGTTGATATAGACTGTAACTCAAGTAAAATGTAGAAGCATACCTTTATCCTCACAGGATTGCCAAGCACTTGATTTATTTTTGGAAGTGTGTCTGTTAAAAATCAAAGGGATATTTCATTTTGGGGACATGAAGACTCAATACTATATAAAAATAGACAAACTAAAATTCAGACTCAGTGAACTCATTGTACTTGAAATAATACAGAGAATTCTAGTATTTTCAGAGAAAGTAATCCTTCCAGGAAGCTTTGTGTGATATATAATTTTCTAAGTATTAATGTAAAAATAAATCCACTTTTGATTGGAAGCTCTTCTGAAACTCAATTGAGAGAAACTGAGACTATCCTAATGATCATAATATTAGTAAACACCTTAAACTTTATTGAATTTCTATAGTTCTGTACTAAGAAGCTCAAAGCACTTCTCATATTTTATCTTACTTGCCCTAACAACATTCTTGTACAGTAGGTAGAGGCAACGGTAATAAGAGATTAGATGTGTCGGTTTTCCATTGTTACGAAAACACATTAAACTGAAATCTATTTCAGTTCCTAGTTCAGCCTGCCAACCAAGACAATTAAACAGTCGTTTTGCTTATCAAAGTACCATTTACTTGATTTTTTTTAACATTGTAATTTCCTTCCCATTTTCTCTGAGACTAATGCTGCATCTTCTAAAACTTTAGTGTTGAACCCTAGTAGCATTTTTTTGGAGGCTTCATGTTGTGAAATTTCCTTAATGGCTCTTCTCTGGCCAGCAGTTTAAGTTCATGTGAGGGCATCAGGGTATAAGAAATAAGTGTTCCTTTCTTCCGAGTTGACAACACATGTTTGAAACATATGTGGGAAATATAATTATTTCTGGACATTTCTTGGCTTACCTCAATTTTTTTCTTTTTGCATGCTTAGGTCTCCCGAATTGCATTATATAGTGCAATGTATAGTACTCTATAGCACAACTGCTTTTTAGACAACTACTCCCACTTTATTATTTTATAAAGTTTTAACATTCATGGTTAGCACACGGTATTGATATGAAAATTTTAGAAAATCATATAGGCGGTCATCCTAGACAAGGCTTAGCTTTAAAGTGTTTCTACAGAAAATTCATCACATCACGTGCCTTTTAGTTTTTATTATTTCTTTTCGATTTCACATTTATTATTTACAGTCTCTGCCAGTATTGGAAAATATAGTATTTCCTTCACTTTGTGTGGCAGAAATGCTAGCTGCTTGCCAAAATTCAGGCTCCCCTCTTCCTCCTATGCACACAGCTAGACCAAATTTCTGAGTCCCGTGTAGTTAAATGTGGTGTATGAATGTTTTACCAGTGAAATGCACATGGTGGTGAGAGTTACTAACTGCAGGTCACATGCTTCTCCATGCTGTTTTTCCCTTTGTCTGGCTAAAATGGAGATGGTGCTCAACATGACTGTGGAAGCCACATATTGAAGGCATCAGTCTCCATCAGCCTAGGTTCTTGAATGGCTTTATGGAGGAAGGTCACACTGCCACCCTGTTGCCCTCCCCAATGCATAAGAAATATATACTGTTGTTGTTGAGTCATTATACATATTGGGATCCATTTTTTACAGCAGTTAGATTATGAGAACTATTAGACTGCTTAAAATGTGTTTCACCACAAAACAATACATTTGTAAGAGAATCTTGACATCTCAGGGAAATGTATTAATAAAACCCACTGCCATATATTTATTCAAAGAAATCACATTGGACTAAAAGAGAATGAAAAAGCCAAGAAGCTAAGAGATTACTTTTTGTATTAAAATTGTCTAGAGACTTGTGAAGAAGATGTAAACTGTATAAATAAGAAACCCAGAACAACACATATATAAACCCAGTTCTAGTCTTTCACAGTACAATTATGTGTGTGACTGATAACAAAACCTGACATAATATTTGGACTTTTAAGGCAATTATTTAGAATACATAAATCAAATGGATGAAATATAAAAATGGATATCAAAATCTAAAGCAGTAAAATGGGAGCATCAAAAAATTAGATCCTGAACTTGAAGGAAATGAGCTTGTAAGCATCATGTTCAATTAGAAAACTTAGCCGCATAAAGGATGTGGCATGGGAGGATCAATCAAGAATTAGGAACATAAAAAGAACACATTATGAAAATGGAGAAGGGAAAGAAATAAAAGAAGAATACATAGTATATTGAATATAAATTTTTAAGCTCTGAGGGCTAGAAAGGGCAAAAAAGAAAATAAAGTTGAGTGAATTAATGTTGGCTAAAAGGGGTAAGTGGCATCAAAGGGGCACTTACAGTGATATCAGGTGAAAAAGAAACACTAGAAAGAAAGTGGGTTCATAAATAACCTGAAAAGCAGATGAAATCAATAAGGTTTAAATGGTTGAACTACTCAACTTTAAAATGTTTTAACTAAAATAATGAAAATTATAGAAAATTAAGTTATGAAGAGCCTATAAATATGGCTAATGGGAAAATTCAGTAAAATAACACTGGGCCAATTAAGTATAAGTTGCTCAGGAGTTCTGATGATCTGTATAATGAGGATCAAAGGATTTTACTAACAAATTTACAAGCTGCTTATGTCATTTTAAAATTATAATGAAGAAAATAGTAAAAAATAAAAGGCAAATGTAAACGTGATGTAATCTTTAAAATATTGAGTAGTTTTATAAATCAAGAAAATTATTATAGGTGGTTTTATTCAAACAAAAAATAACAAAAATTATTTGGCACTAGTTGCTTCATTTATGGAATATATAAACATGTAAAATTTAGGCAAACTTTTGGGTGGAAGAAATAAAATATTTAATGGGCGAAAATAATTTAAAATGTTGAGCAAGACATTTAACTTTTCTATATGTATTTGATCTATACACTATTCATAGTTTTTGTTGAAAATAAATTTGATAGCACAGGAAATCCTTTGGAACACATCAGAAGGAAGACATTATATAGTCTTCTATACATTTACATATATATATACACAAAAATATTTTTCAAGGCATATGTTTTTGAATAGACATTATTTTCAAGGATCAGACAATAAGTCTAGATCTTTGTGAATACATGACATTCTTCTCATTCTCTATCATGTACTTATCAAATATTGTCTATTATGTACATAGTAAGCATAAATTACTCAGAAATATTGTATTAATATAGTAGCTTTCATGTGAGCATATAAGAAGCATACCAATACAGAATAAATTACTCATCAGTGTTCAAATAAATTGCCTATATGGTTGCTCTACCCCACCTACTATTCACCTTCTACACTGAGCTTTCTTCCATCCTTCATATTGGTCAGAATTTGTAATATCCACAGCCTTTGCATATGCTGTTCATCTCTTATGGGCTTCCCTCTCTCTCATCATCCACCTCCACTCCCTTCCTGACCTAAGCATTTTCTACTCTTCCTTCCTGTCTCAATCACAATATAATTCCTTATGGAAGCCTTCTCTAACCACCTCAACCAAGTTAATTAGCCCTGTACTTCCTAACATGTATTCTATCAAGTCACACATCATACTTTTTAAAAAGAGTAAGACATAGATGTTGATATAGTTGTTAGAGTTGAAAAGGAACTGAGACTTCAGTACCTTTTTACTGCAAATACTAAAATATTTCATTATCTTGCACAGACATATTATGTTTTGCAGACATATTATTACAATACACTCCAGTTAAAAGGACTTCATCAGTTATAATAAATGCTAAATTCACATAAGCATTTCTGCTGATACCCAGACAAACCAAATGCTATTCAGATTTTTTCGTTGATGGAAATAACTGGGTTATTATGACTTGATTATTAAGATGCTCATAAAAAAACTTTTTTTGGCAAACAATCACAGCTATGTCATTATTTTATGTCTAAACAAGTTGAAAACTGTTGAATCAGGACATGATTAAGTTGGCATTGTTCATGATGGATGGTGATGCAGTGGCAACAGCAGTGGTGATGATGATGATGGTGATTGTGATAAACATCTTCTGCATGGCATTTTTAAAAAAAGTGATTAGATGGAAACTGAATGCACTGCTTTGGTTTCATTTTTATATTTCAGCAGTTCAAGACGTGTGCAGCTGAATAAATAATGGTGTTGAGAGACTTATTTTGCTTTTTAACTTGGAGGCTTTGCTGCAGAGTTAGAAGGATCAATAGGCTGTCCATGATCTAGAGGATACAGACTGAAAGAGAGAAAAAGTGAAACAGATGATGTATCCCATTAGCTTCTTGATCTTCCTTATATTTACTCTTCCAGTGATATCATTAGGTCAATTTGAGATTAGGAGACAGAAGAACCTCTAAACTTTTATCCATCTCTGTATCCTGCACACTATAGAATATCCTAAGGAACTTGCATAGCCTTGAACTAGTGTTGCAAGAATGGCACGTGACATATACCTCAATTAGGATGCCAGGGAGAGGTTACCGTCTTTGATGTTGCCCAGGGTTCACCCTGAATAAGGCAGTTATCTCTCTAAGCTGAAGTTTTCTCACATGTAAAAGCATAATAAGGCTAATAACAAAATAATTCACAGTTATAGAATCATTTGATTGATGCTGATGCTCCACAAGAGCACTATGTTAAAATGATGTTCTTTAATTTTCAGAATAAGCCAGTGCTGTTATTGTTCTCGCTTAACAGTTGAGGAAACAGATTTAGCTTGCATTGACTGTCAGGGCCAAACCTTCAGACTGAGAAAGCTACCGTAAGCTACGCTGGGCCAGTGTATTGAGAAGGATATCAGACAGGGACCACAAGCTTCTGCACCAGGGATTCCTGTTGAGTAGGAGTCCTTGCAGGAGTCTAGACACCAGTTAATTCTCTAGCCATTTAGCTGCCCAGGAGGTATCTTCTCCTTTGGTGGCAGCTCAGGTACAACGAAATAAGACTCACCTTGGACACCTGTGGGAGTAGCCCTGACTCAGAAGCCTCATGACCCACAGGAATGAATATCTCTCATAATAACTCACATCGCAAATCCCCAGTGGTATGTCTTTTATGAACCACCAAACTGAAAAGTCCTAAGTATGGCCTCCTCATCACATATTGAATAATGTATTTATACCCCCCCCATCTCCGTTGCCATCTACCAATCAGTGGTCATTTTTACCAAAAGCACTATTACCTAATAATATCATTAACATTCCAACTTTTATCAGATTACTAGGGAAACTATCTAGAGAGTTAAGCTCAAGTTAATTTCACATGCAGAAGGTAAGAACAGTTGTATTAATCTTTTGCCTAAGAGTAACTTTTCCAAAGTACAGAGTTGATAGAGGAGATGGCATTTGACCCCAATCTGTCTGACTCTAGAGCTCCTGATTGAAATTCTTGTTATCCTCTCCTACTCAATAGCCCCCAAGCTATGTTAGCCTTCTTTTAATTCCTCAGACATGTAAAGCTTATTCCTGTTTCCTTAATTATTTTGTACTGTCTCATTCTGCTGTTCACATAGTTGCTTCTGACTCTTCATTCAAAGTTGGCTCAAGCGCCCTGTTCCCAAAGAGACTTTTTGACTACCCTCACTATTTTTGACTATACCTTCCTTCCCCACAATTACCTAATAATTTTCTGTTTTTATCATAATGTTTTGTTTCCTTTCTAACACTTATACTCTCTGAATTGTCATGTTAGTTTAGTTTCTTCTTGTTTATTGTGTATCTCTTCCCATGGAGGTGTGAACCCTGTGAGGGTAGTGATTTGAGTTACTTGCTCACTGGTGTTTCATTAGTACCTAGAATAGTTCCTGACACATGATAGGTCTAGAGTGATTGACGGAAAAACTATGCTCTCCTACAGAGTTTATCTCATACAACTCTTGTGAATTTCAAGGAAGGATAGGCAAACATGTTTCTACTTACCAAAAACTATAAAAATACAAATTGTAATTCTACTCAAGTAATAAACTAAATTGACTTTAGGCAAAACATTTAGGCAAAAAGCTAACAATCTTCTTTGATCTGAAAACATTTTTAGTAGCTATTGATTACGTACAAGTCATGCTCTTTTAGGGTCTATAGTGGACTCCAAAGAAACAGAATCACAAATCTTCTATGAACATAGTGAGTTGTGATTTATTTAATTTTTTACATTATTTTTGGACCTGGTTTATAAGGTGCTTAAGTCCTTGAAAAGCATTTGTTTAATTAGTGTACTGCTAGTATCCAGAATGGTCTCAAAAGTTGGGTGCATGTATTTCAAGGAAAACAAATTGTTAGAACACCTATTAATCTGTCTTTTTACAATGTCCACATTTGTATGTGTGTTATAATGACTATAATGTGTTCATATAGTAGAATATGCAAATAATTTAGACATAAATATCTATATGTGGGGGGGGTGCAAACTCGAAGTTTTGCTTATGGATGTGCAAGTACATAAAAATTTTAAAGACCACTGGCATGGAAGATTCAGTTGCATTATTATTATTTTATTATTAAATCATATAATCAGATTCCTGCAAATGGGATGTTCATAAGTATGTAATTCAATGTAGCATGCATTAAGTGCTTTATGAAGAATGCAGAACATCTATTGGAATATGGATGAAGAAAAGCCAAAGGGTTGGAATTGGCATTTGCCTTTGAAATATGGATGTGATTTACCAAACTCCAGATAGTTACCATGCTCATTTTGGAATTTCTTGTAAACAAACGCATAAAAACAGGACAAAACCACTTGTATTCAAGAAATGGAGAATTGTTCAGGATGAAGGAAAATGTTTATGAGTAGGAGAGTAAAGAAGAGCAGTAGGAAGCTACTTCCAAGGCATGTGTGAAGGGCTTTGAATACTAGGTTAAAGATTTTTTTCATTGATGAGTAGACCATAGAAAGCTAGAAATTCTTTCTGCACAGAGCAATGACATTTTTTAAATGATGTTTCCAGAGAAAGTATGGGAGTGTACAGGATTGGCTGGAAAGTAGAACGCAGACAGAGGTGATAGGTGGGCAACTACTGAAATGGGCAGAGCATGACATGAGAAGAGCCTAAGCTATGGTCGCATGGTGCCCTTCCGTTGAGTTGGAATAGAAACACAAGTGTGGAGATATTAGAGAAGAAGTTTTATTTTATGGACTCTGTTTTTCCATCATAAAATTGTCACATAAAGAGAATACCGATCCAGTCCTCCACGGAGAGAACCAGTGATTCTTGGATGAACAAATAAGTTAATGGAGTAACAGCAAAGCCCCATGAATAATGGCTTTGCTTTCGCAAAAATAACCTTGAATAGAGAAGGTCGAGTGTTACGTGCATTGGTGCAGGCTATTCTGCAGCTTGTCAGCAACTCTGTGATGCTTACCATGTACTAAGAGACATTTATGACTAAATGCCTGTAGTAAATTTCTTTTTCCTGCATATTCTGCAAGTGATGCTGTGAGTTTTTATTTTTGATGATTGCATCCAAGAGCATTGGGACTTCTGACAAGCAGCTCCATCCTAAGTTACATTTTGAAGAAGACAGAGAAAAAGGAGCAGATGAAGTTGTTAATGCTGAGGTCTCAGCCATTTATTTGTTGTTGTTTCTTTGCTCTACTACACTACATGCCCAACATTTAGGAAAATATACTTAGGAAAGCATAGCCAAGCACACTGAGACACAGAAGATGCACATATCCAGATAAAATATTTCAAAATCAAGAATATACTATATGTGCTCATCATAAATCTAATTTTATTATCCATTTTAAATTTTATTTGAATTCCAATAGTAGGCCATATATTTTCTATATGGACAGCTATAACATGTACTTCTTGCTTCTAAATCTGACTAAAATTTATCTTTTAAATGGTGTATTATCCAACTTTTAAAATTTTAGTTATTTTTATTAATACCTAATATTTGTACATATTTATGGGGTACATGTGATATCTCTCTATAGGCATGCAATGGGTAATGATCAAATCAGTATATTTAAGATATCCATTACTTCAAACATTTTATTATTTGTGTTGAGAACATTTCAAATATTATTGTCTAGCTATTTTGAAATATACAATATATTATCCAAATATTTTTCTTTTCTTTTCTTTTCTTTTTTTCTTTTTTGAGATGGAGTCTCACTATGGTGCCCAGCCTGGAGTGCAGTGGTGCGATCTCGGCTCACTGCAAGCTCTGCCTCTCAGGTTCACACCATTCTCCTGCCTCTGCTTCCCGAATACGTAGGACTACAGGCGCCTGCCACCACGCCCGGCTAATTTTTTTGTATTTTTAGTAGAGACGGGGTTTCACTGTGTTAGCCAGGATGGTCTCAATCTCCTGACCTTGTGATCTGCCCCCCGTGGCCTCCCAAAGTGCTGGGATTACAGGCCTGAGCCACCGCGCCCAGCCTATCCAAATTTTTTTAAGTTTCATTATTTGCTTCAGTGACTCAAATAGAGTTTTCTGTTTTCTTGGAGTTTAAGAAATGCATGAGTAAAAAAATCACAATTATGATTTTTTAAAGAAATGTCTCTACTTCCTAATAAATGTGGCTAATTTTTCTTGAATCATTCTATCATAAAAATATCGAGCAAGTTACTTTACTTTTCAGAGACTCAGGTCTCCAATCTGTAATATAAAAACTGTATTAGTAACTCTTTATGAATATTGTCTAAAAACTAAATAAGATATTCATGTAAAGTGATTATCACAGTGCCTGGCAGTTGATGAACAATCAATTCTTGTTTATTTGATGAATTGGATATTTCTGAGCAAATGGTTTAAATTACTCAATGCCTTTAGGTCCTCCTTTCCTTTTAATTAAATGAATTAAGTACATTAATTTTACTAAGTGATACGATTCAGTTTTCATTGAGGAAGTTGGACTTCCCTCCAAGTAGGTCATCTAATGTAAAATTATAATTTTAAGAAATTTCAATTAAGATATTTTCCTATTTCTTTACATTAAGAACAAATTTCAAACATACATCTTTATCAGTGATATTCTAGCATATTAACAATAATGACTGTTATTGAGAATTGACTCTGAACCAGGACAATCCATATGACTCACATACATTATGTCTCATTTACTTTTTAAGATAACCCTCTAAAACAAGTACTATT
The DNA here is from genome assembly GCF_009828535.3 of Hylobates moloch. Lineage (NCBI taxonomy): Eukaryota > Metazoa > Chordata > Mammalia > Primates > Hylobatidae > Hylobates > Hylobates moloch. The sequence goes on from NW_026652284.1 coordinate 86,039,164, forward strand.
TTTATCCCCACTTAACTAATGAGGAACCATCCTCAGTAGCATCAGAATTTGAATCCAGATCTATCTGTCTACATAGGATCATCATTGAATCATTAGCCATATTGCCATATTTTATGAATGTAATATAATTCAGTCATTAAGAGACATAATATGATAATATTTTTAAGAAATAAAGATTCCTGTTAATCCTTCCACATACAATTCCCTGTAATATATTAGATCAAATTACTCTATCTCCTGAGAAAATATGTAATCATGGACGATAACCTTGAAGAAGGAAAGAAAAGTGTACTTCCAGCAGTCTCTTCACAGATTAAAGCCCTGTCTATATTACTCCAAAATATTTAAGTCAGGCAAGAATGGTTTGTATTTTTTTTTGCTGTACCTGAAATTGTTTTGTAAACTTAGCTCATGCTTCTTTTTGTTTAACTGATGGAGATCAACTAATTAAATACTCAGTTTCAGGAAAGCACTTGTAGTAGCCTAGCTCTGAAGCTGATGTTTAGATTTGGGTTACATCTGGATGATTGTTAGAGTTGGATTTCTGTTTTCACATTTCAGTGTTTTGTTAAGTGCAGTCACCAAACACATTTGATGAAATCAGAATGACACATGCATGCTGAGAATCACTCAAAACCAAAGAAAAGAAAGGTGCTTAAGATATTTTTGCAGGTTGGAGACATTAGAGAGTTGAAATATTATGAGCAGAAAATAGGTAAATGTACTATTATAGAAATATATAGCATATATTTTTACATATTTAAGTCATCTCTACATTGGACTTAGTTAATTTTTCATTTTTTCTTCTCTTTTCTAAGTGTAGATGATCCCACTTTAGAAATGAGAAAAAAGAGTGCTTTTGTAAAGTAGATGGAAATGAAAACAAAGCAATAACCTCAAAATGTGATTTTCTTGCTCTCTGCAGAATCTTTGTCTTACTTTTCATCTTTAATGGAGAGGTCTAGATTATATTTTTCCCACTTTCTTTCTATAACTATGAATCTTGTCAGTAATTAGGGCTCATCTCTAACAGTGCAATATTAATATAGCATCCCTGCTGTGAACATAACAGTAGGCACACATGGATCTACCTTATTTTGAGAGTCTCTGCTGAACACAGTGAGAAGATTAGGGATTCACCAGGTCTACCCCTTTGGGCCCTGCCATGCACCATCCTGGTGTTCTCAATGGGGTCACTGTAGGAATAGGTCTAGCTAAGGTCGTATCCTGGGCAGTGAGGTGGAGAAATTGCCTACCAAATCGAGTAAGTCTTTTAAGAATCCTTCACTTACCCTTATATGATCGTGGACATCCTTCCCCCTTAATCCCTTTCCTCTGTCACCTGCGTAATAAAGTGTGACTCTCATTCAGCATGGGTATGTAGCATAAAATTTAAGAATTTTCATTTCTGTTAACTTTGAAACTGAGGATTATGACCAGAAGAGAGCTTTATTTCTGAGTACTCACGTATAGGCTCATTTCCTTCCACTTTATTTGCTACCAAAGTTATTAAAAATTAGAGAGCTAATTATTTACAAGATAATATTTTTTCACCAGGGATATTCGTAAAGAAACAACAGCATTCGCATAGCTGCCTCCCTTTTTAAAGAGTCCCTTTTATTATCAGAAAACACAAGTATGAAATATTTTTATTCTACTCTAACTTGGGAAAACTTGGAAAGACAACTTAAAATTATATTTCTTTAAATTTTGTTTTGCTCTACTGATAAACTATAAATAATAGCATTATTTCTGGCAGTTTCTGCATGTAATTTTGAAGCAGGCTTGCATACTATTAATTTTTTTACAAGTTTGTTGTTCTACTTAGTGATCTAGCTCACCTGAGTCTGTTTGAAACTGATAATCTATAAATATAAATCAGATAAATAAATTGGGGTATCGGTGACCTCTGATGAACGTGATATGTATTTGATTATGAAAGTCTTATAATTCAAAATTAGAATAAAAGAAGCCAAGTATATATTCAGATTTTCAACTTTTAAATCTTAAATTCTCTGCGCAATTTTCTGTGAACACATGATAATCTGCTAATCTGACAAATGTGGAAAATCCGAGCCTATGAGATAGAACCAACTTCATATAATTTAAAAGATGCAATCTTACTGTGATACTTTATAGTTCCACTTCTGTCTTACCTACCTCCCAAATTTGAAATACACAGTCCATAATGAAGGTTAGAATGAGCACTTAATCTTAATTATGCATTTTGCAGTATTATAAATGCTGAAAGATTACTTCCAGTGTTTGGTACAATCTTACACGGTGCAGATGTAGTTCCCTTTGGTATATGCCATCTTTACTGAACTAACAATTTCCATAATGCTGTCACATTCTGCATGGGAAGCAGATTTACAGATAGGTAATCCATGTAAGGTATTTTAAAGACAGCTTATTAAAGGATTGAGGACTGCTGTTAAATTACATATGCTTTCAATTGCTATGAGGAGCAAACAGCATCAAGAAGTGTAGTAATTTAGCCAGGCCAGAGAAAGGCCTATTTAAAGTTTGATGATACATCCTTTAAACTTTTACTTCAAGCCCTCTTTAGCTTTATATTTACTCTGGTATAACTGTATTTCCCGCTATATAATGAAATTTCCACAGAATCCTAAAGTATGCATATGAAAAAATTAGATATATTTTTCTTAAAATTTACATCCTTTAGTTTACAGTTTTAAAAATTGTCTTTTTCCATGATAGTGGCATTACTTCAAAGGAGGAGGCCAGACTGTGTTTTTAACATAGCTAAATATGAATGGCTAAAGTAATTTCAGACTCCCTGCTGATGTTAACTGTTGTTCTTCTGCCATGTCCCTCATATTCTGAGAGCCATATAAAAAAACTGAGTTGAAGAAGGTCTTATCATAGTCTCTGATGGTTGTGAGTTTGTGTTTTATCTTCAAACAAGAAGAAGGGTTAGCTGGTCCTTAAATTCATTTTCAGATCTCTGAATCACATGTTTTGCTATATTGTAATATGTTCCTAAAATATATGTATTTTCCTTTGTGTTTCTCTCATATCTTTCACAATGCCTAATTTAGCTTTATGCAAATGGTGTGTACTCAGTAGAAATTGTTGATGTGGCTTGAATTGAAATCAGTGCTAATTACCTTTGAATACTAGTTCTACCTTTCCCTTAATCATGAGCCAGGATATACTTTCCAACTTTCACTAGGTAATCTGTTCTCAATTTCTACATTTCTTGGATTCCAGACCAGGGCTTGCAAAGTGGAAGAGACACTAGGGAAGGTGGCAGAGGTGGAGAGAGAAGGGGTATCATCCATGGTGAACGCACTGGGCAAGTCACTGGGGACTGCAAAATGCATATCAACATATTCAAAGCTCCAAGATAACTTATAGCAAAGAAACCACTTTTCACTTTCTTAAATTCATGTATCATTTGTTATTTAAAAAATAATAAGAATGTTCTGGTTACTTCTTAGCAAAGTCGGTGCTTTAATCAATACAAAAAGGAGTATATTAATTTGAATTTTTTGATGCCTAGTATAACTGTTAATTTGGGACATTTTTATTTTAGTAGAAATAGTCCGAAGTTGGAAAAACTTGATTTAGTATTTTATAGCTTTTAGACGAACAAAGTTCATGGATTATACAGAAATTAAAACAAAAAGACTTTTGAAGAACAGAGATATAAAAATATACATTAGACAGTTCCCTGACAATAAACATTGGTTATATAGTTAAAATAATAAAAATTATATGGCTCTATGATTGCAACAAGGTTACACAGCTTCAATTTCAATGTTGTTTAGATTACCTGCATACTGATATTTTGACTTATAATATCTTTTCATCTAGAACATTTCCATTTCCAATTCCCATACAATCAAAATCAGTGTCATTTTCTTCTCTCCTTGCTATATTCTTTTGAGGGCCTGGAAAAGGTTGGCAAGATGCTATTTTAATACATTAACCTAAGCCAAAGAATTTTAGAATTATGCAAGTAAAAATGAGCACATAAGTTATTTAAAAAAGATCTGCAGTTTAATTTACCTAAGTCAGACTTAAGCAATATTAAATCTCTTTGAACTTAATTGCAAATTTGGGTCTCTCTATAAGGTGTAATTATCTGAACATCTTGCCATTAAAATTAAATGTGAGTGAATTTTGACATATTCACTTTCCTTTGTAATAAATGGAGGGTAATATTTTTATTTTGAAATATTTATAGTGTAAATTACTAAAATGGTATTTCTCTCCTATTCTAATAAATCTGTTTTTACATAAGTGCTAGAGGTTAATGGCTAGAATCTAAATTGCTTTCCATTTTGATAATAAGTGGATTTCCAAGAGAGATGATGTTATTAAAGAGATTTTGGTCACTCTGATTCTCTCTTTATATGAGAAGAATTCATATTTGTACAAACTCAAAGGTATAAGATGAAGCCACGTTGGTATTTTTCTAAACATATAGTTTGGAGTATTGTTTTGAAAGGAATTTCTTTTTCTTAATGATATAGTTTTTTTGTTAGGCCTCTATTTTTAAATGTTTTTCTTTTTATAAAGATTGGGTATTTTTCCTGATATTCATATAACACCTCTCAAAAGTGAATAATGGCAATGATTCCACTGAAAATTAACTTTGAATTAATGTGCTGTAACTGTGATCAAATATTGATCAGTTTTCTTTATTTTGTGCATGGTTGCAAAGTGAGAAATATAATGCAAACTCTCAAATAATTAATTTGATTACATTGAAAAAAATTAATCTAAACTAGCTACACAAAGTCATAAAATAAAAATGTTGAACACTCAACATTCAACAAATATTGTTTATTGTTGTCTTAGACTAATTTCATTCTTGTGTATGATAAATATTTTTAAAGAGCAATATTTTAGGTATTTTTGAAAGGTCTAGTAAACTCCGAATTATTATTGAAAAATGAAATGTAAATACTTAGATCTTTGATAACAAAGTAATTAAAATGTATGATTTTGCCTACTGTGTATAATAAGGGCTTATATTTGATCAACCATAAAAGTTATTTAATCATTTTAACCTTGGAATACTACCCCACAAAACACTACTTAATAGAAGTTAGCTGAGACGCATTAGAGTATCAAAACATCAAGTCGACAAAGCGAGAGGGCCTAGAAAATTCAAGCCCAGCTTATTCTGCCATAATGCTACAGCAGGTTGCGTGGCAACCAGTGGCTATGGATTTTGAAGTTATGTTATCCGTATTCAGTGAGGAACGACTTAGCCTGAATTGATTTTAGTAATTTTCAGAATTAATCAGGTTTTCAAGAATTATTACGTTAGCAGACATTTTCTAGGTTTCCACATTTAGAAATACATATGTACAAGTCTAGTTTCCAAAATAGCACTAGTTACTGGTTGCCTGGTTATTTGATTAATAATACATATTAGATACCTGCTGATAGATTTGTTACATCTTGTGACTTGTATTAAAGCTGGTTGTTGTCCAGAATTTTAAAGCTGCTTATTTTATGTGATTTTCCACTGCTGACCTTATCCCTATGAGTTTTTTTGTTTGTTCATTTGTTTGTTTTTGAGACAGAGTCTCCCTCTGTCACCCAGGCTGGAGTGCAGTGCGGTGGCACGATCTCCGCTCACTGCAACCTCCACCTTCCGGGTTCATGTGATTCTCTTGCCTCAGCCTCCTGAGTAGCTGGGATTACAGCCACGCACCACCACGCCTGGCTAATTTTTGTATTTTTACTAGAGACTGGGTTTCACCATGTTGGCCAGGCTGGTCTCAAACTCCTGACCTCGTGATCCAGCCACTGCCTCCCAAAGTGCTGGGATTACAGGCGTGAGCCACTGCGCCCAGCCATCCCTATCAGTTCTAATATGACACCACATTTTTAAATTTTTTAAATTACATTTTGTTTTTGCTATAACCTGCCATTGTCTTGCATTGTTGAGTACTTCCTTGATTTTATGATAAATAGTGTGTTTTGTTGGTATTTTTGTTAGGATAATTGAATACACATTAAACTTAATATATCAATAACATTTTGGATTGTGTAGAGAAATAAAGTGTTTTTCATTCTCACATTTTGTTTTTCCTTGTTTTATCTTGGAATGGGAATAGAGAAACAGCAGAGTTGGCTATAATTAATATTTGAAATATATTTTTAGACATCTGACAAGCAAAGCCTATATCCTGTTAGGATTTTCTACTTGGAAAAAGATAGAAATTTCTGAAATGCTGTTATAAAGTCAGTTCTGTTGATATTTCTTTGACTCAGTAATTATGTGGAGCTTTTCAAGCCGTTTGATCTTGTGTGGAATTTCCTACCCTTTAGTTTATATTCTGTCTCTATCTGCTATTAGTGGTGAATTAGAGTTATTCTAAAAGCATATGTTTTACACAACCTATTTTTGAATAACTTAGATGGAAAGTAAACTTACTATTCTGTGTAAAGCAATCTTGTATAATCAAGCAAAAATGAAAATGTGTCTTTAAATCGCAAAGGCTAAAACACTTTCTAATAAATCTGCTAAACAAAAGGTTGTAATATGTGCCATGCCATCTTCAAACGTACCATTAATACCACATCTAAACAGCAGGAAAGTGGTGGTAGAAATATGCATAATTTAACACTACAAAATATATGCCTGGAAGTTCATTCCTTAGGGATTTGTGAATATTACCTGAAAATACAGTCTTCATGGTGATGATTGTAAAGTTTCTACTATAAAGAACTGTGTGTTAACCTGAAACACAGTCATTTTTCAAAAATGAGTATATTTCTTAAGCCAGGGGAATTTTCATTTAAGCATAAACAAATCACCAGTCAAACATAGCAGGTTTGATGTGCTTGCACTGTAGCAGTCTTTCTTTCTACATCTTTTCTAGACTCTAGTTGATTTAACTCTTGATCACTCATTTTATAATCAGCAGTGTTGGATTAAATGTAACATAATTAAAACATCTTGGATTGTGTGACATTTCACAAATAAATTCCAAACAAAACTTGTTATCAAATCACAGCTGTAGTATGAAAAAATCCTTCTTACAATGTTGTTCATTATTTGACAGGAAGTGTCTGCTCAACTTCTTAAAAGGCTGCTTCTATGTGTTTGTTTTGTCTTTGCTTTGTTTTCTTTGTTTTGTTTTGTTTTTCAAGAACAAGCAGGTTTCCAACTATCAGCATCCTCTATGCATTAATTTTAAGAAACGGGTTTCAACAAACAATAGCTAAGGCATTAGCCACAGAATGTAACAGCAGCCTGTGTTAGGTCTTCCCACAAGAATAGTCATCACCTTTATTACAGGGAGATTTATCTTGGGCATCAAATGTAAGTGAAAAGTACTTTGAAAATCACAAATTGCTGTGTTGCATCAAGAAATGGGGTGATAGTAACAGTGTTAATGGCTGTGTCATTTGGTAGCTTTTCCACTTCTACCCCTTCTTCCAAAGCAGGCTTCAGTGCAAAATGTTTGGTTGCAGATTTTTCCTCTCAGATTTTAAGAACAGAGCTTTTCCCAGGAAAATGTTCTTTAACGGCAAACCAAAATTATCTCCTTATTTTACACTAGAAGTCCAGTGTTTCAGTGTGGTAAATAAAGAAATGGGTTGTTCATCCTCAACGCCAGAAGGGGACACGTGTATAAGGGAGTTGGGATTCTACCTCAGTGCCCCACCTATTTGCCTGACCCTAGAAAAATCGGATCATGGATTTGAAAATGGGTATGTATTTTGGCATTGTGCCTTGCTCTCAGTTTTGACAACCAAATCAGCAGCAGGAGAAAGCGAAGGCACTCCCTTGCTTTTTGTTTCTCTCTGACATTGCAGAGCCAAGAGGCACAAATGTTAGGATGGAAGGTTAGGACAGGCAGGACTCATAGAAAACTTTGCATAGAATAATCTAGTATTATCTAAAATGATTATGCCAGTTCTTTAACACTTCTGTGAGAAAGTGAAAAGAAAATAACCAAGTGAATGGTGAGGAATGAGTTTTGCTTGGACTCCTTTCCCGTCCCGGCCCCCCAAACATTCTTATATTCTGTAGAGAAGGTTCTAGACCAAGGATTAGCATGATGGTAAGAACCAATGAGAATGACTCGCATTAAGAAAAATGTGTCCATTTCAGATCAGAAGAAACAGCTTTATTAATAGTATTATTTATTAATAATAATACCATAACATATATGGAGCACCCACTGTCTACTTGGCACTACACTTAGTGCTATCCACACAAAGATTTCAACTTTAGGCCCATTTCTTCATATACTGAGGTAAACAGAAAAACACAAATTACAGAGAGATCTATTGGGGAGAAAATCCATATTAAGGAAACAAAGGGGATACTGGGACTCACCACTTGGAAGGATTTGGCAGTAATTCAATAAAGGAAATTTGCTAGATGGAGAATGAAGGGAAGGGCAATCGAGGTACACAAAGTAGAAAGTTTTTTTGTTGTTTTGTTTTTTTTAATAAGGTCTTGGCTTGTTTAGGAAATGGGCAGAATCTCAGTGTTATGCAGCATGAGAACAGATTGTGTGGCATGGATGCTAGAGAAGTAAACTGTGCTCAGGTGAGGCTGGGCCTTCATTACCTATGGCAACCTGAAAAGCTATAGATGTTTCTCTTGATTTTCCTAAACTAGTTTGCATTCATATATAGATCAATAAGTTCTAATATTTCAAGCATTTCATTATAAAAATCATTTCTTTGCATAGGAACACTGTCTTCATTGTTCAAGGCAATATGGCTCAGGTCATATTTAAAGAATCAATTGTTTTAATATATGTCTTTCCACGGTGATCCTATATCACTATCCACCCGCCCTTCATTTTTATAATTGTTGATATAAAGAGGAATGTTGTTACCTTTTCTTCATATTTGACTGTTGACAGTTTCTAGGCTTCACCTCTCCTCTTCCACTTATGCCGCACATCTGGGCAAGCAGGTAATAAATCCTGAGTTCTCTCTCCTTTAGCACCAGTAGTGAATTCAAACCCTATAAGCCCCTTGCCCACACAAGAGGACCTTCACTCTGACCACAGGGAAAACACAAGCCATCTCTCTCTCTCTCTCAACATTTGGAATCAGACGACTAAGTTCTGAACCTGCTAAAGACCTAACATTGCTAAATTGGTTTTATGTGGATTTTGCATTACTGAAAATTTGGCAGAAATAAAACTACATATTTCCTCCCCCTTTATACATATATTGGACCACTTTAAATCAACAAAAATTAGAAAACTATCTGTTCTAAATCCTGAATCTGGCAGAAAATTGGATGCAGCTTAAAGACTGACACTGTCTGAAATGTCATGCCCTCTTCGTGGCTGGAGTTCTAGTCTGATTGATTTGGTATCTTACATTTGAAGTACATGGTTCTCTCTATGCTTGAAAGATGCAGAATTAATTAAGCTATATCATGTTAATTCGGTAACTACTTTCGCTCTTCCAACCCCCACCCCTGCCAAGGTGAATGAATCCCAGTTTCCTTAGGAAGGAATATTATCAACATATGTGGGCGATTCAAGCTAGCCAAGTTTAGCTTGACAGAAAGAAAATAAGTAGCGGGTGTGTTGCATTTAATTATGGAAGGCTGCAAGATTCCAATGACATATTTACCTCATTTACCTAGATGATATTCTAATATTTATTAGGCCATTTGAGAAACATCTGCAATACTTAGATAAGATGTGCTGCCTCATAAAGGAAAGTGGCCTACAATTCAACTCCACAAAAGCACTGTATCCCCTGTATGAATCCCAGTTCGTTTTCTGATGAGGTTTCCTTCTTGACCGTTTAGTTCACTGGTTAGCACAGAATGCCAGAGAGGCTCAAGTTGCAAGTTAAATTCTCCTCTAGTCAGTTAGTCTCGTCTTAGGGATCTGTGGCTGCAGCCCTTTACCTTAGGCAACCTGGTCAAATGGAGGACAAGATGACAGGATCAAATGATCATGGATGAGAGAGCATTTGTAAACTCTAAGCCAGTATATAATTAAGGGATTATGTTTTAATCATGATGTTAATATTGGAAAGCTAGTCAAAGCATGTTATCATATTAAATTAGTATAATTGCCTCTTTATATGTTTTCTGAATTGATACATATATTATATATATATTCTGATTCTAAAATCAGTATGTTATATGAAGATATTTAATTTAATGTAGTGTATAGGGAATAAAAATTTTTAATAAAAGAATGAAAGCATTATGTGTATGCAATATACAAATAAGATTAAGTTTAAGACTATTTTATGCTTCAAAAGAAACTAAAAACTACAATAAATACCAATATATAACATGTGTCATTCATATTTTCATTTCAGGACCTTATTTCTGTTGGGGTTTGACCAGAAACAATAGAACCATCATTTTTCCTTATCCCAAATTCTTATTCTACCTATCAGGGAAGGGCCTATGTAAAGGTGACCAAATAATTTACCATACAAATTGGGACAAATAAGTAGTACTTCTCATTCCTTCCTATTTGAAAGGTAGATATGACATAAGGCAGATGAAGATCAAAATAGCAGCTTTAATGGATCAAAGTGATTCAAGATAATAGTGAACATGTGTGACCAAGTGAGCTACCTCAAAATGCATCAAAGACTTTACTAGATTTACTCCCAGAGCCACACAGACTGCAGTGGACGACTCCCTGTTACCCTGGGTGAAAATGGACCCAAAGGAAGGTCTGTTCTTGCGGCATAAGCTGGCTCCCAAGTGAAGGAATAGAAGAAGGGTCAAAATGCAGTTTCTTCTCCAAAATGCACTTACTAGAAAAGTCAGCCCTTTTCTACTGAGGCAAAATGAATGATGGGGCAGAGAGACTGCAGGACTGTTTGACTAATAGATATCCTTCCTTTAGAAATGTGGAATGAGTTACCCCAAATCTAGTATTGAATTACTTCACATGCAATTTCACTTTCATATGCACCATACGATTTATATATTCCTTAATACACTACCTAATTTAATCCTCACAGCATTCCCAGGCATGTGAGTGTATATATATTTATCCCCATTTTATTGATGAAGGAGCTAAGTCTTAGGGACATTAAATAAGCTGAGTAGAACCACCTGGATAGTAAGAGAAAGAGCCAAAACCAAGCTGCTTAAGTCCAGTGATCAACTGCTATATTGCTTTTAAAAGTTATGAAATAATTCAAATCTAAGCATACAAAGGATTTGTGAAAATTCTAAGTCCCTGAACAAGGGTGACTTTGGCAATGTCAAGATTATTAATAGTGCCTAAAATACAAAAATCAGAATCAATGCACAAAAGCATATAACAGTATGCAAAAATGAAGGCTATTGTATAAAATCACATTGGAAATGAAATTCATTTTAGTCAACTTGATTAAAATGCTCAAAGGATTACTCTAAAACAATATAAACATTCCTCATTTTATTTTTTTGTGTGGAACTGTGATATGGTATGTGTTCTAGAGATTTCTTTTTTATAGTTTTTTGTTCCTGGTAATGAGGATAGCAAAAGTAAATCACTGATGATTCCTCTTGTTTTTTGTTTTTGGTGTTTTTTTGGAAATACAGTCTCACTCTGTCACTCAGGCTGGAGTGCAGTGGCACCATCTCAGCTCACTGCAACCTCCACCTCCCAGGTTCAAGCGATTCTCTTGCCTCAGCCTCCCAAGTAGCTGGGACTACAGGTGTGCACCACCACATCTGGCTAATTTTTCTATTTTTAGTAGAAACGGGGTTTCACCATGTTGGCCAGGCTGGTCTTGAACTCCTGACCTCAAATTATCCACCTGCCTCAGCCTCCCAAAGTGCTGGGATTACAGGCGTGAGCCACCGCGCCCAGCCCTTCTTGGTTTTAATCACTCATTTGATAATGGTTTCTTATGAAAAATACTTACTGGTAGTGTAGATTAAAAAGTATTTAGGCTGAGTGTGGTGGCTCATGGCTGTAATTCCAGGACTTTGGAAGGCCAAGGTGGGAGGATTGCTTGAGCTTGGGAGTTTGAGAACAGCCTGGGCAACATAAGGAGACCTCATCTCTATTAAAAAATTTTTTTAAAATAGCCAGTTGCTGTGGTGCACACCTGTTGTACAACCTACTTGGGAGGCTGAAGCAGAAGGATCACTTGAGCCGGGAGATCAAAAGTGCAGTAAGCTATGATCGTGCCACTACTCTTCAGCCTGGGCGACAGAGCAAGACTTTGTCTCAAAAAAAAAAAAAAAACAAAAAAAAGAAAGAAAGAAAGAAAGAAAAGCATCATTATTTTTTCTTACCCCAAATTGTCCTTCTACTTTATCAGGTGAGGCTCTATGTAAAGGTGACCAAATAATGTACCATACTAAATGGGACAATTAGAAAGCGAAAGAAGGTGTGCAATTAGTGTGGGATGATAAGCATAAACTGTCACATACTAGGAAACATATCTAATTATAAATATGCATCTGATGTACCTCATTTAGCATGGCATTTGGGGAATACACAACCTTCACCTACAAGCTCTGTCCCTACTTTGTAGAGTCTTTGTCTATTGGTCAGTGTAGGTAAGACCAATCCAATTCAATGTATGGCCTTGTACTGTTGCTGTCTGTTGAATTGTTTGTTGCTGGTTTATAACAATATAAGGAACCTGCATCAAAATGTAAATGTATTAATACTATGTCAGGAAGCACGTTGTTTAGTCGGGTGACATTGTTGTGTAGCAACACTTTTTCAATGAAGGAAACAAAGAATTAAATTATAGTATGACTGATAGTCTGGCACTAGTTCCTTATTCCCCGCAAACTGTTTCACGTAAACATCCAACATATATGACCAAAAATAGGGAGAGTAGAGGCACTTTACCTCATGGACATTCAGGTTGTAAGTCTCCTTTCATCTTGGAATGCTGCTTTTCTGAAAGAATAATCCCTTGAAGAAAGTTTTAGGGGTTAGCCTTGGGAAAATAATTGTTAACTCTTTAGTCCACAGCTCATTGGCTAGAACTGGTCGTATGGTTCCACCCTAACTGCGAGAGAGGCTGGGAAATGTAGTCTTTTGGGTTGTCAGATAGTCCCAACAAGATTAGGAGGGATCTGACAGTTTTGACTTTCTCTAATTAGCCACAAGTATGATCCACTAGAACTAAAAAATTGACTAGCTCTGGGATTATTTGGGCTTTTAAGAGTAAAACCTGTGTCATCGACCTCCATATTCTTATAATAATTGGAGAATCATCATATTATATCACATTAATTATGAAATATGAAAAATTAGATATTAACTGGTCTAGTAATTTTAGGATTTTGTATAATAAAGATATCTAATTGTGTATATTGTTTTACCACTTAAAAACAGCTTCACTGTTCTTTATTTCCTTTAATGTCATTATGATTCTGTGAGATAGGAGTTTTCTTGGGGTTTCGTTGCTGTTGTTTGTTTGTTTGTTTGTCTTGTCTCCCTCCACTGCCCAGGCTGGAGTGCAGTGGTGTGATCACAGCCCACTGCACCTCAAGCTTCTGGACTCAGGTGATCCTCCCACCTCAGCCTCCCAAGTAGTTGGGACTACAGGTGTGCACCATCCTCCCCACCTAATTTATTTTATTTTATTTTTTTGTATTTTTGATTGAGATGAGGTTTCGCCATGTTGCCCAGGCTGGTTTTTAACTCCTGGGCTCAAGCGGTCCACCCGCCTCGGCCTTCCATAGTGCTGGGATTATTGGCGTGAGTCACTGTGCCTGGCCTATTATTAATAGATAAGAGTTTTTATATCCATTTTACAGATATGGAAACATTGAGTAGGAAGAATATAAAATGGCAAAAACCCATTCTTTTGGCAAATAATAAAGTACTTCCTGTGTTATAAACATATGCCATCGGTTGAATCAAAGGTGATAAAGTAAAATCATCCAAAGTTTCTTATTTACATTTTAGAACTCTTTTCATAGAGCACAATTTCTACATTGCAGTAGGAACATATTTAAATTAGAATTGTTCATTACTTCAACAAAATTTGGAGCTCAAAGCATAAACATGGTGCTGACCAAATAACTGTTCTATGTTTTGGTAGTAGAGAAAGGGGAGAACCTGAACAAGATGGGATCTCTGATGTGCCTTTTGATAGTGTGTATTATGAAAGATCAGAGAGGGAGAAAAGGGACTCCTGGAGTATTATTCCTAAGGAGACATGACTCACAATTTTTTGCCTTTGATTTAAAGTAAATCATTGAATGCAGCATTTTCACTCATCAATCTGGTTTTTACTATGGAAATCTCAAATATAAACTCATAAAATTTAAAACCATAGCTATTTTTGCCCAGTTTTATTATAGTCAATATTACTGGCCTTAGGCATATCTTAATGGAGTTGGTCAAAAGACAAGACAGGTGTTCTTGACGTTTTCTTTTTTCTTCTAAAAGTCATCTCATTGGGTTAATAGCCTGGAACTAACAGAGCTAAGATTAAGAGGTTCATTCACCAGAGATGTCTTAGCTCCCTGGCTTCCAGATTGCACAGCTCAGCTCAACCAGATTTTTTTAAAAATGTATGCCACTACTTACAGTACTTAAAAGTTTTGGGCAAATAAATTGTAGTCCAGGATCAACCAGAAATTAAAATTAACTGAGAGTGAATACTTAACTGAGAGTAGGTCAGTGATGTTATCTATCTTTGTACACAGAGAACAGCAGAGTATTCTGAATTTAATAGATGACACTAATAATCATTATTTATTTAAAGAAAAAATTTTTAGGAACTTTTTGTAGTCTGATACCTGAAAAAGATATGAAAGTTTAAGCTGTATGAAACTTTCAGGGTGAAATGTGAAACTCTCTTCAAAGGTTTTGGATTTCATTATGAAACTCAAAACTCAGACCCATTTCAGAGGGGTTTGCAAACCTTGGCTACATCTAAGCATTGTACAAGCTTTAAATCTATTCTAGCCTTTCAATCTGTTCCAGAAACTGGGGACATTTTTTTTTTTTTAAGTCTGCTTAATTCTTGGTAGGTCACATACTTTTTAAAGTCAGCTTTAACAGAATTACATAGTTTTATCATAAGACCCATAAGGTTCTTTAGCCATTATTTAGTCTAATCCTTTTTTTTTTTCATGAAGAAGCATTCTTAGTTCAACAGAGATAAAAAAAAATCTTTACATTTGTGAAGTAATTGGCATAAATAAAGTTATGCTGCAGTTATAAACAACTTCAAAATCTCAGTGGTCTGTAAAACCAAGTACTGCTTTTCATTTATGCAACATGTCTAATGTGGTCATGAGGGAGGTTCTGTCGTTTGTATTCACTCAGATATTGAAGATAGTAGACCTCAACATGGGCTTCTTTGACCACTGAATTAGAAGGAGGGGGATATATGGTAAATTGCCCATTGGCTTTTAATGAGCATATCACTTCTGCCTAGATTTCATTGGCCTAAACAAGTTATATGAACATGTCTAATTTGTAGGTGGATGGTGAAAGGAAATTCTTTTATGTGCATAGGACGTGAGAATTGCATTTATGAGCTCTCTATAGTCTATCTTCAAATTGAGAGATATGCAATGAGAAAGAAATTATCTTGGTAATCAATTTTACCCTAGAAAATATAAATTTATTTTAAATATTGGAACTCTGTCATAACTTCAATCTTAACATTTCTAAAAATGCACAAAATTGTGTGTGTGTATGTGTGTGTGTTTTGGGGGGGGGGGGGTCAGGTGTATGTGTGTGCAGCGGTTATTAGAGCTGACTTCCAAGCCAAAGCTTAGATTGTCCATATGTTAGAGGGATGACTTTCAGAATTTTCTTAATTTCTCTGTGTCTCAGTTTCCTCATCATTGAAGTGGTTCTAATAATAGTAACTGGTTCATAAGGTCATTATGAACATTCACTTGGAATCCCTTCAAGGGAGTGAGTTATTGTGATGTTGTTTCGTCTTTACATTGTGATGTTGCTTCATTCTCTCTTTTTGTTCATCCTCTCGATCAGCCAACGTAATATCTTGATGTAATTTTTGGTTCTCCCCTCTTCCTTACACATATTTGGCCATTAAGTTTTTTTTTAAGTATTCCTTTAAGGTAGGTGTCAGCAAACTATGTCTCTGTGAGCTAGCGATAGTTTTAAAAAATATTTTTAAAGGAGTTTTAAAATAAAATGCCAACAAAAAGAGTATTTGGGACATAAAGTCTAAAATATTCAGTATATGCATCCTTACCCAAATAGTTTGCCAATCTCTGCTCCAAATTATCCATTAGAGCTGTTGCCTTTTCACAGCTAACAGCCATTACTATCTTATATTCCTCTTACTTCCCAGCCAATTTTCTGGCTCCAGTTTATTTCCCAATGCATAGTTTACCCAACTATCCATATTATTACACCTCAGATTGCTGCCTTAAATACTTCTGGATATATCAGCTCTCCACTTAAAAGAATAGATCTTTAGTGGTCTCCCTGACTCTTAAGAGAATAATTGCTTCCTTAGTAGGTTTCGTCACCTGGCCCAAATCCTCTCTTCTAGACATACTTTGTAATTCCTATATATGAACTTGTTACTAATTTATGTATGTGTTTATTAACTTATCCAGAAAATATTCAGAGTGCATACTATATATACCACTGTACAAGGAGAAATAAGTTCGAGTCACAGCCTTCATGATTTTTACCCCCAGAAGTGTGTCTTTCATTTTTCCTTGCTTCTGAATATGTCTCCTCCATAAGAAAGTCCTTTCTTACTATGAAAATAGTACATACGCTCCGAAGACCAGATGGAGTTTGAGTTCTTTTCATAAAGCTTCTCCTAACCACCTAAGGCCTCATCAGTCTTCTTCCCCTCAACTTCTTTGCTACTCAAAGTCTCTGCCAATAAAAATCAAAACTTTTATTATGAGGCTTCTTTTTATGGTTTTATATATATCGATGGTGGTCTTTTTGTGTATTTATGCCTCTTAACCCACCTGAAACTTGATTTAAATTCCTAGAGGACATATCTTATACTGCATTTTGTTCCAGAGTTAATTCAGCAACAATAAATATTTGCTGAATTCTTTTTCTGGTAACTGGGTTAATTTAGTTAGTACAGAGGCTGTTAGTGCAGGATTGTTAACTGGGGGAAAAAGGTCGGTGAGGAGCCAGTGGAGAGTTATAAGATGTGGAACAAAAAAAGGTAAGGAACAAGTGATGGAGAAAGAGAGGAGAAGAAAGAGCATTATGCTACTAGAGGAATGTATTCATTTATTCTACAAATATTCAGTAGTGACATACAGCATAAGCATTGTCACAAGAAATGAGACATAGTGGTGAACAAAAGAAATAGACTAGGCCATCATATAATTTAGATTTTGAAAGACAGACCATAAACAAACAAGTAATTAGACTCTATCTTGTAGATTGGAGGCAACCTTCATCAAATTAACCTTGTGAGGTAGACAGTCTTACCTCAGTATTAACTGTGAGGAAACTGATGCGGAGGTATGTTGGAATCAAATCTTACCAGCTTGTAAGAGCCAGTCATTAAATTTGGGGCGACTACTCAAGCCATTTTTTTGTGTTGTTTAATTGTAATTTTAGGTTCAGATTCAAGGAGTACAATGGTAGGTTTATTATAAGGTTATATTGCGTGATGCTGAGGTTTGGGCTTCTACTGATCCCATCACCCAGATAGTGAACACAGTACCCAATAGGAAGTTTTATAGACCTTTCCCTGCACTCTCCTTGCCCCGTTTTGGAGTCCCCAGTGTCTTTGGTTCCCATCTTCACTTCCATGTGTATTCAGGGTTTAGCTCCGAATTATAAGTAAGAACATGCAATATTTCGTTTTCTATTTTTGTGTTAATTCACTTAGGATTATGGCCTCCAGCTGCATCCATGTTGCTGCAAAGGACATGATATCATTCTTTTTTTATGGCCGCGTAGTGTTCTGTGTCGTATATTCACCACAGGCTCTTAGGTTGATTCCGTCCTAGTGGGATAGTGAATAGTGCGGCAATAAATGTATGAGTGCAGGTGTTTCTTGGTAGTACAATTTTATTTTCCTTTGGGTATATACCCAGTAATAGGATTGCTAGGTTCAGTGGTAATTCTATTTTTAGTTCTTGGAGAAATCTCCAAACTGCTTTCTATAGTGGCTGAATTAATTTACATTCCATCAACAGCATATAAGCATTCCTTTTTCTTCATAGCCTCCCCAGCACGTAATTTTTTGACTTTTTAATGATAGCCATTCTGACTGACGTGAGATGCCATCTCATTGTGATTTTGATTTGCATTTCTCTGATGATTAGTGATTTTTTCATATGTTTGTTGGCTGTTTGTATTTCTTCTTTTGAAGAGTGTTTGTTCATGTCCTTTGCCCACTTTTTAATAGGGTTATTTGTTTTCTTCTTGTTTATTTAAGTTTCTTATAGATTCTGGGCATTAGTCCTTTATCAGATGCATAATTTGCAGATACTTTCTTCCATTATACAGGTTGTTTACCCTGTTGATAGTTTCTTTTGTTGTGCAGAAGCTCTTTAGTTTAATTAGGTCTCACTTGTCAACTTTTGTTTTTGTTGCAAGAGCTTTTGAGGACTTAGTCATAAATTCTTTACCTAGGCTTAGTGGCTGATGTAAGACATTTAAGTCTTTAATCCATCTTGAGTTAATTTTTGTATATGGTGAGAGGTAGGCATCCAGGCTGCATATGCTTAGCCAGTTTTCCCAGCACCATTTATTGAACAGGTAGTCCTTTCCCCATTGTTTATTTTTGGAAACATTGTTGAAAATCAGATGGTTATAGGTGTGTGGCTTTATTCCCAGGTTCTCTATTCTGTTCCATTGGTCTGTGTCTATTTTTGTACCAGTATCATGCTAATTTGGTTACTGTAGCTTTATAGTATAGTTTGAAGTTGGGTAATATGATATCTCCAGCTTTGTTCTTTTTGCTTAGGATTGCTTTGGCTACTTGGGCTCCTTTTTGTTTCCATATGAACTTTTGAATAGTTTTTTCCTAATTCTGTGAAAAATGACATCAAAAACTTGATAGCAATGGTGTTGAATCTGTAGATTGTTTTGGGCAGTATGGACATTTTAATGATATTGATTCTTCCAATCCATAAGGATTTCTGTGATTTGTCTGTGATTTCTTTTTTTTTTTTTTTTTTTTTGAGACGGAGTTATGCTCTTGTTGCCCAGGCTGGAGTGCAATGGCACGATCTCGGCTCACCGCAACCTCCGCCTCCCGGGTTCAAGTGATTCTCCTGCTTCAGCCCCCTGAGAAGCTGGGATTACAGGCACGCACCACCACGCCCAGCTAATTTTGTATTTTTAGTAGAGATGAGGTTTCTCCATGTTGGTCAGGCTGGTCTCGAACTCCCAACCTCAGGTGATCCGCCCACCTCGGCCTCCCAAAGTGCTGGGATTACAGGCGTTGTCTGTGATTTCTTTCAGCAGTGTTGATAATTCTCCTTGTAGAGATCTTTCACCTGCTTAGTTAGATATATTCCTAGGGTGTGTGTAGGGAGGGGCAGGGGGTTGTGATTGTAAATAAGATTGCATTCTTGATTTGGCTCTCAGCTTGAACCTTATTGGCTTATAGAAATGCTACTGATTTGTGTACGTTGTTTCTGTATCCTGAAACTATACTGAAGTCTTTTATCAGATGTAGGAGCCTTTTGTCAGAGTCTTTAGGGTTTTCTTAGCATAGAATCATATCCTCCACAAAAACAAATAGTTTGACTTTCTCCTATCTTTTTTGGATCACTTTTATTTCTCTTGCCTGATTGCTGGGCCAGTTTTTAAACACAGCCACTAATTGCATTCAAATTATATAAACTGATAATTAAATTATATTTTAATAAGGTAATAAATACTCAAAATTTATCACTTAATCATTTTAGTACGCTTTACTATTTATCTATGCTTTTTAGCTTATTTATAACTATTTTATCTGTATAGTGGAAATACCATATAATGTATGCTACTGTACATTACTTCCCAACTCTCCGTTCAGTGACATAACATTGGAAGCTTGAAGTTGGCCATAGTGACAGTATTTACACTGTGGAAATTTGCAAATGCTGCAAGTTAGGCATTCATTTATTGTTTTGTTCCTTGTGTAAAAGATTTTAAAAAGTGATACTAATAATACAAATTAAATATAAAAGTATGTCTTTCCACAGCCACTACACTGTGACTAGCACAATAATTTTAGGAAATAATATTCCGATATCTGAAATTATTATCTATTTCAATAAAGAAGTTGCTTATACCATTGATAAATAAGTGAACTTCTGATGTAGGTCTTTGGTGTCCACTTTTGTCTTACTTGTTAACATAAACAGAAAGAGCAACCAACATTCATGTTGGAACTATATTTGTTTCTCAGTTGCAACCATAGATTGGCTATGGAATCAAAAGCTAGGCAAAACCAGGTACAAGGGCTCATGCCAGTAATTCCATACTTTGGGAGTCCAAGATGGGAGGATCACTTGAGCCCAGGAGTTTGAGACCAAGCTGGGCAAGATGGCAAGACCCCATCTCTACAAAAAAAAAAAAAAAAAATAGAAAATTAGGCAGATGTGGTGTGCATCTGTAGTCCCAGCTATTTAGGAGGCTGAGGCAGGAGGATGGCTTAAGCCCAGAATTTCAAGGTTACAGAGAGCTGTGATTGTCCCACAATGCACCAGCAGCCTGGGCTATAGAGTGAGACCCCATCTCTTAAAAAAAAAAAAAGAAGTAGGCAAAAGTCAATGAAAACATTCCATGAGAATTAATATACTAATTTACTATGTGGATTTTAATATTGCATACTTTATTATTATGTATAAGTTATGTACTACATATAATTTATATCAGTAAAATTTATAACAAATATGTATATTGCTTATATGCATACATTTTCTTTCGGCAGAGTCAAATGTTAAACATTTACCAGAATAATATTAAAAATAAGGATCATCTGGATTAACTGGCTTTTTCACCAAAGTATAGCCAGTGAATGATAGAGCTCCAAATCCAACCTATATGTGACTGATCCCAGTCCTGGCGTTTTCATATTTTATAAATAGTGGTTCTCAGAAAATCAGCTTCAGAATTCTCAACAGGGAACAAGCATTGTAGATTCTTGGACTTTGCCCCAGACCTCCTGATTCAGAATTTCTGGGACTGGGGCCAATGAACCTGAAATTTTCATATTCACTCTAGGTGATTCATATGGAGTGTCTAATATGAGAAACACTGGTTCTTCATCTTATTTTATTTCAATGCAGAGTTACTATATTTTGAAACAATGAGGTGCCATAATCTGAAATAAAGTGCCACATTGGAGGACAGATAGCAGAGAAAACAGATGCTGGCAGGAAAAAAGAATTTTTCTTTTCTTTTCTTTATTTGACTTCCTAAAGTATTATAGAAAAGAAAGTTTAGTGGACATTCTTTGTTTTATTTACATATATACATATAAAACATATATAAAATGTAAATAAAAATTTATATGTAAATATTCATATATAAATGTTTATATATTGATTTTATCTATATTTTATCCATATAAAATTTTATCCTTATAAAATATAGATAAAATCAATACAGTAATAGTGCATTTCAGAGCAAATGTGATGAACAAATGGTTCTCATATTAGACATTGCATATGAATGTCTACTAAACTTGTTATATGTATTTATATATAAACCAGTTTATACATACACACATAAATATATATACATACATACAGATATATCTACATATGTTTACACATATGTCTGTGTTATATATGTGTGTGTATATATGATTCACACTGTATGTGATAATCCTCAATCAGGTATATTAAAATGGCAGCAATAACTCCACAGAGCCACTTGAATGTTTCACATGATTTGCAGGAAATTTTCTAAACCTTGTTGAGAGATCATGTGCTCTTATTATCAAGGATTTCCCAGAAGAGGTCTATTCCGTAAGATCCTCTTGATTTAGTCAAATCCAGACACCAAAAGGAAAGCTATGGCCACCTCATGTGCTTTTTCACGAGTCTAAAAGAATCAGAGTGATTTCCCAAGGCCTGCAACCTTACTCCTTCCTGTAGTATATCAACTTCCAAAGGTTTTCAAGAATACAGCACAACAGGGTAGTCACTTAAGGCAGAAAATTCGTCTCCACCAATGCTGAGCCTCCTGTTACAATGGATTAATCATCAAAGTCAATTATTCTGTCAAATTCTCCAAGGGTGAAATCACACATCTTACCACTGGTGTGTGGAACAGGCATTCCCTTCATCTTACTGGCACAGATACAAACTGTAAGTAACTTTTATGCACTGCAGAGGAGGAAGTGCTGATACATTTAAAAGGGAGCTGCTTCTCCAGCAGCACCTGCCCAGAAGTTGCTGAAAAATTATACTCCATGCATGTCTTTCAATACTCTCTACTGATAGGTCAGCAGTTATTACAAAACTGTCCTGATAAGAATCTGCTTGGAGCTTCTGGGATCATATTAACCAAAATGGAACCACTGGGTCAGAGAAAAGCAATGAGATGAATCAGAATAGCTAACATCTCTTTCTTTTCACCTGTTTATAGCATAGCAACCTTCAGGGGAAAATCAAATTCTTAACTCTTTGTAAGATTTTCCTCACCACCACAGAGCTCACTCATCTCCCTCTTCCCTGATAATATCGGTATTGTCATTATTTCTGCAAGACCTAGTATTTACTAAGACTCATCTTGCTATCTGATTTTCCTCTATTTGCATTTGTTTCAATTTCTCTGATTAGTTATTTAGCCCTTTAAGGATAGAAACCAAGGTGTAGCTTTTTCTATGGCCTCCACAATATTGAGCACATAGTAGATAGCTTAATACATTCTAGTCCATTGATTGTTAAATTAAGCAGAAAAATGTTTGTTGTTCTTGGGCTTTGGTAATACATTTTTGAACTGTTAAAAAAAATAGTAGACCTTGAGAGTTATTGCCTCAATTATCAATTATTTACTATCCTTATAAAGTAAAGGAGCATAATTAAAATTATTAATGTATGGGATCAGAGAGAAACATTTCGTTTCACATAGTATGCTGTAGCACACTATGTTTTTATTGCACCATCTTGTCACATGCCTTGTCTTTACATATCTATGTAAAGACACAGATATGTAAATGTAGTATCCCCAAATTGTAGTTAAGGGAGCAGGCTCAGCATTGGTAAGTAGCTTGCTCATCATCTCATGTTTAAGAAGTAGCTGGGCTGAAACTTGAACCCAAGTTATTAGACTCCTGGCTCCTACTGCTGAGAGACTGAGTTCTGGTCTTTAACAGTAAGATACTGTGTGACCTTGAGTAAGTCATCTAACTCCCTGGGATGCTTTCACATTATTTATAAAATAAAATAAGTGAGGTCCAAAAATTTAAAAGTCTAAAATATGGGGTCATGTTATTATGCAGTCATTGGTCAGAGTCATCCTGGCAACTACCTGGGACTAAGTCAATGTCTTGGTCCCTGACTGCAGTTTGATGCCACCTGGTGGTAGTTGCTCACTCTGGCTCTTACATCAAATGGGGATGATTCTGGGTGCTGTGGCTGACTACAATATCCAGAATAGGGGAGACAAGTCCAGTAATATCTTGGTTAGCTGATGCCCGTTTCTTCTGTCTGATGTTAGTCCTGAATAATATCCTTCACCACCCCCCAAAAATGAGAACTTTGGCGTATGTCCATTTTCAAACTGTAGCAGGATAGAGATTCACCATCAGATTATATCCGAATTTATGTAACCATCTGCACATTATTGCAAGATATCACTGTTATTTGAAGACTTGTACTAAAAATTAAGTAAGATAATGTCTTTGAAAGGGTTTTTGCAAGTTTAAGACACTAATTGAATGCCAGGGATTATCATAAATTTGTAATTCCTTTAGAGAAAATTATCCAGTGTTAATAAATATGACACAATATGCATTTTTTCTTCTTTTTAAACACATACAGTGGAATTACTGTTCTGCTTTGTCCCTGCCCTGATTCGGTCATCAAAAGAATTCTTCAAAACAAAGTAAAATGATCTCTGGTTCAAAAAGCTATGAACGATTTATTCTTCCCAACCCCCAATTGCTTATTACATGCAAACCCTGTGTCTCATTTCACTATGTTTGAATAGCCCCTCTTTCACATATATTTTCTTATTTAGATTTCACAGCAACTTTATGTTACAAATGAGACCCACATGTAGAGAGATGACTTATTAAAGATTAGCCACTTATTAAATGGCAGATTTAAGCCTCTAACTCGAAGTCTACTGGCCCCAAATATGACTCTTTTCTACTGCTGCTTCCTTTAACATCTATGGGTTCAGTACATTCTTGCCCCAATCTACTGTTCCAAGTTGATTTTTAGCCATGTTCTAGTTTTTTCTTTTATAGAGGTATACCTTTTTCATTGTGAAACATTCTAACAACTATCATCTGCAAAGCTTACACACTTAAAAAATCCCATGAGATGGTAATGTCTGAATCAGTATCACCATCATCCTAATCACCAATTAAATTGTGCTAGTAGTAATTGAGATGCCTCATGGTATAAATGTGCTATGTTAATTACATGGCAGTTGGAATTACCCATGTCTTTTCACTCCTCTTGTAAGTGATACAAAAAGTACACACACCGTACACACACACACATACAACCACACTTTGGTGCTGAATAAAACAAAAGCATCATTATAAATAAATCAGACTTTGATAGAGAGGCTGTATCCTATAGTGCTTAATATATTGGACTCTGAATTCAGTAAGACTTGGGTTTATTCCTCACTCTTCCATGTATAATTTGTTACCTGGAACATATTACCTAATTTCCCTAAACCTCAGTTTTCTGTTATGTAAAATGGGGATGATAATATTAGAACCTTAATCATAACATTTGGGGGAAGAATAATTTTAGATAATACATATAGAGTGCTTCCCACAGCATCTAATAAGTAGTAAAACCCATTGTGTGTTAGCAATTATTACTGTTATTGTCTTTAGCAATGTTGCTATTAGTCTTTCTACCTTTCAATGTGCACGACTGCGTGTGTAAGATCAAAGCCAACAGGAGTGAACAATATAATTAGTGGACTTATAGGTTTCTCCATACCAGTGGTCTTTTGTGGTTAATATTTTATGATGGGTTCCATTTTCAAATTAAATTTAACAGCCTTGATAGCTATGCAGAGACCAATATTAGAGAAGAATTACGTCATTGGATAACTTGCATTTAGAAATAATGGTATCAAGTTTAAATGATTTCATCTTCTTAACAGGGAACCACAGCCAACCTTAACTGGCAGAGAAAACTTCCCAATTTACATGTCACCTTTAACTTATGCAAAGTATACATTTATTTTAAAGATGTGATAAGGTCCTCTAGTAATCTGGCCTTAGTCACTGATTGCGAATTTTACTAACCAGCGTTCTCCTAGGGATGCAAATGAACAGAAATAGTTGCATAAATAATGCAATTTATTATTCATACGATTCTGCTGATGTTCTTCTGAGCTGCCCTGCACTCCTCCCACCCACCTGATCCTGCTGTATCAATGTCCTTCTCCAACATTTTCCAGGTTTTACATATTTCACAAAACTTTGATTCAAGTTTCCAGTAAATGAATGTTGAAATATGATGAATTCCCTTGCTATCTAAAGTTTAATCATAAGTTTAAAGAGTTTTCAGTCATTATTAATTCTTAGTATTCACCACTAATTTATGATGAATTTACTACTAATTTACCACTATTAATTACTAATAATCTCTAGGGTACCTTGTATTGTGCATGTGCCTCCAGTATATTTGTATCAAAATCTTAGAGCTGCAGATTTAGCTCAATCATTTCATGAAAAATATCTGCCACATCACCTAATTGGAAAAGAACATCTCTGTCTTGCCAATCAGCCAGATCACTCCTAGCTGTCAGGAAAAAGTCTGACTTCATTTTCCAATTCAAATAAGCATGTAAATTCAGGCCCCCGAGACAATCATCTCACTTCTGAATTCTTATCCTAAAATAGATATATAGATAAGGCACAGAAGCTTACCAATAGCTCTGTCACCTGGATGAAATAAACCTCAGCTCACTTCCACATTTTGGATGGGCTCTGAAAGGACTCCCACTTGGGAGAGGAGATGCATCCAAGAACAGTCCCACAGTTTTGGCATCCACCTTGCTGCGTCTGTAAAAGTAGGGTCTTGGGCCTTTCGTTTGTAAATGAAAAAGCCTTTTGTGGAAGGGAAAGTCAACAAAGAACTAGTAAGAACGACTGCATTGTAAAAATCTAGAAAATCCTTCCTTTTTAGCGACCCATGCAGGCAAAATCCTGAACGTCTTCATTTATAGTTGTCCTTCTGTAGGCATAGGGGACTGGTTCCAGGACCACCGAAGATACCAAAATCCATGCATACTCCAGTTCTGCAGTCAGCCCTGCAGATCCCGCAGATGGGAAATGTCAGCCCTGCATATAGACAATTTTCACATCCAGTGAATACTGTTTTCCATCTGCCTTTGGTTGAAAAAAATCGTGTTTAAGTGGATCTGCAAACCCATGTTCAAGGGGCAACTGTACTTTCCACTGTTCACATATCCCAGTTATAGATAACTGCCCCAAGGCACAGCACATGATGCAAATTTGGCAGTCAGTATGTGTTGAATGAATGAATTTCATCATGATTCATGTAGCCTTCCATATTTATAATTCCACAAAAACATAAAGTTTATCTTTTTCTCACAGCTTTTCTATGTAATGACTACACATATTTTAATATCAAATCACTTTTTTTTAAAAAAGTAATATATGTTCATTGGAGCAATTTGAAAATAGGAAAAAGTATAAAATACTGCTTTGAATTCCCATTGTTGCCAGGTTACAGTTTTTTTTTTGCATTCACACTGTATTTAGGTCACTGTTGTTTATCACTCTATTTTTGAAAAATAAAATGTAAAATAGACACAATATTCTCTTGTTCTTACCTTCACCAGACCTTCTATTCATGAATATTGAATTATCAGCTAGATAGTTACTCTTAAGTAATTTTCTCAGAAAGAATATACGAGAACATGTGTTGAAACCTATTCATCTCTTGCCATCTCACATGAAATGAGGCATGGCTGGTTGCACTATCAAGTATGGTAGTCACTTGCCACTTGTGGCTATGGAACACTTGAAATGTGACTTGTCTGTATTGGAAATATATAGCAAATATAAAATACACACCTCATTTCAAAGACTTAATACTATATATAGGCATAATTAAAATTTTAACATCAGTTATAAATTGATAATGTTTTCGATATGGTAGATTAAATATATTATTAAAATAATTTTACCTTTTTCCTTTTTTTGTAGTTATTCGTTTTTTAAAATTATATATATGGATAATATTATATTAATGGACAGCTTTGGTCCAGATGTTACCAGATTTTTGCAACACAAAGGCCTGTACCCCTCTGAAGCTTCTTTTTCTTTCTTCCTTCCCCACCCTTCTTCCTGCTTATAAAGAATATTTTAATTCTTTCATATCAATATATTTTCTAGACTAGGTCAAGCTCCTGTGTTGGACCATGGGAGATTCTTTGGATCTTTGTTTCTATTGTTAATTTATTTTTCGATTATTCCGATTTCTTCCTTGGTTATGACTACAATTGACCTTTGAACACCCGGATTAGGGGTGCCAGTTCCCACCCCCGTGCATTTGAAACTCCACATATAACTTCTGTGTCCCTAAAAACTTAACTACTGATAGCCTACTATTGACCGGAAACCTGACCAATGACATAAATAATTGATTAACACGTATTTTCTATGTTATGTTTATTATACTATATTCTTACAATAAGGTAAGCCAAAGAAAAGAAAATGTCAAGAAAATCGTAACGAAGAGGAAATACACCTGCTATTCATTAAGTGGAAGTGGATCATCATAAAGGGCTTCATCCTTGCTGTCCTCACATTGAATAGGCTGAAGCAGAAGGACGAAGATGAGGGGATGGTCTTGCTGTCTCAGAGGTGGCAGAGGCAGAAGAGGTGGAGGAGATGAAATGGGAGGCAGGAGAGGCAGGCACACTGGGTGTATCTTTCTGGAAATACATTGTAATTTCAGTCTGACTCTTTGCTCTCTCATTTCTCTAAAAAGGTTTCTGTATTATATCAATCCTTCTTCCACTTTTTGTTTTAGTTTCAGTGCCAGTATCATATGAGTCCATGCTGAAAAGAAACCAAAGTGGTCTTGAATAATCGGAATCCTTCTGCCAGATTATCTAATGTCTATCTGTTTTCTGGCATATCTTCTTCCTCGTCGTCTGGCTTTGGCTCAGAAACACTGATCTCCATCAACTTATCATCTGTTCATTCCTCTGGTGTGGTGTCTCTTCCTTCTTGAATTTCTCCAAGATCCATATCATAAAAACTTCATCCCCCACCCATTATTTTTTTTTCTGTATTCACAGTCTCTTTCATGATATTCTTGATTGGCTCTGTTGAAAATCCTGTGAAGTCCTGTACAACATCTGGACACAATTTTCTCCAGCAGGAATTGGTTGTTTGGGGCTTGATGGCTTCCACAGCTTTTTCTGTAACAATAACGGCATCTTCAGTGGTATAATCCTTCCAGACTTCATGATGTTATGTAGGAGTTCTCTTCCACAGCATTGACAGTCCTTTCCATACAGTACCATGTGAAATGAGCCTCAAATTTCCTTATGACCCCTCGATCTAAAGGCCACATAGACTACTTCAACAATTCTGGTGTTGAACTAATGAAGATCCGGGTGCCAGGGGCATTGTTCAATATCAAAATAACTTTAAAAGACAGACTCTTATACTGGCAAGATACGTCCTGACATCAGGGACAAAGCATTGGTGAAACCAATCCAGAAAAAAGGGTTCTCATTGTTGAGGCCTTCTTGTTGTGCAGTCAAGAGACTGGCAGCTAATGTTTATATTTTCCCTTCAAGTCTCGGGGGTTAGCAGCTTTATAGATAAGGGCAGTCGTGATCATAAACGCGACTGCATTTGCTCTAAACAGTAGAGTTAGCCTGTTCCTTTCTGCCTTAAATCCTGGTGCTTGCTTTTCTTTCTTACTAATAAATGTCCTTTGTGGCATTTTTTTTCTCCCAGAATAGAATATTTTCATTGACATTAAAGTAAATTGCCCAGACAGGTATTCTTTCTCCTCAATGATTTTCTTAATGGCATCAAGGAACTTGTCTGTAGCCTCTTGGTTGGCTGAAGCTGCTTCTTCTGTTATCTTTACATTTTTAAAGCCAAAACTCTGTCTAAAATTATCAAACCATCCTTTGCTGGCATTAAAGTTTTCAACTTTAGATACTCCACCTTCTCTTTGCTTTAAGTTGTCATATAATGACTTAGATTAAAAAAATCATATTAGATCTATAGGTATTTCTTTCTTACAGCAATCCTGCACTCACATAAAACCTGTATTTTTAATATGAGCTAAAAAAGTATTTCACAAAAAGTGCAAGATTTCTATGCCAGCTGGCATAGTTGCAGCAAGAGCTTCATGAATTTCCTTTTCTTTTTTACAATGTGCAGATTCAGTCATCCTGAAATAGTGGGTAACCCAGCTGCAGACCCCGATCTATGATATATATCAAGCAATTCAGCTTTCTCTTCTAATGCCATGAATTTTCTCTGCTTCTTGGGAGCACTTCCAGTATCACTAGTGATGCTTTTTATGGGTTCTGTGGTGTTGTTCAAGGTTTGTGGTATTGCGCTAAACACAGTGAAAAAATGGACAAGAACCACCATCACTTTTTATGAGATAAGCAATTTACTGGAAAGAGAAACTGCTCACATGGAGATGATTAGCATCACATGACATTTTAAGCAGATACTATCAATACTTCAGCTCAGCACAATAGCAATAGGAAGTGGAAACAAAATTATTATAATTAATTGTATGCAGTTATGATTATTACTGCATCTTTACATTTGTTTAAATTTCTCTAGACTGTGAATGTTACCTTTTTCTGTTTGTGTTTGAGTAAGTTTTGATAAATTTTAACTTTTTATAGTAGATTTGTATATATTTTATGGTAGTGAATGATTAAAGTGTCTACATATATTTTATGCATTCATGGCATACCTATTTCTTAATTGTTTATATTTCTATGCTATGTGATTCATCTGTGAGTTTTTTCAAATTGTCACAAATCTCCAAAATTTTTTTCTATATATTTATTGAAAAAAATCTACATATAAGTGGACCCCACACAGTTCAAATCTGTGTTATTCAAGAGTCAACTGTATATTCTTAAATCATATTTTTGTATCTGCCTTTACAATACAACATCCTTGCTCTTTTGTAAAACATCATTTTTCCTTGTTTTCCTTAGAAGTAACTTTACAGGTTTGCATCTACATAACTGATTTGATTTTCTACAGTGCCAATTCTACTGTCTAGCTCCAAAGCAATATTTTGCTTTTCCAATTAGTTTCCTTAAAATTATTCCTTTCGGTTTTATCCAGTTATCTATGTACATCAATCTGGCAAGCATCAACTTTGTGCAAGTACTGGTCAAGGTGATGAGGATTAAAAACACTTAAGATGTAATCCCTAGTCATAAATTAGTTTATAGTCAATCTCCTTGGAGAGAAAGGATGCACTTAAGATTAGCAGTAATATCACATCTTAAGTTTCCAATGGATGGTTTAGGTGATAAGTGCGGCAGGATGTGAGTGAAAGCCTGCCTGCTGTGGGCTACTGCTAAAACGTCATGATGGAAGGAGACTGTGAATTAAGTTTTGGAAGTAGAGAATTCCTTAAATAAGCTGAGGACAGGCATTACAGGGGAATTATGAATAAACACTAGGGTTGGGAGAATGTATAGAACATGCAGAGGACAGTATACAGAAGAGTATGGAAAATAGAGGGGAAAGTTGTCACATGTAAAGGAATGTGACAAGCTTGGTCACAAAAGTGAATAGTGATAGATAAATTGAACCAGATTATAGGGCTGTTTATGCCAGGCTAATGTGGAGATAATAAATCTTTGGATATGTTGAATCATCATGACAAGGAGCCTGTCGTAGAGTATTTATGTTTTAAAACTTTTATTGTAAATGTTTCTTTGTTACCTGGGATTTTGGTAGACTTTTTTTTTTTTTTTAGAACAGCATAATTGCTGGGTACAACAGTACACGCCCTTAGTTCCAACTACTCTGGAGGCTGAGACAGGAGGATCACTTGAGCTCAGGAGTTCAGGGCTGTAGGACTATGATCATGCCGGTTAATAGCCATTGCACTCCAATTGGGGCAATATACTGAGAACTCCATCTCTATACAGACATAGATAGATAGATGATGATAGATAGATAGATTAGATAGATAGATAGATAGATAGATAGATAGATAGATAGATAGATAGATAGAGAAAGAAAGCAAGCAAGCAAGCATAAAATGAAACAATGTACTATGCGATCTCCTACTATGGTACTTAATTGCTGATTTATGAAACTCCTGAAACTAAACTATTTTTAAGTTACAAAAATGAAATAAAGTTTTATTCCTAATTATGCAACCAAGTAGTTTTAACCTGTTCTCTCAGCTAAAGCTTTTGAAAAACTAGGCTATTAACAAGTCAACCTCCAACCAGTTAATGAACAGATGGATATAACCATCATGCCCTGGTACCTTGTTCAGGTTACAAACTAATTATAGTGCTCCCCTCATTGCACGGTGGCTTTTAGGTGAAAAGAGGATATTAAGCCAGGAAAATAAATAATTACCACTCAATAAATCAGTGCTTCAATAAATATAAACATGCCAACCATGTGCTAGGGGAAAGATAGAAGGGAAGGAAGTTATCTAGATTTGTGGAAAAGTATCATAGAGCAATTGATACTGCTGGTCAGGAAGGATTGGTAGAGAAGTTCAACAGCAGACAAAGGAGGAGGCTATTCCAGATAGAAGAAACATCAAGATGAAAAGTAAAGTAAGATTATAGTATGTTTAAAAAAAAAATCAAACAGCTCTATATGGCTAAAGTGTCAGATTCACGGGACAATGTCATGAGAGATGAGATTAGAAAGACAGTTTGAGGCCAGATTGTAAAAAGTTTGAAACCACTTCTTATGCAAATAAGCTTTAAAATGGTTTTTATAGTAAATTGCAGTAGTACTCACATTAGAGAAGGTATTGTAATTGTAATAGTACTCATATTGGAAAAGTTATGAGTTCTGGATTGACTAAAAATGTAGACACCATGATGGAATTTCTAGAATCTCGGGAGTTTTTATTTCCAGTGGTTCAAGATCCTCGATATAAATGTCTGTATCAATCAGAATAGGATGGCTGCAATAACAAGTGACTCTGAAAATCTCAGTGGCTTAAAACAATTTATGCTATGTACTTGTCGAAAGTTAGCTCTAGCACTATTCCATAATTTCTTTATTTCCCAACCCAAGCTCATGAAACTGCTATCTGGAACAATGCTTATCTTGTGGCAGAGAGAAAAGAGACCATGTTAAAGCACAAGCTAGTTTTATAAAACTTCCAATAAGAAGTGACACATGTGACTCTTGCACGCCTTTCGTTGGTCAAAGCAAATACCCTGGGCTGCCTGTCAATGAGACGGGAGTATAGCCTTCTCCAAGGGAGACACAGGAAAGGCATAGTCTACAACAATTTCCAATCTACATCATTAAATCTCGTGCAAAGAAAATCTCAAAGTTTGAGACTTCTTGTATAATTCATTCATATTTCATATTTAAATAGAGTCTTCAAATTAAGGTCCCTAATGTGTTGATTTACAGCAGTGACACTTGCGCTATTAAATAGAGATTTATCTTTGAAATTCATTTAAAGTTGTAAAAGCAATTCCTTCTCTCCTCCAACCCTTCGCCAGTGTTCAAAAAACAGCTGTGTTCGGGGACACTGTGCTAGATGCTTTCAGATACATTGTCTCATTTAATTTGCAGAACTGTGAAATCTGTGTTGGATAAGAAGGCTTTGAGTGTTTAGGTGTCTGTCTGAGAACATATGGTTACTAAGGGTATTAAGATAGTTTTCAGGAGGCCTGTAGTGCTATATATCTGATGTTCTCCTGGAATTTTTCAATTAAATTTGAAAGTGTCACATTTGAAAATGAATGCATTAGGGAATTATTTATATAAAGTCACTATTTTTCTATATAGAAATGTTACATATTATATCTCTGAAGGTTAAGTTCATTATTGTCTATCTTATGATTGAGAAACACTTGAAAATAGGGATGCACTTTACCAAGTAGATTTAATAGTTTATGATTTTCTTTGAGCCACATATACAACACCTATATAAGGCTCATTACAATGAGCCTTAATTAAAGCACTCAGGTTTTAAAATTTTCATTGTAAAGGATTTTGTTGTCGTTGTTGTGTGTCTTTTTTGGGCTTGGGATTTTGGTTGACCTTTATGTATTTTTTCCTAAGCAAAGCATAAGAGCCTGGCACAATGCACCTGCCTATATTATGCATAATAATATATTGTATAGACATTTTAGTAAACCATCAGTTTCTTTACATATTCCTACATGTTTTCTTTGTATTAAAGCCATAATTGTCTGTACTTTAATAACATTACTCTAAGCATTTAGTAGCCCCTACATTGCTACACAGATCTTTTGAAGATTCCCCGTGAAGAGTGTAAATGAATCACTTTCAACTATTGGCCTTATATAACCTGACTCATATTCTCCAAATTTCTATCCTATGGTTCATTGTCATGGAGGAAGTTTCTCTTATTAGGCATCCTCATTTCCTCTTTACTGAAATGTCTTTCTCATTGTCAAAGTACAACTTGGGTTTCTTCAAGTGAATTTGTTTTTCGTTATGTGTCTACTTGTGTTTACACAGGTATATGCATACTGTCTCTATTAAGTATATATAGTACTTCCATGCATACTATATATATTAAATATATAATGTGCATAATATACTTAAATATATTATGCACTGTGGCATGTAATATATATTTATGAGTGGATCTTGTTTCTGCTGTGAGTTTCATTTATTACTTTTTTCATTCACTTACCTACTTATTTAATTTAAAATATTAATTAAATGTCTGCAGTATCCCAGGTATTGTCCTAGACCCCAAGAATAGAGAAGTGTCAAGAATGATAAGACCCTGACTTACAGAGGTTTCTGTTGGTGGTAATGGTTAGGTTACTGAGTTCTTTGTCATCCTCCACAGTGTCATTTACAATGCTCTGGCTTATGGGAGAACATGCAGTGTCCAGGAATGAAATAATATTTCTCATGCATGCATGAAAGTAAGATAGTTTTGATATTGAAAGCCCAGCCAATCAAAGACAGAAACTCATAACATGTAGACTTCTTGTTACTATTGGACTATTTAATTCCACACTACTCATATTTAGGTGCCCACTGCTACTCCCAATACCTTTGTC